>NC_046315.1:4997271-5334271 GCF_009819535.1 Lacerta agilis
TATAGTTAATTAGAAATGTATGCAGAAGAGAGGATGTGAGGAGGTCCCAAAACAATGTTAGGAATAAGATAAGAATAGGTGATTAAGTGTTTATTTGTTATGTTTTTTGTGTTTTTGTAGTTGTGTAGCTTTGTTGTAGTGTTTTGTTTATTTTGCATTTTGTATTTGACATTTGTTATCTTTTCCAAAAACCAATAAATTCTTATAAATAATAATAAAAAAGGAATAGTGTATGGGTGACAACATTTAGGGCTTTTTTAGTTTAGGGGATTGAAAGGCAAGTGCAGGATGAGGTTTCAAGAGAGAGGTGTATAAAAGTAGGTATGGTAAGCAGAGAGTGGGTCAGTAATCAAATAATTCAGGATTTCATGTGCTCTTGCTTTCCAGTGCTACTGCTTAGAAAATTAATTAAAAGGAATAAATATTGTTTTTAAAATAATCATTGTGCATTTTATGTTATCAAAGAGGGTAGTTGAGCCATTGGTGCTTCAGCTTGTCCCAGGTTCCTTTTGTGGGGCAGGTTCCAGCCTCCATTGGGGGTGGCATTGTTTTGCAGCAAGGTTTGAGTTCTAGGTGGTTTGCCTGTGCAGTTGCCGGGGAATACAGCTTTTGTTTTAAGTTCAGTTCTGAGGTTTGCTACTGCATTTGCTTTTAGCTTTTTGGTTACTTTGGAGGTAGTGTGGTTTGGGTACAGTTGTTTGGGCGCCATATGTGAAATCGAAGGCCTGGCATGGCACGCATCAAGTGGCTCCTCAGATCTGTGTAAACTAGTTTGCTGAGTTGGTTTTCCTTGTCTTGGTGTTTTGTACCTCAAAGGTTATAACACTTTACAAAGCAGGCAGTCTTCTGTTTTAAATCAATTATTTCAGAAGGTCTAGTCCCTAAAAAAAGCTCAACAACTAAAAACGAACTGAACCCCTAAAAAACGGGGCATTCCTCATCCCCAAAAAAGGTCAATAACTTTGAGCTGATCCCCCAAAAACGGGGGTAGATCACTGCCAGATTTTAATTCTGAAAGTAGATCACAGTCTCTTGGGAGTTGGCCACCCCTGGTATAAGACATGTAACTAGAATAAAAATTAAAAAAAAAATCAAGCAAATAATTGTAATAACTACCATAATAAAGCACTGCTATAATTATATATAATTTTCCTAAAATTTTGGTTTCATTCGCCTTTCCGTGCTGAAATGTCACAACCTGAACGACCATGGCTTGCCCCCCCCCCCCGCCCTAGTTTTGATCTTGGGTACGCCCCTGGTCCATTTCCAGCTGCTTTGCCAGCAACAATCCCTTTGGGGCAGAGAGGATGTGGTCCTGGGATGCCCTGCTCTGGGTGCGAGGGGATTGCTGCAGTGGCCTCCATGTGGAGCTGCCCTTGGAGACGACTGGGAAACTGGTTTGCAATGCAGCAGCCAGACTATGGGCTGCGATCCCTCTCTTTATTCCTGGCCTTTCAATCCACCTCCTCGTCCGGCTTTGGAAAACCATTTGAACATGTTTCCTCTGTTGTGCAATGACGCTGAGCGATGTCACACAGAGTTAAAGTCCTAGGGACTCCTTTGTCTGAAGAAGGGAGATTTCGTGGGAGTCCTTTTTTTTCTGAAAGGCCAAGTGAGTTTGGGATCCTGTGATCTCCAGGAAGGAGAGCGTTGCAGACCTGGCCCCTCCCTGGCAGGACCCTCTCCTCCCCCTGCATGAGCAGATCAGGCCCCCCCAGGCTGGCATCCTCCCCTGCTGCAGCCCTGGGACCCCCACCGCCTCCCCACTGCACCCTCTGGGGGGGGGAGAGAGAGAGGAGACTCACCAGATCCCAGGAGGGGACAGCCATGCAGCCCTTGCAGGAAATGACTGTGGAGGGAAGGACCTGGGCTCTGGAGGACCTGGCCCCCTCTTGCTTGCTTCCTGTCCTCTCTAGGAAGGCAGCTCAGTTCCCTTTAACCCTTGCAAAGCCGAGTCTACCAAGCTCAGCCCTCTCTCGCTTGGCAGAACCTCGGCTTTCTATTATTTTTATGGATTTAGGGGGGCTACGCCAATGCCCAGATATCCTTTTGGGGGGGGAGGCTCTTGGTTGGACTCTGAGCATCTCCCACTGTTGGCCAGAAACCGGAGGAACAGCTTGCAGGGGAAAGGGGCTTTGCAGGAGGCAAGGAACCTCCTCCTTGAATTCAGGAGTGTAGAGATAGGAGGGGATCCTAGGGTCATCTAGTCCAACCCCAGCAATGCAGGAATCTCAGCTAAAGCATCCATGGCAGATGGCCATCCGATCTCTGCTTAGAAACGTCCAAGGAAGGAGAGTCCACCACCTCCCAAGGGAGACCTTACCCCTGCCAAACTGCTCTTAGATATCCCTCAAGGCAGCGGATCCTGAGCACTGGCTACCAAGGAGGAACCAAGCGAAGTTCAAAATAAATAAATCCTATTCTCATCGATAAATGAGCAATACTTTCTTATGCACGCTTTTTATGCTAATATACAAAAATATGCTGGAAAAGACGGGAAAATGACACCAAGGACTCAGGCCAAGATCACGATTTGATAGATACAAATTATATAAGTCTCTTGTAGGTTTTATTCCTTGAGGTTTGTAATACAAATGAGATGAAAACGCCAGGACAAGGCCTTGTTTCGGTATTCTTCCCCAGGTAGACAGACAGTCTGAAATTGTCTAGAGATTTAGTTATCTACAAATTTACAAGCACATATATACAATATGCAAGGGAATGTACAAGGCAAATTAATCTTACCTACTAGTGTCTTAGAGTTTTCAGGTCAAAGTGTACCAATTATTTCGAGTAGAGTGACTCAAAAAGCGTTTGTGGAATTTAAAGGAAAGATATGTTGTGGTCTGCTAAAGAATTAAAGTAGCAGTCATACAGTTTGAGATTACAAAAAGAGTTATAACAATATGCTGAGAGAATTTAAAGCAATAACAATACAGTTTGTCTTAAATGTACAGTAAGGAATAAAGCAAATTATAGAAAGGAAGTAAAGTCATGATGGTTGTTCAGACCCCGGGGAAAGATCGTATTGAAAAGATGGCTAAATTTGGTTTCTTCTTGCAAGAGAAGTCTATCGGAATTCTTGCGGTGGAAACGATCGTGGGGAAGCTTCCATAAAATGAAGAATAAGAAATCACCTTCTGTGTGTTTTTGTTGAATGTAATGTTCCACGAGCGGCGCTTCCATAATATGATTACGTATTCTGGATCGGTGTTCATTGATCCTGAGTCTTATAGGCCTAGAACATTTACCAATGTACATCTTTTTGCAGGGGACAGGTCCATACATAAACACAGTTTTTTGTGTTGCAATTACCGAAATGTCTAATGGTAAATCTGAATCCAGATTGTTCATCAGATAATTTCTTCACCTGTAAGTATTATTTGCAGATACTGCATCCTCCGCATCTCATTGTGGGAGTTTACTACAGATCCCCAAGCCAAACTGATGATGTTTTCCTGGAACAGATGACCAAGCATTCAAAAGGAAGTGAGATAGTAGTAATGGGGGTTTCAACTATCCTGATATTTGTTGGATGTCAAACGCAGTCAAGAGCACAAGGTTGAACAGATTCCTCACTGGCCTTGCAGACAATTTCATTGTCCAGAAAGTGGGAGAAGCAACAAGAGGATCAGCCATTTTAGATTTGGTCTTAACCAATAGTGATGACTTGGTAAGTGGGGTAGAAGTGGCAGGATCATTAGGTGGGAGTGATCATGCTCTTCTGGAGTTTATTATACAGCGGAAAGGAGCAACCAAGTATACTAAGACTCAAATTCTAGACTTTAAGAAAGCCGACTTCAGAAAATTTAGGGAAATGCTGGGTGTGATCCCATGGTCATTAATACTAAAAGGGAAGGGAGTTCATGATGGATGGGAGTTGGTTAAAAGGGAGATATTAAAAGCACAACTTCAAGCAGTACCAATGAGACGAAAACATGGAAGGTGCCTAAAGAAGCCAGGGTGGCTATCTAAAGAACTTTTAACTGATTTAAGATTTAAAAGGAATATGTACAAAAAATGGAAAAGGGGGGAGATCACCAGAGAGGAATTCAAACAAATAGCCAGCACGTGTAGAGATAAAGTCAGAAAAGCTAAAGCACAGAATGAACTCAGGCTTGCTAGTGAGGTTAAAAGCAATAAAAAGGGCTTTTATGGGTACGTCCGTAGCAAAAGGAAGAACAAGGAAACAGTGGGGTCCCTTAGAGGAGAAGATGGTGAAATGCGAACAGGGGACAGAGAAAGGGCAGAACTCCTCAATGCCTTCTTTGCCTCAGTCTTCTCCAAAAAAGAAAACAATGCCCAACCTGAAGAATATGGAGCAGATGATTCAGCAGGGGAAACACAGCCCAGAATAAGTGAGAAGGTAATACAAGAATACTTGGCTAGTTTAGATGTATTCAAGTCTCCAGGGCCAGATGAACTACATCCAAGAGTATTAAAAGAACTGGCAACAGCTTCAATAAAGAGCAAGTTTACTAGCTGCTTTGCTTCTCCATCTTCTCTGGTTGGCCTGTTTTTTATTCCTACCAATGGAGAACCTGCAAAGGACTTTGCAAGGGCTCTTGTGTACCCCATAAGGGAATAAGGGCAGATTTTTGCTTATTACAGTACTTAACCATTGTTTCCCCCTGGGGCAAAGATTTGGGGGAACCTACAATATAACACAGGGATGCGGGTGGTGCTGTGGGTTAAACCACTGAGCCTAGGGCTTGCTGATCAGAAGGTAGGCTCCAATTGCTCGGTCCCTGCTCCTGCCCACCTAGCAGTTCAAAAGCATGTCAAGGTGCAAGTAGATCAAAAGTTACCGCTCTGGCGGTAAACGGTGTTTCCGTGCGCTGCTCTGGTTTGCCAGAAGTGGCTAAGTCATGCTGGCCACACGACCCAGAAGCTGTACGCTGGCTCCCTCGGCCAGTAACGCGAGATGAGCGCCGCAACCCCAGAGTCGGACACGACTGGACCTAATGGTAAGGGGTCCCTTTACCTTTTTACAAATTTACACAAACACACAAAAGGGGTACTTCTCACTGCAGTTCCCTCAATGGCTCCCAATTTTACATAAAGAAATTTGAAGTAACATAACCTCTGTACATGTATGGGGTTCATGATTCAGCAATCTATTAAACCATTTAAAGTGTTGCATCTCCTGACTAAATTACCATTTGAATAAACCCATGATTGGCTCTTCTTACCAGGGACTCAAGGAAGGCAAAGGGATAGATTTAAGAGACCAAATTCCCAAGGGCATAAAACCTGTTCAGTCAGTTTAAAATTCACGTTCCCAGTTTCATGTCCTTAGACGTTTCTGATACATAGGCTTTCCTGTTTCTTGCTGCTTAGGAAGTAGGCTTATAAATCTTAAACTTTAAATGGATTAGAACTTCAACATTCAGACAACCCAACAACTCAACTTTTGCACCAAAAGCCAGTAATCAAAGTTTGATCAAATTAAATTCTTAATAAAGTATCAGCGCTAATGGATCATGTTTCCTGCATTAAACAGAAATATCTCAACCCCAGGAAAAGAAAACTGGGAGCTCCATGCCTCTTTTATCTATAGGACATTGGGGTACAGATCTCTATTCAAAAATGTTTCACTAGTGTGGTTTATTATTATTTTGTGTGTGTCCCCTTCTGGTAATTAGCAAACAATGCATGAGTGAAAATGGCCACATTCACAGTCATAAGATTTTTAACATTCTCAGACATTTCAGCCTTACCATTAACAGACCAGATTTTCTATCCTTTATTTTCAGGGGGAAATGGTCAAGGTACATTTCACCTAATTATGAATTTGTATGTGCTTTAAACTTTGGCAAGACTTTAGCATATTTGAAATCTTATTTGAATAACAGACAAAATGATGGACCCCCACTGCCAGATAATCACTCAAATGCTTGATATCACCAGCTCTGTTTCAAAACATCACTGCATTTCATCTCCTGCTTCTTAACACTCACTATTCCAAACTCTGGAAACCAACCCTTACATCTTTTTCTACAAAACAGCAAAGCTTGGCTGAATTTCAACCCATCACCCCACCCCACCATAACTTAAAATTCTCTCCCCAATGCTTGCATTGTGGTGTAGTGGTTAGGAGCAGTAGACTCGTAATCTGGGGATCCGGGTTCGCGTCTCCGCTCCTCCACATGCAGCTGCTGGGTGACCTTGGGCTAGTCACACTTCTCTGAAGTCTCTCAGCCCCACTCACCTCACAGAGGAAGGGAAAGGAGAATGTGAGCCGCTTTGAGACTCCTTCGGGTAGTGATAAAGCGGGGTATCAGATCCAAACTCTTCTTCTTCTTCTTGCAGACACGTTCCTTATCCTTCTGTGGTGCCCAGAATTGAACACATTGTAACAACTTTAAAGATGTGCCCCCCCAAATGTCATTTCCGTAACACCTGCAATCATGTGTGCTGTGTTAGCAAGTCACTCCTCCGGTTGCTGGATATGAGGCTGGTATGTCACATGTCTCTGTTTTCCTTCCTTTTTTAAATGAATATTTATTGAATTTTATAACAAATAAAAATATAGATCTCAATCATCATGTTATATACCATTGTTCTCCCTCCCCTCCTCTGGACTTCCCTCAACTCCCCCTCTGCAGAGTTACTTAGCTTTATTTGTTGTATCCTGCTTTTCTTATAGAAAAGTAAATTCCTTTATCATTTCTCTAAAATATTTGTTACTGAAATAAAGTTAAAACAAAGTAAATAAATAAATAATCCTTCCAGTAGCACCTTCAGTGTATCTGAAGAAGTGTGCATGCACATGAAAGCTCATACCAAGAAGAAACGTGGTTGGTCTCTAAGGTACTACTGGAAGGAATTTTTATTTTTTGTTTTGTTTTGACTATGGCAGACCAACATGGCTACCTACCTGTAACTGAAATAAGGTTGTGAACGTTTATTCAAACCCTGCCAGTGAAACCAGTCCATTTTGTTGTTTCTGCAAATAGACTGTTATAAGAATTATAAGGTGAAATATTTAAAAAAATTAAACGTTCATACCTATAAGCCACATGTCTGAAATATTTATCTTCAAGGTCAAAGTGGGAAACCTCCCCCTTGTCTCTTTCCTCTTGGGCACATTCAAAATATAAACAGGGTGTAAACCTGTGACCTACATTCAGGAATTAAGTAGTTATAATAACAAAAGAGTGGCCAAAAAACCCAGATAATGCAATCAGGTAACATGCCAGACAGAAGATAAAAAACACACTCAGATCTCTGTTGTAGACATCCTTTGGCCAGCAGAGAGTGTCACAGGGCCAACCTACATTCCCTTTAAAGCAAACTTGGGTCTCCAGCTTTTTTCAACTCCCATCATCCCTAGCTAGCAGGACCAATGGGGAGAGATGATGGGAACTGTAGTCCGGGAGCTGCTTGGGACGCAAGTTTCGGAAAACCTGCTTTAAAGCAACTTTAGTGTTTGGCCCGCAAAGATGGGACCTGTCCAAGTTTGTATTTTCTTGTATTTTGTTTTCCTCACAACCTTTGTGTATTTGGATGGATTCAATGGATTGGATGGCAATGGATTCAAACTACAAGAAAGAAGATTCCACCTGAACATTTGGAAGAACCTCTTGACAGTAAGAGCTGTTCAACAGTGGAATGTGCTGCCAAGGAATGTGGTGGAATCTCCTTCTTTGGAGGTCTTTAAGCAGAGGCTTGACAGCCATCTGTCAGGGGGTTGGACTGGATGGCCCTTGTGGTCTCTTCCAACTCTATGATTCATTTTTAAGAGGGGAAATTGAATGAGAATTTATATGGCAAGTTGCAGAATAATAAAGTTGCGTTTGAAAAACACACACACAAAACTTGGGGGGTGGCTTCTCAAATATTTTAGGAGGGGCAAAGACCCCTAGGCCTTTAAAGGATGGCGCCTATTCCCTGCACCCACAGGTCTCAGGATGGTTACAGCATAAAATCCCAAAAATATAAAACACCACATTTTAAAAGGGCATTAGATGTCAATCAGCCAAAGGCCTGGCCAAAAAGGTGCATGTTTGCCTGCCTCTTAAAGCTGTATGGTGGTTTTACAACCTTTGTATGGATTCTTTGATGGGAAGTGAGAGAGGAGCTATCAGCTACCTTTCCACATCCCACACTGATAAGGTTTCTCCCCTGAATGAATTCTTTGATGGGGTTATATAGGACCTCCAACTGAAGCTTTTTCCACATTCCACACACTAATAGGGTTTCTCCCCCGTATGAATTCTCTGATGGGAAGTGAGAGAGGAGCTACGACTAAAGCTCTTTCCACATTCCACACACTGATATGGTTTCTCCCCTGTATGAATTCTTTGATGAGAAGTGAGAGAGGACCTCTCAGTGAAGCTCTTTCCACATTCAAAGCACTGATATGGTTTCTCCCCTGTATGAATTCTTTGATGGGTAGTGAGAGAGGAGCTCTGAGTGAAGCTCTTTCCACATTCCACGCACTGATATGGTTTCTCCCCTGTATGAATTCTTTGATGCATAATGAGAGAGGAGCTGTGAATGAAGCTCTTTCCACATTCCATACACTGATAGGGTTTCTCTCCTGTATGAATTCTTTGATGGGAAGTGAGGTTGTAGCTCTTACTGAAGCTCTTTCCACATTCCACACACTGATATGTTTTCTCCCCTGTATGAATTCTTTGATGGGAAGTGAGATTGGAGCTCTGACTGAAGCTCTTTCCACATTCCATGCACTGATATGGTTTCTCCCCTGTATGAATTCTTTGATGGTAAGTGAGTTTGGAGCTCTGACTGAAGCTCTTTCCACATTCCACGCACTGATATGGTTTCTCCCCTGTATGAATTCTTTGATGCTTAATGAGAGAGGAGCTGTGACTGAAGCTCTTTCCACACTCCACACACTGATAGGGTTTCTCTCCTGTATGAATTCTCTGATGGGAAGTGAGAGAGGAGCTCCGAGTGAAGCTCTTTCCACATTCCACACACTGATAGAGTTTCTTTCCAATGAGATTTTGGGAGCTCTGACTGCAGCTTTCTCCACACTTCACATTTTTACGTGGCTTCTCCTCTCTGGCGATTTTCTCGTGGTCACCCTTGTTCTCGATTTCCAATTCATCACAATCTGCAATGGAGACAAAAAGAGATGAGAGCCTCAGGAACAAATGGAGAAGAACTGAAGGGTGTTGGGTGTGTGTTCATTACCTGTGTTTTTTGTCATTAACCAACATATTTATTATTAGACTCTGATGAGTTGTTGAATGTTTGTTTGATATACAGTAGCGGCCAAAACAGTGGAAGAATTTTTGGGGAAAGTGTATTTCAGAGGTTTAATGGCTCATAACACCACTTCTTTTGAGTAATATTGTAAAATTATATATCAATGGAAAGATAATTTAATCAAAATGCAATCCAAGAGGGTTTGTTCAATTACCCATATTCTATCAAGCGTTATAGCCAAATAACCAGAAAAAGGAAGATCAACTTGCTTAGATTGACTTTTGTCAGTGTGTTATGTGATTTCTATCAAGTTGGTTGGTTTTTTGTGTTCTTTTATTTAGTGAGGCTGTAAAACATAATAAAATTATAGAAATAGCACAAAGAGTTAAATGATGACCCCGAAGGCTATGTAAAATTGTACTATTAAGTGAACAAGGCTACGGTTTGGAAGAAATGAGATGAAAGATTGGGGGGATCTTAACCAAAGCTGGTCTTTCGATATTTTTGAAAATGTTTAAGGAGACTCAGTCTCTACAAAATCAGACTGCGAAAGGCAGGAAAAGGTACACAAAGGCAAGTGATGATTGAAGAATGTTGAGACTGTCCCTACATGACAAAAGAAAATAATCTGGGTGTCTACAAGATGACATGGCGAAATATAATGTGAAGTTGAATGCAAGGACTGGTCGAAAGGCTACAATTCTAAGGAAAAAGCCATTGTTATCTCTCAAGCAAAGGTTGAAAAGATTAAACCCATGTTAACTGGACAGTGGAACAATGGGACAGTGTTATTTGGAGTGAGGAGACTCAATTTTCCTTGCTTGGTAGTGATGGCATGAAATACATGAGAAGAATCAGAGAAGATTTATGTCCTACTTGCATCACACCGACCGTGAAACACCCAGATAGTGTGATAATCTGGGGTTGTATGGCAGCAAAAGTTTTGGGCAGAATTAATGGGAATGTAAATGCCCCAAAATGCATAAATGAAATATCTGAGCCCAAACTGAAGCGTTCCACAGGTGATTTTTCCCCAGATACTGAAATATATATATATATATATATATATATATATATATATATATATATATATATATATATTCTATTTCAACAGGATTCAGCTCCATGTCATGTTGCTGCTGTGTGCAAAAGGTGCTTTCAAGATATTCCTATTCCACTGCTGGAATGGCCTGGGAATAGCCCAAACTTTAACCTATGGAGCCGACTAAAGAAACTTGTTAGTCAGAAGCAACCCAGCAATAAAGCCCAATTAACAGAGCCAATAATTCAGTCTTGGTTTCACATTATTTCAGCTGCAGAACTAAAAATTTGTTTCACTTCACGGGAAGGCGTTGTAAAGCCGTAATTAAAGCTAAAGGTTACCAATGGTTATCAAAGGTTTCAGATTTTTTCTTTATGACTGCTGTTGTAATCAATACTCCTTCATAAAAGTTATTGCATTACATTCTTCATTAAATTATCTTTCCACTGATATATAATTTTGTGGTATTAGTCCACACAGAAGTGGTGTTATGAGCCATAAAACCTCAGAAATACTTTTCACAAAAGGTTTCCACAATTTTGGCCACTAGTATAGGTTGTTCATTTTAAAATAAATATTTTTTTATATGGGATGAGATTATTATTATTTATGTTTCATGTGCTGGAAGCCGCCCAGAGTGGCTGGGGTAACAAAGCCAAATGGGCAGGGTATAAATAAAAATTATTATTACCGTATTTTTTGCTCCATAAGACACACTTTTTTCCTCCTAAAAAGTAAGGGGAAATATCTGTGCGTCTTATGGAGCAAATGGTGGTCCCTGGAGCCAAATTGCCTAGGGGCCAAAAGCAGATCATCCTTTTTTTTTTTAACAAAGAGAACAGGGGGTGTTGAAAGGATCCCGCTCAGCAGCTGATCAGCAAGGGATAAGAGGCCCCGGCTCCCTTTCGGCCCCGCCCTCCATTGTTGAATGTGCTGCAGAGGGAGGCTGTTTGTTTCCCCAGCGACATGTGACTGGCTGATTAGATTATCTGTCTGGAAACTGTAGAAACTAAAATTTTAATTGGTACAAAATGGAAAAGTGCGACACTGCCAAACAAAAAGGATTGGATCAATAAAACGCTAGAATATATAGAACTGGCGTATTTAACAGAGAAAATTAAAGACAATCCGAAGGAAAAATTTATAAAAGAGTGGAACGATTTCATACAATATCTAAAGAAAAGGTGCAACACCAATACAGTGGTAATTATGGAATAGCCCCTGCCGTAATACAAAGCGGGGGAAAAAAAGGAAAAGGAAAAGGAAACAGAAGTAAAAGACAACACTAAAAGAATAACACTCGGGCTTAGTCATAAAAATACACATATTGAAAGTTTATGCAATATTAAATTTAATGAAGAGATAAAATGGGAAGCCCTAGGAAGGAGCTATGAATAATTTTAGCCTTACTGAAGTACTCAGGAGGCTAGAATAAGATATTATTTTTAAAGAATTTACTTAAATAAAAATTATTCGGATTAAAATTACATGTAATTATATTCTTTTGTGTAGGTATGTTTATTGTGTATTTGTATTATGTGTTTGTATGTATTTGTATATGTGTACGTGTATGTTTATGTAAGTTTGTAATTTGTTTATTAAAAAAAAAAAGAAACTGTAGAAACGGCTCCCTTTCCTTTAGAAGCTGCAGAAGTGTGAGTTTACTTTTCCCACTTTGCAAAAAAGCTGCACAAATCTGAGCTGAACCTCAAAAAAAGAGGGCTTTTCCCTTTGCAAAAAAGCTGTAAAACTTTGAGCTGATCCTCAAAAAAACATGGCTTTTAGAGGAGGAAAACCAGAAAAATATTTTTCTTCTTCTTTCCTCCTCTAAAAACGAGGTGCGCTCTATGGAACGAAAAATACAGTGGTACCTCGATTTAAGAACAGTCCTGTTCCGGAGAAGAATAAGTTTGTAAAATGAGGTTCCACTTTATTACAATCATCATCATCATCCTCACTGCTACTACTACCTGAGATTCAATAAGCCTAGCTCTTCTCTGGGATGGATTTTGTTAGTCTCAGTCATGGCATCCCCTCCATCTCCAATGTCAGTCGTCTCTTTGGTCAACCCAAGACTGACAGGAGCAAAAACAAAAACAGAAAACCTGAAGCTACTTATCTTTCCTAACAATTCTGAAGCTGACATTTAAGATGGCCTGGGCAGTTCAGAGCAGCCCAACCGTGGGAGAAAAAGGAATAATTTGAGGAAGATTGTTCAAAGAAAAACCTGTAATTTACTGTTTATTTTGGGGGTGTTAGGTTCCCAGGTGTTATAGGGGCGCTGTTGAGCTCTGTGAAAATATATGAGGTTGGTCACCTAGAGGTATTTTTTGAATTTCTAGGCAGATATGAAGATCCCACAGGGAGTCTTACCAAGAGAGGCCATGATCCCACAATTCTCCTCCATGACGTCTTTATGCAGAGCTCTCTGGTCAGGATCCAGCAACGCCCACTCCTCGTCCATGAAATGAACAGCGACATCTTCAAAGCACACTGGACCCTAAAAGAAAAAGGGAAATGTCCTCCTCTGAGACAGCATCAATATAATCTGCTACACAAGGCTCTTTTGTTTCCTTCCTGTAAATTGTAGTGGAGTTTCAATAGGATTGCTTTGCTGCACATTTTACTGATCAATCTAGAAATAAAACAAGTATATTTTGAATGGCCATCTGTCTTGGATGATCTAGCAGAGATTCCTGCAATGCAGTGGGTCTCCTGGCTCTCAGAGACAAGCAGGGCGGGTGGCTTCTGGCAAAAGGAGAGAGAGACACCGGTGTCTCCTCCTTCTCCTGACTCACCTCAGCCTCTCAACCTCCCTCCTCCCGCTCGCCTCCTTCCTCTTCTGGCTCTGATTCTGCACTGCATTCTGCCACAGAGTCTCCCAGCTCACTAAAGCCCTGTTACACCTTCAGCTTCTGACACCTCCTCTTCCGAGGCTTCTCATTCTTCCCCCTCTGACCACCCATCCTTCTTCTACCTCCACTTCTTGGGCTCTGAGCCATCTTCCCTTCCTGGTTCCCCAGCTGCTTCCTCCCACCATACCTCCATGCCCAACCAGTCCATGATATTGCTCCAGCCCTCAGCCTCTATCCCCAGAAGGCGGCTTCCCCTGACCTGATCTGGTTCCACAGCCGCTGCTTCCCTTCTGCCCCCATGAAAAGACAGATCAGGAGGTCTTGCCAGCATCATTCGGTCACCTGCAAGACAAAAAAGGTAAACAGGACGCCAGGAGTGTCTGCTTCTCTCACAGGTAAAACAGGGCATCTCTAGCTACAGATGGGCCTTTGAGAAAGCCTTACTTGGTGAGACCATTTGAACGTTTGGGCCCATTTCATAGAATCATAGAGTTGGAAGAGACCACAAGGGCCATCCAGTCCAACCCCCTGCCAAGCAGGAAACTCCATCAAAGCATTCCTGACAGATGGCTGTCAAGCTGCCGCTTAAAGACCTCCAAAGAAGGAGACTCCACCACACTCCTTGGCAGCAAATTCCACTGTCGAACAGCTCTTACTGTCAGGAAGTTCTTCCAAATGTTTAGGTGGAATCTTCTTTCTTGTAGTTTGAATCCATTGCTCCGTGTCCGCTTCTCTGGAGCAGCAGAAAACAACCTTTCTCCCTCCTCTGTATGACATCCTTTTATATATTTGAACATGGCTATCATATCACTGAAGAAAGTAGGAAAAACTGGACACAGTATTCCAGGTGAGGTCTGACCAGAGCGGAATAAAATGGTACTATTACTTTCCTTGATCTAGATGCTATACTCCTATTGATGCAGCCCAGAATTGCATTGGCTTTTTTAGCTGCTGCATCACACTGTTGACTCATGTCAAGTTTATGGTCTACCAAGACTCCTAGATCCTTTTCACATGTACTGCTCTCAAGCCAGGTGTCACCCATCCTGTATTTGTGCCTTTCATTTTTTTTTTGCCCAAGTGTAGTACTTTACATTTCTCCCTGTTAAAATTCATCTTGTTTGCTTTGGCCCATTTCTCTAATCTGTTAAGGTCATTTTGAAGTGTGATCCTGTCCTCTGGGGTATTAGCCACCCATCCGAATTTGGTCTCATCGGCAAACTTGATGCCCTCAAGCCCATCATCCAAGTCATTGATAAAGATGTTGAATAAGACTGAGCCCAAGACAGAACCCTGTGGCACCCCACTAGTCACTTCTCTCCAGGATGAAGAGGAGCCATTAATGAGCACTCTTTGGGTTTGGTCAGTCAGCCAGTTACAAATCCACTGAATGGTAGCATTGTCTAGCCCGCATTTTACCAGCTTCTTTACAAGAATATCATGGGGCACCTTGTCAAAGGCCTTGCTGAAATCAAGATAGGCTACATCCACAGCGTTCCCTTCATCTACCAGACTTGTAATTCTGTCAAAAAATGAGATCAGATTTGGTGTGACATGACTTATTTTTCAGAAACCCATGCTGACTTTTATTGATCACAGCGTTCCTTTCTAGGTGCTCACAGACTGTTTGCTTAATGATCTGCTCTAGAATCTTTCCTGGTATTGATTTCATATGTTTGCTGTGCAGAAATATATCTCCCCTCCTATGGATCCTTGTTCCCAACTGTCTCCCCCCAAGACAAGATGAAAAGAACCCTCATATGAGTTGGAAAACCAACAGAATGAGACCAAAGGAAGAAAATCGACCTTCCTCCTTATCCAGTGGCCTCTCTCTGGTGTCCAACGGAGGCCTCCCTGACTCACAGGAATCCAGGTCCATTTCTGCAAAATGATCTTTTCCCTGAAATAGAAACAAGGATTCAAAACAGAGAATGGGGAGAAATATTAGAAAGAGAATGACAAAGACTTGAAGGGTGTGAGATCTCATTCCATGGATGCTTCCCCCCCCCCCCAAAAAAAGGATGGGCCATCAGCAGACCTTTACGGGATGTTCTCTGTCCTGTTTGGAGCCCCTTGGGAGTATCCAGAGGAAAGTCTCTCTCACCTGCTTTCTCTCCTCCGCCTGACTCAGGAGGAAACCTTCGGCCAGGGCCACCGCCTGGGAACTCGTCTCCGCTCTGCATTCCCTCACCCAGCTCTCCATCTCCGGGGGAAGGACAGCCAGGAACTGCTCCAAGATCACCAGGTCCAGCATCTCAGCTTTCGTGTGCCTTTCTGGCTTCAGCCACTGGTGGCAAAAGTGGTAGAGTCGACTGCAAACCTCTCGGGGTCCTTTGGCCTCCTGGTAACAGAACTGCCTCAACTGCTGGCTCTGCACCTCTGAGCAGAGGGTGTCCTCCTCACCCAGGATCTTCTGCACTGGGTTTTCCCAGAATTCCCCACTGCTCACAGTTTGGGTGGCATGGCCTCTTCCTGTTCCTGGTCTAGCTGAGTCTCGCTCATCCATCTGTGCTCTCAGGAAGCCTCTAAGAGATCGGAGGGAACCCTTTGGTCTTCTGCCAAGTTCTGTCCGTCTTAATGAGAAGCTCTAGGAAATCCTACAAAGCAAATTCAATTGTTCTGTTACAGAATTAGTAGGACGAGGGGGAAATGGTTCCCTGAGAATGAACAGATGAGTCTTGGAGGGAACCAGGGCTAGACTGCACTGCATCCCAGACCATGAGCTTTTTTTTTTGAAAAAAAAAGCGGAGGAAGAGGAGAAAAAGTAAGTCTCTAGCCTTCTAGCAACGCAAAATGTAGAAACAACTGAAGGGATTTCTGTGCGATTAATCAACCTGGTTTCTGCTGCCAAGGCAAACCTTTGTATCTTGTGAAAAGTGGACCCTTGTCTCTAGTGGGGGTCCTCACCTGGGGGTCCTCAGGAGTTGCTCCCCACCCCCACCCCCACTCCCCTGATTCTGTCTCCTTGTCTTACACTTGGACTCTCTGCCGCTCTCAAGGCAGACTCCTAGGGGGGTCCCTTTTTCTTTGCTCTGAGGGCCTGGTATGTATCTGCCCAACCCCCTGAGGGCCAAGTGGCAGGGCCAAAGATCTCCCTTGAAATTTAGGCATGAATTATTATTATTATTATTATTATTATTATTATTATTATTATACTGTTAGATAGCTTAACACACACAGCCATTGATGCCGAAGTCCCTGGAGGCTCAGTGAGTAGCAGCGCCCATTTCCAGCTGCTTTGCCAGCAACAATCCCTTTGGGACAGAGAGGATGTGGTCCTGGGATGCCCTGCTCTGGGTGCGAGGGGATTGCTGCACTGGCCTTTGTGTGGAGCTGCCCTTGGAGACGACTGGGAAACTGGTCTGCAATGCAGCAGCCAGGCTATGGGCTGGGATCCCTCTCTTTATGCCTGGCCTTTCTCTCCCACTTTAACTTCCTTCCTTTGGGGGGGGGGGGGCGCTAGTCCACTTCCTCCTCCAGCTTTCGAAAACGCTTTGCACGTTTCCTGTGTTTTGCAATGACGCTAAGTTAAAGTCCTAGGGACTCCTTTGTTTAAAGAAGGGAGATTTTATTCTGAAAGGACAAATGAGTTTGGGATCCTCTGATCTCCAGGAAGGAGAGCGTTGCAGACCTCGCCCCTCCCTGGCAGGACCCTCTCCTCCCCCTGCATGAGCAGATCAGGCCCCCCAGGCTGGCCCCCTCCCCTGCTGCAGCCCTGGGACCCCCACCGCCTCCCCACTGCACCCTCTGGGGGGAGAGAGAGAGAGGAGACTCACCAGATCCCAGGAGGGGACAGCGATGCAGCCCTTGCAGGAGAGGACTGGGGAGGGAGGGGGCTTGGCTCTGGAGGACCTGGCCCCCTCTTGCTTCCTGTCCTCTCTAGGAAGGCAGCTCGGTTCCCTTTAACCCTTGCAGAGCCGAGTCCACCCAGATCTTCCCTCTCTCGCTTGGGAGAACCTCAGATTTTTATTATTTTTAATGCATTTAAGGGGGCTATGCCAATGCCCAGATATCCTTTTGGGGGTGAGGCTCTTGGTTGGACTCTGAGGATCTCCCTCTTTTGGCCGGAAACCAGAGGAACAGCTTGCAGGGAAAAGGGCTTTTCAGGAGGCAAAGAATAGGAGGGGATCCTAGGGTCATCTAGTCCAACCCCCAGCAATGCAGGAATCTCAGCTAAAGCATCCATGGCAGATGGCCATCTGATCTCTGCTTAGAAACCGCCAAGAAATGTTGAACTTGTGGTCCACTCAGTCCCCTAGATCCTCTTCACATGTACTACTGGCAAACCACGTGCCCCCCCGCACCCCCCACCTTTGCTAACCCCTTGAGTGTCCTCCTCAGAATCCCCAAAGGATGAGCTGGGCTGCCTGAGCTGCAGCAAATGGATGGGGCAACCCAGGAAATGTCCTCCCCCCATCTCACCTCGCTGCTAGGTAGGAGAGCAAGAGCCAGAAGGAGTTGTGCAGGAGCTGAGCTGGAAGCTGGAGACACAGAGACTGAGCAATGGAGAAGCAAGATCTGTTTTGAGCCCTCCATCCTACATTCAGGTTGTATAGATAAATAAAGGAAAAGATTGATACTAAAGATACTCCACTTTCTGCTGACGTTGGTACCAAGGAATTCAAATCTGAATCTGGAACCCCAGGAGTCTCTCTGCTCAGAGATGGGGAGTGTGTAACTACACACACACACCATAATCATTTGTGCCTGTGTTCCTAATACGTAACCATTTCTTTGTCCTGAGCCCCGAAAGGTCAGCAGACCTCCCTGCGAATCCTGCGGAGCTGAGCTCCCCCCCCCCCCTCTGCGTCTTCTCCAGGGACATTTTTCAGAAAGCCAAACCATTGCAAAAGATACTGTTTTTCTTTCTCATTTATTGCTTCATTTAAAACAATAGTATAAAGTACATAATAATAATTACAAAAATGTAGAGGGGAAATCTAAAATATTCTATCCCATTTTTTCTGCATTATTAAATCTCTCTGTACAGCCATTTTTCTTCCCCAGCATTAAGATGAAACAGGCACACAGCCTTGAATATTTGCTTTATGAACATCAACAGCAGTTTCACATGAACAAGCGCCATTCATTGGAACTTCCCAAACCATATCAACTCCTCCTATGCTGGAAACAAGAGATTTGATGTCAGAAGCAACTTCCCAACTTCTGGCTCCTCCAATGCGTTGGGCCTCCTATCCTTGGAGATCCAACATCAGCAGGGCCAACCAAAATGGAGAGCATTTGAAGGTCCACTGCCACCCTGACACCACCCCTAAACTGGAGCTACCCAGTCACATTCTTGAGTAATGGAACCACTTTCATACTCCCCTCCCTCTCCCCCATCTTTGGCCACTGCCTGGGAGGATGTGGGGATGGTCTCCCTTTGGAAATGGGGCTGCAGGAAGAAGGATGTGAAAGGAAGATGCAGCCCAGCTGCAGGCAGAACAGCAGGTGCCTCCGAGTTCTGACAGAGGAGCATCAGCTCTCAGGAGGGGCCAGGTGGGGGGGTTGCCATGGTGACAAGGACCCACCCTCCTTTGTGACCTCTCTTGCTTCTCCCTTAAAAGTCACTGTCTTGCAGGCGGCCATTGTAGGTTAGTAGTGGGGCGATTGTAGGAGAGGAGTTTGTGGCGGTTGGCAGAGATTAGGAAAGGAGTTCGGTTTCTTGTTATTTTTCCAGTTTCTTATTTTGCTTCCTTTTTCATTTAATACTTTGATTTATTTGATTTGGTTTATTTTTCTTTAATTCTTTTCGTTTTCATTTTAACACTTTTTATTTTTGTCCTTTATTTTAGTATTTTTTATTTTACATTTTAATTTTGTGCACATTTGTGCCTATTTTGTCTATATTTTGTATATATTTATTCTGTACACAGAGAGGTAGTTATGGTTAGGATTAGGGCTGGGGTTGGGGTCAGTTAGGCTTAGATGGGCATTTTAGACAGCTAGTTTGGAGAAGACACATTAATATCACAGAGGACTTTGTCAAAAGCCTTACTGAAATCGAGATGCACCATTTCCACAGCAGTCCCCTGATCAACAAAGCTTGTAATTCCATCCCAAAAAAGGGGAGGAGAGATTTCTCTGGTTTTACTTGTTTTTGAGAAAGGCATGCTTTAAACCTGTATGTTTATGTTGTGGTATATTCAGATGAAGTGCACATAAATTTTAAAAATGATAAAAAGGATATTGGCAAGGCGGAACATGTGCAAAGGAAGGTGATTTATGTACTTATTTAATTTGTAAACCACCCTACCAAGTGGTGCCAACTTGAATAAAATATTGGTGGGGGCCCAGGTAAGGTCCACCTTGCACAATCAATCACATGATGTATGCACGACATTGGAATGGCAATGACTATAATGGCAGTGACTTTTTTTAAAAAAAGTAATATTTTGAGCCCATAGTTGATATTCCCAGCAGCTCCCCTTGCCCACAATAACATTTCATCTCCTCTACCTGTGACATTGTTCAGCTGCGGGAAAAGTTACCTCTTCACACCAGATGTCCATTTGGTATGGCCCTTTCTAGGATTGTCTTTCATTTGTTCTCCTATGTGTGTTGCCAGTAGAAGTCACAATTCTGTGGGTACTGTAGGTGGTGCAGAAAGCACCTAAAAGCTCCCTAGAGGTTGAAGTGCCAATCAAACTTCAGTTTTGCAATCTATAAATTCCAATTAGCAGTACTGGGGGTGGTTCAGATTCTGTGGCAGTGCTTTTGGCAAGCAAAGGGTGTCACAGGGCAGCCTACCGGTACTTTCACTTTAAAGCACACATGGGTCTCCAGCTGTTTTTGGACAACAACTCCCATCATCCCTAGCTAGCAGGACCAATGGGAAGGGATGATGGGAACTGTAGTATAGGAGCTGCTGGGGGCCCAGGTTTGGGAAACCCTGCTTTAAAGCAACTTTTGCATATTCTTGTATTTTGTTTTCCTCATGACCTTTGTGCATTACATATATGTGTGTGTGTATGTGTGTGTGTGTATGAGAGCAAATTGAAAGAGAAAATGTATGACAAGTTGCAGAAGAATAAAAGGTTGTTTGAAAAACACACACACACAAACTGGGGGGTGGCCTCCTCAAATATTTCATGGCGCCTATTCCCAATACCCACAAGTCTCAGGATGGTTACAACATAAAAACACCACATAAAAACACAAAACACCACATTTTAAAAAGGCTTAGATGTCAATCAGACAAAGGCCTGGTTAAAAAGGTGCAGATTTGCCTGGCTCCTAAAGCTATATAATGGCTTTCCAAACTTTGTATGGATTCTTTGATGGGAAGTGAGATTGCCATTCTTCCTGAAGCTCTTTCCACATTCCACACACTGATATGGTTTCTCCCCTGTATGAATTCTTTGATGGGAAGTGAGACTGTCCTTCTTCCTGAAGCTCTTTCCACATTCCACACACTGATATGGTTTCTCCCCTGTATGAATTCTTTGATGGGACGTGAGACTGTCCTTCTTCCTGAAGCTCTTTCCACATTCCACACACTGATATGGTTTCTCCCCTGTATGAATTCTTTGATGGGAAGTGAGACTGTCCTTCTTCCTGAAGCTCTTTCCACATTCCACACACTGATATGGTTTCTCCCCTGTATGAATTCTCTGGTGCTTAGTGAGAGAGCACCTCTGACTAAAGTTCTTTCCACATTCCACACACTGATATGGTTTCTCCCCTGTATGAAATATTTGATGGGAAGTGAGACTGTCCTTCTTCCTGAAGCTCTTTCCACATTCCACACACTGATATGGTTTCTCCCCTGTATGAATTCTCTGGTGCTTAGTGAGAGAGCACCTCCAACTGAAGTTCTTTCCACATTCCAAACACTGATAGGGTTTCTCCCCTGTATGAATTCTTTGATGGGAAGTGAGGGAGGAGCCATCAGTGAAGCTCTTTCCACATTCCACACACTGATAGGGTTTCTCTCCTGTATGAATTCTTTGATGGGAAGTGAGTTGGGAGATGTGACTGAAGCTCTTTCCACATTCCAAACACTTATAGGGTTTCTCCCCTGTATGAATTCTCTGATGCTTAGTGAGAGAGGAGCTCGTATTGAAGCTCTTTCCACATTCTACACACTGATAGGGTTTCTCCCCTGTATGAATTCTCTGATGCTTAGTGAGAGAGGAGCTCGTATTGAAGCTCTTTCCACATTCCACACACTGATAGGGTTTCTCCCCCGTATGAATTCTTTGATGGAAAGTGAGTTCGCTACTCGTCCTGAATCTCTTTCCACATGACACACACTGATAGGGTTTCTCCCCTGTATGAATTCTTTGATGGGAAGTGAGACTGTCCTTCTTCCTGAAGCTCTTTCCACATTCAAAGCACTCATATGGTTTCTCCCCTGTATGAATTCTTTGATGGGAAGTGAGAGAGGAGCCATCAGTGAAGCTCTTTCCACATTCAAAGCACTGATAGGGTTTCTCCCCCGTATGAATTCTTTGATGGGAAGTGAGATTGGAGCTCTTACTGAAGCTCTTTCCACATTCCACACACTGATATGTTTTCTCCCCTGTATGAATTCTTTGATGGGAAGTGAGATTGGAGCTCTGACTGAAGCTCTTTCCACATTCCATGCACTGATATGGTTTCTCCCCTGTATGAATTCTTTGATGGGAAGTGAGACTGTCCTTCCTCCTGAAGCTCTTTCCACATTCCACACACTGATATGTTTTCTCCCCTGTATGAATTCTTTGATGGGAAGTGAGATTGGAGCTCTGACTGAAGCTCTTTCCACATTCCATGCACTGATATGGTTTCTCGCCTGTATGAATTCTCTGGTGGGAAGTGAGATTGGAGCTCTGACTGAAGCTCTTTCCACATTCCATGCACTGATAGAGTTTCTTTCCAATGAGATTTTGTTGATGGGAAGTGGAATGGGAGCTCTGACTGCAGCTTTCTCCACACTTCAGATTTTTATGTGGCTTCTGCTCTCTGGGGATTTTCTCGTGGTCACCGTTGTTCTCACTTTCCAATTCATCACAATCTGCAATGGAGACAAAAAAGGATTAGATCCTCAGCAACAAATAGAGAAGAACTGAAGAGAGTTGGGTGTGTGTTCATTACCTGTGTTGTTTGTCATTAACCAACATGTTTATTATTAGACTCTGATGAGTTGTTGAATGTTGCTTTGTTTCACATACAGTAGTGGTCAAAACGGTGGAAGAATTTTTGGGGAAAGTGTATTTTAGAGGTTTAATGGCTCATAACACCACTTCTTTTGAAGTAATATTATAAAATTAATGGAATCAATGAAAAGATTTAATCAAGAATGCAATTCAAGAAAGTTTGTTCAATTACTTGTATTCTATCAAACATCATACCCAGAAAAAGGAAGCACAACTTGTTTATGTTGACTTTTGTCAGTGTGTTATGTGATTGCTATCAAGTTGGTTGGTTTTTTGTTTTCTTTCAATTAGTGAGTTTGTAAAGTATAATAATATTATAGAAATGGCACAAAGAATTGATTGGCCACCCAGAAAGCGATGTAAAATTGTACTATTAAGTGAACAAGGCTACAGTTATGAAGAAATTTCAGAAGATGAAAGATTGGGGGAAACATAACAAAAGGTGGCCTTTTTATATTTTTGAAAAGGTATAAGGAGACTCAGTCCCTACAAAATCAGACTGGTAAAGGCCAGGCAAAGGTGCACAAAGGAAGTGATGATCGAAGAATGGAGAGACTGTCCATGACAGAAGAATATCATCTGGGTGCATGCAAGATGACATGGCAAATGTAATGTGAAGTTGAGTGCAAGGACTGGTCTAAAGGCTAGAATTCTAAGGAAAAAGCCATTGTCATCTCTCAAGCAAAGGTTGAAAAGATTAAACCCATGTTAACTGGACAGCGGAACAACGGGACAGTCGTATACGGAACAATGAGACCTAAATCTCTTTGCTTGTTAGTGGTGGCATGAAATACAGAAGGAGAAGAATCAAAGAAGATTTACATCCTACTTGCAGTACACAGGCCATGAAACACCCAGATAGTGTGATGATCTGGGGTTGCATAGCAGCAAAAGGTGTGGGCAGATTTTGTGCCATTAATGGGAATGTAAATGCCCCTAAATGCATGAATGAAATAATTGAGCCCAAACTGAAACGTTCCGCAGGTGATCTTTTCCCAGATACTGAAGCATGCTTATTTTATTTATTTATTTATTTATTTCAAGAAGATTCAGCTCCATGTCATGTTGCTGCTGTGTGCAAAAGGTGCTTTCATGACAATCGTATTCCACTGCTGCAATGTCCTGGGAATAACCCAAACTTTAGCTTTAATTACGGCTTACAACACCTTCCCATGAAGTTTTCAGTTCTGCAGCTGTAATAATGTGGAACCAAGACTGCATTATTGCCTTTGTTAATTGGACTTTATTTCTGGGTTACTTCTGACTAACAAGTTTATTTAGACTTCTGAATGGGTTAAAGGTTACCAATGGTTACCAAAGGATTCACATTTTTTCTTTATGACCGCTGTTCTAATAGTTATTGCTTTACTTTCTTCATTAAATTATCTTTCCATTGATATATAATTTACGGTATTACTCCACACAGAAGTGGTGTTATGAGCCATCAATCCTCAGAAATACACTTTTCACAAAAGGTTTTCCCCATTTTGGCCACTAGTATAAATTGTTCATTTTAAAGTTAATGTTCTTTTTATATGGGATCAGATTATTATTATTCTTATTATTCTTATTCTTATTATTATTATTTATGTTTCATGTTTATATATGTCTTGGAAGCCGCCCAGAGTGGCTGGGCAACCCAGCCAGATGGGAAGGGTATAAATAAAAATTATTATGATTACTACAGTAGTACCTCGATTTAAGAGCAGTCCTGTTCTGGGGAAAAATAAGTTTGTAAACCAAGGTATCACTGTATTACTGTCACGATCCGTGAAGGCAGCAAGGAACATCAGGACCAGAGGCAAGTGGGTCAGGCAGAGGGTCCACAGAGCGGGGAGTCCAGGGGGACGGGAAGCACGCAGTTCAAGTCTCAGTCTTAGGGTCTAGGCATCAAGTCGCAGTCCAAGAGGCAAGGTAAGTGGTCACGGTCCAAGGGTCAAGGCACGAAGTCACAACCAACGAACAAGGAGGCACGCAGCGAGGCAGCGAAGGCGTTGCTGTGGCACCACCAGGTGCAGTGAGTTACTAAGAAGCCTCACCTGTGCAGACACAGTGAGTTATCAAGCAGCCTCACCTGTGCAGCGATGCCCTGTCTCCCTAGAATAAGCCGAATAGGCCCTAGTCCTGCCAAGCCCTGCTGGTCCCAGGGCCTGGCTCCAGCACGCACTCCTAACAATTACTATCATCATCATCATCATCATCATCATCCTCACTGCTACTACTACCTGAGATTGAATAAGCCTGGCTCTTCTCTGGGATGAATTTGTTTGGCCCAGTCATGGCATCCCCTCCATCTCCAATGTCAGTCGTCTCTTTGGTCAACCCAAGACTGACAGGAGCAAAAACAAAAACAGAAAACCTGAAAAAACAAAATCAAAAATTCTTTCCAGTAGCACCTTAGAGACCAATTGAGTTTGTTCTTGGTATGAGCTTTCGTGTGCATGCACACTTCTTCAGATACCTGAATGCACACGAAAGCTCATGCCAAGAACAAACTTAGTTTTTCTCTAAGGTGCTACTGGAAGGAATTTTTTTATTTTTTATTTTGTTTGGACTATGGCAGACCAACACGGCTACCCACCTGTAACAGAAAACCTGAAGCTACTTATCTTTCCTAACAATTCTGAAGCTGACATTTAAGATGGCCTGGGCTGTTCAGACCAGCCCAACTGTGGGAGAAAAAGGAATAATTTGAGGACAATTGTTAAAAGAAAAAGCTGCGAGTTCTGTGAAAATATATGAGGTTGGTCACATAGAGGTATTGTTTGAATTTCCAGGCAGATAGGACGATCCCACAGGGAGCCTTACCAAGAGAGGCCACGATCCCACAATTCTCCTCCATGACGTCCTTATGCAGAGCTCTCTGGTCAGGATCCAGCAACGCCCACTCCTCGTCCGTGAAACGAACAGCGACATCTTCAAAGCACACTGGACCCTAAAAGAAAAAGGGAAATGTCCTCCTCTGAGACAGCATCAATATGATCTGCTACACAATGCTCTGTCGTTTCCTTCCTGTAAATTGCGGTGTTGTTTCAAATGGGAATGCTTTGCTGCACATTTTATTTATGGATGCTTGTTTTCTTCTGTGTTTTAATTATGGGTGTTCATCTTTGTGCAAATAGGTGGTATTCCACCTTGTGTTTTCCAAATCATTCTGCCTACGCAAGCATTCCAGTTTGCCTGATGGAAGGATCCACTTTCTCCTCTCCTCATCAGCTGTTCTGGAGAGGTCCCCTCCCAATGCCCTAGTGTCAAATTCAGGGGGTTCATTTGGGCATGGAGAGGGGGAGGAATGGAGGGCGGGCCCCATTTTGCAGCGGGTGGAGCTTGTTAGGTGAATCCAGGCCACTATTTGTTCTCATTTGTCCACTGCTTAGAACCCAATTTTAGCATTCAGTGATCAATCAAGAAATAAAATAAGCCTATTGTAAGGTTTCTGTGGTGGTTTCTCGTGAGTAATGAGGGAAGACTCTGTTCCTTCTATTTACAGTTTTAATTGTGCAAATATGTACAGTGCAGAGCTCCAAAACCCATGACCGTTTCATTTGGTCCCAGATTCCGGAAGTGGCGCCCTTTGAGAGCGCCCGCAGGAAAAGAACTGTGGTACCCCAAATCTCCTCCTAACCTCCTTACGATTTACCCCTCTATGCATTTGTGCCTCCTTCCTTGCAGGCTTGGCTGTGTGGGCGCTGGGGCTCCCTGGCATACCCAAGCCCTCTCCTCGCCTGTCCCGCTTCTTGCCTCTCCTCCCTGCTGGAGGACGTCCTGCTTTCCCCGCTGAAGGTGTTGCTGCTGTTCCCATTGTGCTGGGGCTGTCTGTATTTCCACAGCCCCTGCACCGCCTCTCTGGGAACCTATCTTGGTTGGCCATCTGTTTTGGATGATCTAGCTAGCAGAGATTCCTGCAATGAAGGGAGTCTCCTGGCTCTGAGAGACAAGCAAGGAGGGTGGCTTCTGGCAAAAGGAGAGGGATCCATCGGTGGCTCCTCCTTATCCTGACTCACCTCAGCCTCTCAACCTCCCTCCTCCCACTCACCTCCTTCCTCTTCTGCCTCTGATTCTGCACTGCATTCCGCCACAGAGTCTCCCAGCTCACTACACCCTGTTAGTCCTTCAGCTTCTGACACCTCCTCTTCCCAGGCTTCTCCCTCTTCCTCTTCAGACTGCCCATCCTTCTTCTACCTCCACTTCTTGGGCTCTGAGCCATCTTCCCTTCATGGTTCCCTGGCTGCTTCCTCCCACCATTCCTCTGTGCCCTACCAGTCCATGACATTGCTCCAGCCCTCAGCCTCTATCCCCAGAAGGCGGCTTCCCCTGACCTGATCTGGTTCCACAGCCACTGCTTCCCTTCTGCCCCCATTAAAAGACGGATCAGGAGGTCTTGCCAGCATCATTCTGTCACCTGCAAGAGGAAAAAGGTAAACAGGACGCCAGGAGTGCCTGCTTCTTTCACAGGTGAAACAGGGCATCTCTAACTACAGATGGGCCTTTGAGAAAGCCTTACCTGCTGAGAGCATTTGGAAGTTTGTGTCCATTTCATAGAATCATAGAGTTGGAAGAGACCACAAGGGCCATCCAGTTCAACCCCCTGCCAAGCAGGAAACTCCATCAAAGCATTCCTGACAGATGGCTGTCAAGCCTCCGCTTAAAGACCTCCAAAGAAGGAGACTCCACCACACTCCTTGGCAGCAAATTCCACTGTCAAACAGCTCTTACTGTCAGCCTTACCTGCTGAGAGCATTTGGACGTCTGTGCCCGTTTCATATGTTTGTTGTGCAGATATACATCTTGCCTCCTCTGGTCCCTTGTTCCCTACTGTCTCCCCCCAAAACAAGATGAAAAGAACCCTCAGATGAGTTAGAAAACCAACAGAATGAGACCAAATGGAGAAAACCCACCTTTCTCCTTACTCAGCGGCCTCTCTCTGGTGTCCAACAGAGGCCTCTGTGCCTCACAGGAATCCAGGTCCATTTCTGCAAAATGATCCTTTCCCTGAAAAAGAAACAAGGATTCAAAACAGAGAATGGGGAGAAATATTAGAAAGAGAATGACAAAGACTTGAAGGGTGTGAGATCTCATTCCATGGATGCTTTCCCAGAAAACGGATAGGCCATCAGCAGACCATTATGGGATGTTCTCTGTCCTCTTTGAAGCCCCTTGGGAATATCCAGAGGAAAGTCTCTCTCACCTGCTTTCTCTCCTCTGCCTGACTCAGGAGGAAACCTTCGGCCAGGGCCACCGCCTGGGAACTGGTCTCCGCTCCGCATTCCCTCACCCAGCTCTCCATCTCCGCGGGAAGGACAGCCAGGAACTGCTCCAAGATCACCAGGTCCAGCATCTCAGCTTTCGTGTGCCTTTCCGGCTTCAGCCACTGGTGGCAAAAGTGGTAGAGTCGGCTGCAAACCTCTCGGGGTCCTTTGGCCTCCTGGCAGCAGAACTGCCTCAACTGCCGATTCTGCACCTCCGAGCGGAGGGTGTCCTCCTCACCCAGGATCTTCTGCACTGGGTTTTCACAGAATCCCCCACTGCTCCCAGTTTGGCTGGCATGGCCTCTTCCTGTTCCAGGGCCAGCTGAGTCTCGCTCATCCATCTGTGCTCTCTGGAAGCCTCTAAAAAATCGGAAAGAACCCTTTGGTCTTCTGCCAAGTTCTGTCCGTCTGAATGAGAAGCTCTAGCAAATCCTACAAAGCAAATACATTGTTCTGTTACTGAATTAGTAGGACGGGAAGGGGGGAGGAGAATGGGTCCCTGAGCAGGCATGGATGAGTCTTGCTGGGAACCAGGGCTGGACTCCATCACATCCCAGACCATGAGCTATCTTTTTGAAAAGAAAGAGGAGGAAGAGGAGAATATATAAGTCTCTAGCCTTCTAGCAATGCAAAACGTAGAGGTAACTGAAGGGATTTCTATGAGATTAATCAACCTGGTTTCTGCTGCCTTCTAGTCAATGCATGAAGTCAGAACCGACTGACAAGGGAAACTTTTGTATCTTGTGAAAAATGGATGCTTGGCTCTAGTGGGGGTCCTCACCCGGGGGTCCTCAGGAGCTGCTCCCCACTCCCACTCCCCTGATTCTGTCTCCTTTTCTTGCACTTGGACGCTCTGTCGCTCTCAAGACAGACTCCTGGGGTGGGGTCCCTTTTTCTTTGCTCTGAGGGCCAGGTATGAATCTGCCCAACCCCCTGAGGGCCAAGTGGCAGGGCCAAAGACATCTACCTTGAAATTTAGGCAGGTAATTTATTATTATTATTATTATTATTATTATTATTATTATTATTATTACAGTATTATTATTATTACATTAAGATAGTTTAACACACACATAGCCATTGATGCCAAGGACCCTGGAGACTCAGTCAGTAGCAGCGTCCATTTCTGGCTGGTTTGCCAGCAACAATCCCTTTGGGACAGGGAGGATGTGGTCCTGGGATGCCCTGCTCTGGGTGCGAGGGGATTGCTGCAGTGGCCTCTGTGTGGAGCTGCCCTTGGAGACGACTGGGAAACTGGTTTGCAATGCAGCAGCCAGGCTATGGGCTGGGATCCCTCTCTTTATGCCTGGCCTTTCTCTCCCACTTTAACTTCCTTCCTCCACGTGGTTTTTTTTTCGGGGAGGGGGGGGGTTTGGCAACCTCCTGTCCAGCTTTGGAAAACCATTTGCACATGTTTCCTCTGTTGTGCAATGACGCTGAGCGATGTCACGCAGAATTAAAGTCCTAGGGACTCCTTTGTTTAAAGAAGGGAGATTTCGTGGGAGTCATTTTATTCTGAAAGGCCAAATGAGTTTGAGACCCTCTGATCTCCAGGAAGGAGAGCTTTGCAGACCTCGCCCCTCCCTGGCAGAACCCTCTCCTCCCCCTGCATGAGCAGATCAGGCCCCCCAGGCTGGCATCCTCCCCTGCTGCAGCCATGGGACCCCACCGCCTCCCCACTGCACCCTCTGGGGGGAGAGAGAGAGAGGAGACTCACCAGATCCCAGGAGGGGACAGCCATGCAGCCCTTGCAGGAGAGGGAGGGGCCTTGGCTCTGGAGGACCTGGCCCCCTCTTGCTTCCTGTCCTCTCTAGGAAGGCAGCTCGGTTCCCTTTAACCCTTCCAAAGGCAAGTCCACCCAGCTCAGCTCTCTCCCTCTTGGCGGAACCTCGACTTTTTATTCTTTTTATGGATTTTGGGGGGCTGCACCAATGCCCAGATATCCTTATGTGGGTAAGGCTCTTGGTTGTGTGGGTAAGGCTCTCCCTCCCTTGGCCAGAAACCAGAGGAACAGCTTGCAGGGAAAAGGGCTTTGCAGGAGGCAAGGAACCTCCTCCTCGAATTCAGGAATGGGAGAGATAGGAGTGGATCCGAGGGTCATCTAGTCCAACCCCAGCAATGCAGGAATCTCAGCTAAAGCATCCATGGCAGATGGCTGTCCGATCTCTGCTTAGAAACCTCCAAGGAAGGAGAGTCCACCCCCTCCCTTTTTATATATATAAAAATGCTTTATTTTAATGTTTCAAATTATAATACATACACATATTTCCGACAAAACATACACAACCTACATACATTTTTCAACATCTTAAAAACCAAACACTCCATCATACTTTCCTTATCTTCATCATCACAAGGAATTCAGGAATGGGAGAGATAGGAGTGGATCCGAGGGTCATCTAGTCCAACCCCAGCAATGCAGGAATCTCAGCTAAAGCATCCATGGCAGATGGCCATCCGATCTCTGCTTAGAAACGTCCAAGGAAGGAGAGTCCACCCCCTCCCAAGGGAGACCTTTCCCCTGCTAAACTGCTCTTAGATGTCCCTCAAGGCAGCGGATCCTGAGCACTGGCTACCAAGGAGGAACCAAGCGAAGTTCAAAATAAATAAATCCTATTCTCATCGATAAATGAGCAATACTTTCTTATGCACGCCTTTTATGCTAATATACAAATATATGCTGGAAAAGAAGCAAAAATGACACCAAGGACTCAGGCCAAGATAACGATTTGATAGATACAAATTATATAAGTCTCTTGTAGGTTTTATTCCTTGAGGTATGTAATACAAATGAGATGAAAACGCCAGGACAAGGCCTTGTTTCGGTATTCTTCCCCAGGTAGACAGACAGTCTGAAATTGTCTAGAGACTTAGTTATCTACAAATTTACAAGCACATATATGAAATATGCAAGGGAATGTACAAGGCAAATTAATCTTACCTACTAGTGTCTTAGAGTTTTCAGGTCAAAGTGTACCAATTATTTCGAGTTGAGTGACTCAAAAAGCGTTTGTGGAATTTAAAAGAAAGATATGGTGTGGTCTGCTAAAGAATTAAAGTAGCAGTCATACAGTTTGAGATTACAAAAAGAGTTATAACAATATGCTGAGAGAATTTAAAGCAATAACAATACAGTTTGTCTTAAATGTACAGTAAGGAATAAAGCAAATTATAGAAAGGAAGTAAAATCCTTATGGTTGTTCAGACCCTGGGGAAAGATTGTATTGAAAAGATGGATAAATTTGGTTTCTTGTTGCAAGAGAAGTCTATCGGAGTTCTTGCGGTGGAAACGATCGTGGGGAAGCTTCCATATAATGAAGAATAAGAAATCACCTTCTGTGTGTTTTTGTTGAATGTAATGTTCCACGAGCGGCACTTCCATAATATGATTACGTATTCTGGATCGGTGTTCATTGATCCTGAGTCTTACAGGCCTAGAATATTTACCAATGTACATCTTTTTGCAGGGGACAGGTCCATACATAAACACAGTTTTTTGTGTTGCAATTACCGAAATGTCGAATGGTAAATCTGAATCCAGATTGTTCATCAGATAATTTCTTCACCTGTAAGTATTATTTGCAGATACTGCATCCTCCGCATCTCATTGTGGGAGTTTACTACAGATCCCCAAGCCAAACTGATGATGTTTTCCTGGAACAGATGACCAAGCATTCAAAAGGAAGTGAGATAGTAGTAATGGGGGTTTCAACTATCCTGATATTTGTTGGATGTCAAACGCAGTCAAGAGCACAAGGTTGAACAGATTCCTCACTGGCCATGCAGACAATTTCATTGTCCAGAAAGTGGGAGAAGCAACAAGAGGATCAGCCATTTTAGATTTGGTCTTAACCAATAGTGATGACTTGGTAAGTGGGGTAGAAGTGGCAGGATCATTAGGTGGGAGTGATCATGCTCTTCTGGAGTTTATTATACAGCGGAAAGGAGCAACCAAGTATACTAAGACTCAAATTCTAGACTTTAAGAAAGCCGACTTCAGAAAATTTAGGGAAATGCTGGGTGTGATCCCATGGTCATTAATACTAAAAGGGAAGGGAGTTCATGATGGATGGGAGTTGGTTAAAAGGGAGATATTAAAAGCACAACTTCAAGCAGTACCAATGAGACGAAAACATGGAAGGTGCCTAAAGAAGCCAGGGTGGCTATCTAAAGAACTTTTAACTGATTTAAGATTTAAAAGGAATATGTACAAAAAATGGAAAAGGGGGGAGATCACCAGAGAGGAATTCAAACAAATAGCCAGCACGTGTAGAGATAAAGTCAGAAAAGCTAAAGCACAGAATGAACTCAGGCTTGCTAGTGAGGTTAAAAGCAATAAAAAGGGCTTTTATGGGTACGTCCGTAGCAAAAGGAAGAACAAGGAAACAGTGGGGTCCCTTAGAGGAGAAGATGGTGAAATGCGAACAGGGGACAGAGAAAGGGCAGAACTCCTCAATGCCTTCTTTGCCTCAGTCTTCTCCAAAAAAGAAAACAATGCTCAACCTGAAGAATATGGAGCAGATGATTCAGCAGGGGAAACACAGCCCAGAATAAGTGAGGAGGTAATACAAGAATACTTGGCTAGTTTAGATGTATTCAAGTCTCCAGGGCCAGATGAACTACATCCAAGAGTATTAAAAGAACTGGCAACAGCTTCAATAAAGAGCAAGCTTCCTAGCTGCTTTGCTTCTCCATCTTCTCTGGTTGGCCTGTTTTTTTACTCCTACCAATGGAGAACCTGCAAAGGACTTTGCAAGGGCTCTTGTGTACCCCATAAGGGAATAAGGGCAGATTTTTGCTTATTACAGTACTTAACCATTGTTTCCCCCTGGGGCAAAGATTTGGGGGAACCTACAATTTAACACAGGGATGCGGGTGGTGCTGTGGGTTAAACCACTGAGCCTAGGGCTTGCTGATCAGAAGGTAGGCTCCAATTGCTCGGTCCCTGCTTCTGCCCACCTAGCAGTTCAAAAGCATGTCAAGGTGCAAGTAGATCAATAGGTACCGCTCTGGCGGTAAACGGTGTTTCCGTGCGCTGCTCTGGTTTGCCAGAAGTGGCTACGTCATGCTGGCCACACGACCCAGAAGCTGTACGCTGGCTCCCTCGGCCAGTAACGCGAGATGAGCGCCGCAACCCCAGAGTCGGACACGACTGGACCTAAAGGTCAGGGGTCCCTTTACCTTTTTACAATTTTACACAAACACACAAAAGGGGTACTTCTCACTGCAGTTCCCTCAATGGCTCCCAGTTTTACATAAAGAAACATAACATAACCTCTGTACATGTATGGGGTTCATGATTCAGCAATCTCTTAAACCATTTAAAGTGTTGCATCTCCTGACTAAATTACCATTTGAATAAAGCCACGATTAGCTTTTCTTACCAGGGACTCAAGGAAGGCAAAGGGATAGATTTAAGAGACCAAATTACCAAGGGCATAAAACCTGTTCAGTCAGTATAAAATCCACTTTCCCAGTTTCATGTCCTTAGACGTTTCTGATACATAGGCTTTCCTGTTTCTTGCTGCTTAGGAAGTAGGCTTATAAATCTTAAACTTTAAATAGATTAGAACTTCAACATTCAGACAACCCAACAACTCAACTTTTGCACCAAAAGCCAGTAATCAAAGTTTGATCAAATTAAATTCTTAATAAAGTATCAGCACTAATGGATCATGTTTCCTGCATTAAACAGAAATATCTCAACCCCAGGAAAAGAAAACTGGGAGCTCCATGCCTCTTTTATCTATAGGACATTGGGGTACAGATCTCTATTCAAAAATGTTTCACTAGTGTGGTTTATTATTATTTTGTGTGTGTCCCCCTCTGGTAATTAGCAAACAATGCATGAGTGAAAATGGCCACAGTCACAGTCATAAGATTTTTAATATTCTCAGACATTTCAGCCTTACCATTAACAGACCAGATTTTTCTATCCTTTATTTTCAGGGGAAAATGGTCAAGGTACATTTCACCTAATTATGAATTTGTATGTGCTTTAAGGAGGCAGTGAGAGATTTCACTTTCTTGGGTTCCATGATCACTGCAGATGGTGACAGCAGTCACGAAATTAGAAGACGCCTGCTTCTTGGGAGAAAAGCAATGACAAACCTAGACAGCATCTTAAAAAGCAGAGACATCACCTTGCCGACAAAGGTCCGTATAGTTAAAGCTATGGTTTTCCCAGTAGTAATGTACGGAAGTGAGAGCTGGACCATAAAGAAGGCTGATCGCCGAAGAATTGATGCTTTTGAATTATGGTGCTGGAGGAGACTCTTGAGAGTCCCATGGACTGCAAGAAGATCAAACCTATCCATTCTCAAAGAAATCAGCCCTGAGTGCTCACTAGAAGGACAGATCCTGAAGTTGAGGCTCCAGTACTTTGGCCACCTCATGAGAAGAGAAGACTCCCTAGAAAAGACCCTGATGTTGGGAAAGATGGAGGGCACAAGGAGAAGGGGACGACAGAGGATGAGATGGTTGGACAGTGTTCTCGAAGCTACTAACATGAGTTTGGCCAAACTGCGAGAGGCAGTGAAGGATAGGCGTGCCTGGCGTGCTCTGGTCCATGGGGTCACGAAGAGTCGGACACGACTGAACGACTGAACAACAACAACAAATGTGCTTTAAACTTTGGCAAGACTTTAGCATATTTGAGATCTTATTTGAATAACAGACAAAATGATGGACCCCCACTGCCAGATAATCACTCAAATGCTTGATATCACCAGCTCTGTTTCAAAACATCACCCCATTTCATCTCCTGCTTCTTAACACTCTCTATTCCAAACTCTGGAAACCAACCCTTACATCTTTTTCTACAAAACAGCAAAGCTTGGCTGAATTTCAACCCATCACCCCACCCCACCATAACTTAAAATTCTCTCCCCAATGCTTGCATTGTGGTGTAGTGGTTAGGAGCAGTAGACTCGTAATCTGGGGATCCGGGTTCACGTCTCCGCTCCTCCACATGCAGCTGCTGGGTGACCTTGGGCTAGTCACACTTTTCTGAAGTCGCTCCGCCCCACTCACCTGACAGAGGAAGGGAAAGGAGAATGTGAGCCGCTTTGAGACTCCTTCGGGTAGTGATAAAGCGGGGTATCAGATCCAAACTCTTCTTCTTCTTCTTGCAGACACGTTCCTTATCCTTCTGTGGTGCCCAGAATTGAACACATTGTAACAACTTTAAAGATGTGCCCCCCCAAATGTCATTTCCGTAACACCTGCAATCATGTGTGCTGTGTTAGCAAGTCACTCCTCCTGTTGCTGGATATGAGGCTGGTATGTCACATGTCTCTTTTTTCCTTCCTTTTTTAAATGAATATTTATTGAATTTTATAACAAATAAAAATATAGATCTCAATCATCATGTTATATACCATTGTTCTCCCTCCCCTCCTCTGGACTTCCCTCAACTCCCCCTCTGCAGAGTTACTTAGCTTTATTTGTTGTATCCTGCTTTTCTTATGGAAAAGTAAATTCCTTTATCATTTCTCTAAAATATATGTTACTGAAATAAAGTTAAAACAAAATAAAAAGTAAAAAAATTTCCTTCCAGTTGCACCTTCAGTGTATCCGAAGAAGTGTGCATGCACACCAAAGCTCATACCAAGAACAAACGTACTTGGTCTCTAAGGTACTACTGGAAGGAATTTTTATTTTTTATTTTGTTTTGACTATGGCAGACTAACACGACTACCTACCTGTAACTGAAATAAAGTTATGAACGTTTATTCAAACCCTGCCAGTGAAACCAGTCCATTTTGTTGTTTCTGCAAATAGACTGTTATAAGAATTTTAAGGTGATATATTAAAAAAATTAAACGTTCATACCTATAAACCACATGTCTGAAAACCACATATTGGGTCCGGAACAAATTGACCTCAAATATTTCTCTTCTAGGTCAAAGTGGGAAACCTCCCCCTTGTCTCTTTCCTCTTGGGCAGATTCAAAATATAAACAGGGTGTAAACCTGTGACCTACATTCAGGAATTAGTTATTTATAATAACAAAAGAGTGGCCAAAACCTAGATAATGCAATCAGGTAACTTGCCAGACAAGAGATAAAAAACACACTCAGATCTCTGTTGTAGACCGCCTTTGGCCAGCAGAGTGTGTCAGAGATGATGGGAACTGTAGTCTGGGAGCTGCTTGGGACGCAAGTTTCAAAAAACCTTCTTTAAAGCAACTTTTGTGTTTGGCCCGCAAATATTGGACCTGTCCAAGTTTGTATTTTCTTGTATTTTGTTTTCCTCACGACCTTTGTGTATTTGGATGGATTCAATGGATTGGATGACAATGGATTCCAACTACAAGAAAGAAGATTCCACCTGAACATTTGGAAGAACTTGACAGTAAGAGTTGTTCGACAGTGGAATTGGCTGCCAAGGAGTGTGGTAGAGTCTCCTTCTTTGGAGGTCTTTAAGTAGAGGCTTGACAGCCATCTGTCAGGGGGTTGGACTGGATGGCACTTGTGGTCTCTTCCAACTCTATGATTCATTTTTAGGAGGGGAAATTGAATGAGAATTTATATGGCAAGTTGTGGAAGAATAAGAGGTTGCATTTCAAACACACACACACAAAACTTGGGTGTGGCCTCACAAATATTTTATTGGTGGGGCAAAGACCCCTAAGCCTTTAAAAGTTGGCGCCTATTCACTGCACCCACAGGTCTCAGGATGGTTACAATATAAAAACACAACATAAAAATACAAAACACATTTTAAAAGGGCATTAAATGTCAACCAGGCAAAGGCCTGGCTAAAAAGGTGCATATTTGCCTGGCTCTTAAAGGTGTATAGTGGTTTTCTGACCTTTGTATGGATTCTTTGATGGGAAGTGAGAGAGGAGCTATCAGCTATCATTCCACATTCCACACTGATAAGGTTTCTCCCCTGAATGAATTCTTTGATGGGAAGTTATATAGGACCTCCAACTGAAGCTTTTTCCACATTCCACACACTAATAGGGTTTATCCCCCGTATGAATTCTCTGATGGGAAGTGAGAGAGGAGCTACGACTAAAGCTCTTTCCACATTCCACACACTGATATGGTTTCTCCCCTGTATGAATTCTTTGATGAGAAGTGAGAGAGGACCTCTCAGTGAAGCTCTTTCCACATTCAAAGCACTGATATGGTTTCTCCCCTGTATGAATTCTCTGATGGTAACTTAGACTGTGGCTGTGACTGAAGCTCTTTCCACATTCTACACACTGATAGGGTTTCTCTCCTGTATGAATTCTTTTATGGGAAGTGAGAGAGGAGCTCTGAATGAAGCTCTTTCCACATTCCACACACTGATATGGTTTCTCCCCTGTATGAATTCTTTGATGGAAAGTGAGATAGGAGCTCGTATTGAAGCTCTTTCCACATTCCACACACTGATAGGGTTTCTCCCCTGTATGAATTCTTTGATGGAAAGTGAGATAGGAGCTCGTATTGAAGCTCTTTCCACATTCCACACACTGATAGGGTTTCTCTCCTGTATGAATTCTTTGATGGGAAGTGAGTTGGGAGCTCTGACTGAAGCTCTTTCCACATTCCACACACTGATAGGGTTTCTCCCCTGTATGAATTCTTTGATGGGAAGTGAGTTTGGAGTTCTGACTGAAGCTCTTTCCACATTCCACACACTGATATGGTTTCTCTCCTGTATGAATTCTCTGATGGTAACTTAGACTGTGGCTGTGACTGAAGCTCTTTCCACATTCCACACACTGATAGGGTTTCTCTCCTGTATGAATTCTTTGATGGGAAGTGAGAGAGGAGCTCCGAATGAAGCTCTTTCCACATTCAAAACACTGATAGGGTTTCTCTCCTTTATGAATTTTCTGATGGGAAGTGAGAGAGGAGCTCAGGCTGAAGCTCTTTCCACATTCCACGCACTGATAGGGTTTCTCCCCTTTATGAATTCTTTGATGGGAAGTGAGGGAGGAGCCATCAGTGAAGCTCTTTCCACATTCCACACACTGATAGGGTTTCTCTCCTGTATGAATTCTTTGATGTGAAGTGAGTTTGGAGCTCTGACTGAAGCTCTTTCCACATTCCACACACTGATATGGTTTCTCCCCTGTATGAATTCTCTGATGGGAACTGAGACTCTGGCTGTGACTAAAGCTCTTTCCACATTCCACACACTGATAAGGTTTCTCCCCTGTATGAATTCTCTGATGGGAAGTGAGAGAGGAGCTCCGACTGAAGCTCTTTCCACATTTCACACACTGATAGGGTTTCTCCCCCGTATGAATTCTTTGATGGTAAGTGAGATGGTGGCTGTGACTAAAGCTCTTTCCACATTCCACACACTGATAGGGTTTCTCCCCTGTATGAATTCTCTGATGGTTAGTGAGACTGGAACTCTGACTGAAGCTCTTTCCACATTCCACACACTGATAGGGTTTCTCCCCTGTATGAATTCTTTGATGGAAAGTGAGACTGGAACTCTGACTGTAGCTCTTTCCACATTCCATGCACTGATAGAGTTTCTTTCCAATGAGATTTTCTTGATGGGAAGTGGAATGGGAGCTCTGACTGCAGCTTTCTCCACACTTCAAATTTTTACGTGGCTTCTCTCTGGGGATTTTATCATGTTCACCTTTGTTCTCGATTTCTGATTTATCACAGTCTGCAATGGAGAAAAAACAAGATTAGAACCTCAGGAACAAATGGAGAAGAACTGAAGGGTGCTGGGTGTGTGTTCATTACCTGTGTTTTTTTGTCAGTCACCAACATATTATTAGATTCTGATGAGTTGTTGAATGTTGCTTTGTTTGATATACAGTAGTGGTCAAAACGGTGGAAGAATTTTTGGGGAAAGTGTATGTCAGAGGTTTAATGGCTCATAACACCACTTCTTTTGAAGTAATATTATAAAATTATATATCAATGGAAAGATAATTTAATCAAAATGCAATTCAACAAAGTTTAAACAAAATAAAAAATTCTTTCCAGTAGCACCTTAGAGACCAACTAAGTTAGTTCTTGGTATGAGCTTACATGTGCATGTACACTAATTTTTTATTTTGTTTTGACTATGGCTGACCAACACGGCTACCCACCTGTAACTCAACAAAGTTTGTTCAATTACCCATATTCTATCAAACGTTATAGCCAAAAAGCACAACTTGCTTAGCTTGACTTTTGTCAGTGTGTTATGTGATTGCTATCAAGTTGGTTGATTTTTTATGTTCTTTTCTTTAGTGAGGCTGTAAAACATAATAAAATTATAGAAATGGCACAAAGTTTTAAATGATGACCCAGAAAGCTATGTAAAATTGTAGTATTAAGTGAACAAGGCTACAATTAGAAAGAAATGAGATGAAAGATTGAGAGGAACTTATCCAAAGCTGGCATTTCTATATTTTTGAAGAGGTATAAGGAGACTCAGTCACTCCAAATTCAGACTGGTAATGGCAGGAAAAGGTGCACAAAGGGAAGTGACGATTGAAGAATGGAGAGACTGTCCCTAAATGACAGAAGAAAATCATCCGGGTGTATACAAGATGACATGGCAAATGTAATGTGAAGTTGAGTGCAAGGACTGGTCTAAATGTTAGAATTCTAAGGAAAAAGCCATTGTTATCTCTCAAGCAAAGCTTGAAAAGATTAAACCCATGTTAACTGGACAACGGAACAATGGGACAGTGTTATTTGGAGCGATGAGACCCAAATCTCCTTACTTGGTAGTGATGGCACGAAATACGCGAAGAGAAGAATCAGAGAAGGTTTACATCCTACTTGCATTACACCGACCGTGAAACACCCAGATAGTGTGATGATGATAATAATAATAATAATAATAATAATAATAATAATAATAATAATAATAATAATAATTTTATTTATACCCCGCCCTTCCCAGCCAGAAAACCGGGCTCAGGGTGGCTAACATCCATTAAAATCACAGCAAGAAACATAAAAACGATCAATTTAAAATAACAGATTAAAATACAAATTTAAAAATTCAATTAAAACTGCAGGTCTCAATTTCAAAATATCCCACCAATAAAAGATGAAGCATAAATATTAGACAGAAACCAACCCAAAGGCCAGGTGGAACAGCTCCGTCTTGCAGGCCCTGCGGAAAGATGCCAAATCCCGCAGGGCCCTGGTCTCTTGTGATAGGCTGTTCCACCAAGTCGGGGCCAATATTGAGAAGGCCCTGGCCCTATTTGAGGCCAACCTAACGTCTTTGTTGCTCGGGACCTCCAAAAGATTATTATTTGAGGACCTTAAGGTCCTACATGGGACATACCAGGAGAGGCGGTCCCTTAAATACGAGGGTCCTAAACCGCATAGGGCTTTAAAGGTCAAAACCAGCACCTTAAACCTGATCCTGTACTCCACCGGGAGCCAGTGCAGCTGGTAAAGCACTGGATGAATGTGGTCCTGCGGCAAAGACCCGGTAAGGAGCCTCGCCGCGGCATTCTGCACCCGCTGGAGTTTCTGGGTCAGTTTTAGGGGCAGCCCCGCGTAGAGCGAGTTACAATAATCAAGTCTGGAGGTGACCGTCGCATGGATCACTATGGCCAGATCAGGGCGAGAGAGGTAGGGGGCCAACTGTTTAATACGGCGGAGATGGAAAAATGCCACCTTTGCTGTGGTTGCAACCTGTGCCTCCATAGAAAGAGAGGCATCAAAGGTTACACCCAAACTCTTGACAGAAGGCGCTGGCACTAGTTGGGCCCCCGCAAGAGATGGGAGTTGGCCTCCCAACCCCATGTCGTCCCGACCCAGCCAGAGGACCTCTGTCTTCGAAGGGTTTAACTTCAACCGGCTCCCACGCATCCATGCAGCCACAGCCTCCAAGCACCTGGCCAGTGTCTGGGACCGAGTCAGGGCGGCCGTCCATCAACAGATAAAGCTGGGTGTCATCAGCATATTGATGACAGCCCAGCCCGAAACTCCGGACAATCTGGGCAAGAGGGCGCATAAAGATATTAAAAAGCATCGGGGAAAGGATTGTGCCCTGCGGAACTCCACACACCAAGGAGTGTCGCGGCGACAACTCCCTCCCTAGCACCACTCTCTGTCCCCGACCTGAGATAAAGGAGCGCACCCATTGTCGAACTGTGGCCTGAATCCCCACGTCGGCAAGGCGGTGGTCTAAAAGATCGTGGTCGACCATATCGAAGGCTGCTGACAAATCTAAAAGAATCAGCAGGCCCGAACCGCCTCGATCCAGCTGTCTACGGAGATCATCTGTTAGCGCCACCAAAGCTGTGGGAAAGTCTCCGTGCCAAGGGACAAATTTATGATCTCACCCAGAGGGGCCCGTACCTCGTCTGGACACGCTCTAATCAGCCAAGACGGGCACGGGTCAAGGGGGCAAGTGGTGGGCCTTCCAGCTTGGAGGAATCTGTCTACATCGGCAGGGAGTATCCGATCAAAGTGGTCCAATACTGGACCCGAGGACAGTCGAGGGGCCTCCAGTTCCATTATTGTATCCAAATTGGCAGGGAGGTCACGGCGGAGCAGCAAGACTTTCTCCGCAAAAAAGCTCGCAAATGCCTCACAGCTATGAGTCGAATTTGTATTTAAATTTGGTTGTCCCTCTAGGGTTGTTAAAGACCTAATTATTCTAAAGAGTTGTGCTGGGCGAGAGCTAGCAGATGCAATGGAAGCTGAGAAGTAAGACTTCTTTGCCGCCTTCATTGCCATCTCATAGGTTTTCATAAGCATCCTATAAGATGTTCTTGAGGCTCCGTCGCGAGCACGCCGCCATACTCGCTCTAGCCGTCTGAGCTCCCGCTTCATTTTCCGGAGCTCCTCAGTAAACCAAGGGGTCCGGTTTCTGCGGGGTCGCAGAGGGCGCTTAGGTGCGATCTCATCAATGGCCGTCAAGAGTCGGTTATTCCAGTCTTTGACAAGGTCATCTAATGAGTCGCCAGGGGGAGCAGGGTCCCGCAAAGCCTGACAGAATCTATCTGGATCCATCAGCCTTCGCGGGCGAGCCAAAATAGGCTCGCCACCCGAGCAGGGGAGGAGCGGAAAGTCAATCTTGGCTCTCAGAGTGTAGTGATCAGACCATGGCACTTCCACAGAGGGGAGCATGATCACATCTATGCCAGCACCAAAGATCAAATCCAGTGTGTGGCCTGCTTGGTGTGTGGGGCCCAAAACAAACTGGGAGAGCCCTAGTGTCACCATGGAGGTCACTAGGTCCAGAGCCTGTGAGGAGGGAGTGTCATCGGCATGGACGTTGAAGTCTCCAAAAACCAGTAGGTTTGGGAACTCCAAGGCCCAGCCCGCCACCACCTCCAACAGGTCTGACAGGGTGGCTGCTGGTGCGCTGGGTGGTCGGTACACCAGCCAGACAGCCAAGCTCTCCTTGGAACCCCACACAAGACCAACACATTCAATACCGGAGATCGCCGGTACTGGCAGAGCTCTGAAAGAGCAACCCTCCCGGATTAACAATGCTACTCCTCCCCCCCGACCCACAGTCCGTGATTGGTGGAGGACGGAAAAACCTAAGGGTGCTATCTCACGTAGGGAGACTACTTCACCTTCCCGCACCCAGGTCTCCGTCACGCAAGCCAGGTCAACCCCCAGCGAGACAAAGAAGTCACGCATGGTGGCGGTTTTATTGCCAATGGACCTGGCATTGCACAGCACCAATGACGGAGGTGGATAATCCCTGCTCACCCTACCCTCGTCCTTCGGGATGGGGCGTAGATTGGAAGGGGTTCGAGCATTATTGCATCTCAAAGCCCTTCGCCCGTAGTGATAGCTAGCCCCACCGCCATACCTCCCTAGCCCTTCAATAGTGGAGATCCCAAGCTTCATGTTAGCCTCCTCAATAGGGGGGTAACAACACCTCACTGGTAAATCATCTTTGAGCCAGTGGAGGGGTGAGTATTCAATATGGGAGATGTCTCTAAAAGATAAACCCCAACCCACCACACCCCAGCTGGGGCAGACGTTCACCCCGTGATTCTCTGGTTGTCAGTTCTGGGGTTGTATGGCAGCAAAAGGTTTGGGCAGAATTTGCGTCATTAATGGGAATGTAAATGCCCCAAAATGCATAAATGAAATACTTGATCCCAAACTGAAGCATTCCGCAGGTGATCTTTTCCCAGATACTGAAGCATATATATATATTCCATTTCAACTGGATTCAGCTCCATGTCATGTTGCTGCTGTGTGCAAAAGGTGCTTTCAAGATAATCCTATTCCACTGCTGGAATGGCCTGGGAATAGCCCAAACTTTAACCCAGTCGGAAATCTATGGAGCCGACCAAAGAAACTTGTTAGTCAGAAGCAACCCAGCAATAAAGCCCAATTAACAGAGGCAATAATTCAGTCTTGGTTACACATTATTACGGCTGCAGAACTAAAAACTTGGTTCACTTTCTGGGAAGGCGTTGTAAAGCCGTAATTAAAGCTAAAGGTTACCAATGGTTACCAAAGGTTTCAGGTTTTTTCTTTATGATTGCTGTTCTAATAAATATTCCTTCATAAAAGTTATTCCCTTACTTTCTTCATTAAATCATCTTTCCACTGATATATAATTTTATGGTATTACTACACACAAAAGTGGTGTTATGAGCCATAAAACCTCAGAAATACACTTTTCACAAAAGGTTTCCACAATTTTGGCCACTAGTATAAGTTGTTCATTTTAAAGTAAATATTTTTTTATATGGGATGAGATTATTATTATTTATGTTTCATGTGCTGGAAGCCGCCCAGAGTGGCTGGGGTAACAAAGCCAAATGGGCAGGGTATAAATAAAAATTTTAGTTACCGGTATTATTACAGTGGTACCTCAATTTAAGAACAGTCCTGTTCCGGAAAAGATTAAGTTTGTAAACAGAGGTACCATCCTATTACTATTCTTTTTTTTTAACAAGAATTTATTGAATTTTAATAATACAACAAAAACAAAACACTACAAAAATTATAAAAATACAAATACAAAAATGCAAAAAAAATCAAAACTAAAAATCTCAACAAAAACACAAACACTCATTTAATTATCCTTATAATATTTTCTAACATTATTGGAGGACCTCCTCACATCCTCTCTTTCAGCGTTCATTGCATATCCTCTTTAGTAATTGTATAACATTGTATAATCATCATTCTCTTCAAATCTTATTCCATATAAAAAGAAATACTATTACCTAATTCTTATCTCCTATCTTAAACTAACTAATTTCATAACTGTAACCTTATATGTCCTCTGATTTCATTCTCAGATAACAATCTTTACATGCTGTTTCAAATAGTCTTTAAATTTCTTCCAATCCTCCTGCACCGCTTCTTCCCTCTGGTCTCGGAGTTTCCCGGTCAGTTCTGCGAGTTCCATATATTCCATCATCTTCATCTGCCAATCTTCCACTGTTGGTAGTTCTTCAGTTTTCCAGATTTTAGCTAATAGAATCCTAGCAGCTGTTGTGGCATACATAAAAAATGATCTGTCCTTGTTGGGGATTTCATAGTTGGTCATGCCCAGCAGAAAGGCCTCTGGTTTTTTACTAAATGTGTTTTTCAACACCTTTTTAAGTTCATTATATATCTTCTCCCAGAAGTCCTTTGGGCACGTCCACCACATATGAAAGGAGGTACCTTCCACTTGCTTACCTTTCCAGCATTTATTACACAAACCATGATACATTTTAGCTAACTTGACTGCAGTTAAGTACCATCTGTAAATCATTTTCATGATATTTTCCCTGAACATATTGCATGCAGTAAACTTAGTACCCTCCTTCCACAATTTCTCCCAATCTTCCCACATTATATTATGTCCAACATCTTTTGCCCAATCAATCATTTCCAATTTGACCATTTCATCCTTTGTATGCCACTCTAGCAACAAATTGTACATTCTGGAAAGATTTTTAGTATTTGGTTCTATCAACTCTGTTTCCAACTTGGATTTCTCTGACTGAAAGCCTTGTTTCTTATCCAACTTATAAACTTCATTTATCTGGTAGTATTGCAACCAATCAGATACTTTCCCTTTCAATTGCACATAACTCTTCAATTTAAAATTCTGACCTTCTTGATCTAGTATATCAGCATATTTCGGCCAATTAACAGGCATATTAGGTCTTTTATAGGCCTTCCCTTCTACTGGTGATATCCATCTGGGAGTCTTTCTTTCTAGCAAATCTTTGTTCCGAATCCAAACCTGATACAATGCTTTCCTGATAATGTGAGATTTAAATGCTTTGTGGGCCTTAACTTTATCATACCAAAGATATGCATGCCAGCCAAATACATTGCCATGTCCTTCCAAGTCTAATACATCAGAATTTTCTAGCTTAAACCAATCCTTTAACCAGCAAAAGGCTGCAGCTTCAAAATAAATCTTAAGATCTGGCAGTGAGAATCCACCTCTTTCCTTAGAGTCTGTCAATAACTTATATTTTATCCTTGGTTTCTTCCCCTGCCAGATGAATTTTGACAAATCCTTTTGCCACCTTTTAAAACAGTCTAACTTATCAATAATCGGGAGAACTTGAAACAAAAACAGCATCTTTGGCAATACATTCATCTTAATAACCACAATTCTGCCCATCAAAGACAGTTTCAATCTAGTCCATATATCCAAGTCTCTTTTAATCTCACTCCACCTTATTACTATCATCATCATCATCATCATCACCACTGTTACTACTACCTGAGATTCAATAAGCCTAGCTCTTCTCTGGGATGGATTTTGTTTGGCCCAGTCATGGCATCCCCTCCATCTCCAATGTCAGTCGTCTCTTTGGTCAACCCAAGACTGACAGGAGCAAAACCAAAAATATAAAACCTGAAGCTACTTATCTTTCCTAACAATTCTGAAGCTGACATTTAAGATGGCCTGGGCAGTTCACAGCAGCCCAATCATGGTAGAAAAAGGAATAATTGTTCAAAGAAAACACTGTAATTTACTGTTTATTGTGGGGGTGTTAGGTTCCCAGGAGTTATAGGGGGCGCTGTAGAGCTCTGTGAAAATGTATGAGGTTGGTCACATAGAGGTATTTTTTGAATTTCCAGGTAGATATGAAGATCCCACAGGGAGTCTTACCAAGAGAGGCCATGATCCCACAATTGTCCTCCATGACATCTTTATGCAGATCTCTCTGGTCAGGATCCAGCAACGCCCACTCCTCATCCGTGAAACGAACAGCAACATCTTCAAAGCACACTGGACCCTAAAAGAAAAAGGGAAATGTCCTCTTCTGAGACAGCATCAATATGATCTGCTACACAATGCTCTCTTGTTTCCTTCCTGTACGTTGCGGTGTAGTTTCAATAGGATTGCTTTGCTGCACATTTTACTGATCAATCTAGAAATAAAACAAGCCTATTTTGAATGGCCATCTGTCTTGGATGGTCTAGCAGAGATTCCTGCAATGCAGGGGGTCTCCTGGTTCTGAGAGACAAGCAGGGAGGGTGGCTTCTGGCAAAAGGAGAGAGAGACACCGGTGTCTCCTCCTTCTCCTGACTCACACCTCAGCCTCTCGAGCTCCCTCCTCCCACTCACCTCCTTCCTCTTCCGCCTCTTGATTCTGCACTGCATTCTGCCACAGAATCTCCCAGCTCACTAAGCCCTGTTACCCCTTCAGCTTCTGACACCTCCTCTTCCCAGGCTTCTCCCTCTCCCCCCTCTGACCGCCCATCCTTCTTATACCCCCACTTCTTGGGCTCTGAACCATCTTCCCTTCCTGGTTCCCTGGCTGCTTCCTCCCACCATTCCTCCATGCCCAACCAGTCCATGACATTGCTCCAGCCCTCAGCCTCAGTCCCCACAAGGCAGCTTCCCCGGACCTGATCTGGTTCCACAGCCGCTGCTTCCCTTCTGCCCCAATGAAAAGACGGATCAGGAGGTCTTGCCAGCATCATTCTGTCACCTGCAAGAGAAAAAATGTAAACAGGATGCCAGGAATGCCTGCTTCTCTCACAGGTGAAACAGGGCATCTCTAACTACAGATGGGCCTTTGAGATAGCCTTACCTGCTGAGAGCATTTGGATGTTTGTGCCCATTTCATATGTTTGTTGTGCAGAAATAGATCTCCCCTCCTCTGGACCCTTGTTCCCAACTGTCTTCCCCCAAAACAAGATGAAAAGAACCCTCAGATGAGTTGGGAAAACTAACAGAATGAGACCAAATGGAGAAAATCCACCTTCCTCCTTACCCAGTGGCCTCTCTCTGGTGTCCAACGGAGGCCTCTCTGCCTCACAGGAATCCAGGTCCATTTCTACAAAATGATGCTTTCCCTGCAATAGAAACAAGGATTCAAAACAGAGAATGGTGAGAAATATTATAAAGAGAATGAAAAAGACTTGAAGAGTGTGAGATCTCATTCCATGGGTGCTTTCCCCAAAAAAGGATGGCCCATCAGCAGACCATTATGGGATGTTCTCTGTCCTGTTTGGAGCCCCTTGGGCGTATCCAGAGGAAAGTCTCTCTCACCTGCTTTCTCTCCTCTGCCTGACTCAGGAGGAAACCTTCAGCCAGGGCCACCGCCTGGGAACTGGTCTCCGCTCCGCATTCCCTCACCCAGCTCTCCATCTCCGGGGGAAGGACAGCCAGGAACTGCTCCAAGATCACCAGGTCCAGCATCTCAGCTTTCGTGTGCCTTTCCGGCTTCAGCCACTGGTGGCAAAAGTGGTAGAGTCGGCTGCAAACCTCTCGGGGTCCTTTGGCCTCCTGGCAACAGAACTGCCTCAACTGCCGGCTCTGCACCTCTGAGCGGAGGGTGTCCTCCTCACCCAGGATCTTCTGCACTGGGTTTTCCCAGAATCCCCCACTGCTCCCTGTTTGGTTGGCATGGCCTCTTCCTGTTCCTGGGCCAGCTGAGTCTCGTTCATCCATCTGTGCTCTCAGGAAGCCTCTAGGAAATCAGAAAGAACCCTTTGGTCTTCTGCCAAGTTCTGTCTGTCTGAATGAGAAGCTGTAGGAAATCCTACAAAGCAAATTCAATTGTTCTGTTACAGAATGTGGTTGATGGGCGGGGTGGGGGTGGGGAGAATGGTTCCATGAGCAAGCATGGAAGAGTCTTGCTGGGAACCAGGGCTGGACTACACCGCATCCCAGACCATGAGCTATCTTTTTGAAAAGAAAGAGGAGGAGGAAGACGAGAAGAAAAAGTCTCTAGCCTTCTAGCAACACAAAACGTAGAGGCAACTGAAGGGATTTCTGTGAAATTAATCAACATGGTTTCTGCTGCCTTCCAGTCAATGCATGAAGTCAGAACCGACTGACACTGGAATCCTTTGTATCTTGTGAAAAATGGAGGCTTGGCTCTAGTGGGGGTCCTCACCCGGGGGTCCTCAGGAGTTGCTCCCCACCCCCATCCCCTGCTTCTGTCTCCTTTTCTTGCACTTGGAATATCTGCCACTTTCAAGACAGACTCCTGGGGTGCGGTTCCTTTTTCTTTGCTCTGAGGGCCAGGTATGTATCTGCCCAACCCCCTGAGGGCCAAGTGTGTGGAGCCAAAGACATCTCCCTTGAAATTTAGGGGGGTAATTTATTATTATTATTATTATTATTATTATTATTCTATTAAGATAGTTTAACACACACACAGCCATTGATGCCAAGGTCCCCGGAGACTCAGTGAGTAGCAGCATCCATTTCCGGCTGCTTTGCCAGCAACAATTCCTTTGGGACAGAGAGGATGTGGTCCTGGGATGCCCTGCTCTGGGTGCGAGGGGATTGCTGCAGTGGCCTCCATGTGGAGCTGCCCTTGGAGACACTGGGAAACTGGTCTGCAATGCAGCAACCAGACTATGGGCTGGAACCACTCTCTTCATTCCTGGCCTTTCTCTCCCCCCTTTCCTTCCTTCCTCCACGTGGTTTTTTTTCGGGGGGGGGGGGCTAGTCCACCTCCTCGTCCAGCTTTATTAAACCATTTGCACATGTTTCCTCTGTTGTGAAATGACGCGGAGCACACAGTTAAAGTCCTAGGCACTCCTTTGTTCAAAGAAGGCAGATTTCATGGGTGTCAGTTTTTTTCTGAAATGCAAAATGAGTTTGGGATCCTGTGATCTCCAGGAAGGAGAGCGTTGCAGACCTCGCCCCTCCCTGGCAGGACCCTCTCCTCCCCCTGCATGAGCAGATCAGGCCCCCCAGGTTGGCATCCTCCCCTGCTGCAGCCCTGGGACCCCCCACCGCCTCCCCACTGCACCCTCGGGGGGGGGGGGGGGAGAGAGAGAGAGGAGACTCACCAGATCCCAGGAGGGACAGCGATGCAGGCCTTACAGGAGAGGACTGGGGAGGGAGGGGCCTTGGCTCTGGAGGACCTGGCCCCCTCTTGCTTCCTGTCCTCTCTAGGAAGGCAGCTCCGTTCCCTTTAACCCTTGCAAAGCCGAGTACCAGATCAACCCTCTCTCACTTGCCAGAACCTCGGCTTTGTATTCTTTTTTATGGATTTAGGTGGGCTACGCCAATGCCCAAATATCCTTTTGGGGGTGAGGCTCTTGGTTAGACTCTGAGCATCTCCCTCCCTTGGCCAGAAATCGGAGGAACAACTTGCAGAGAAAAGGGCTTTGCAGGAGGCAAGGAACCTCCTCCTCGAATTCAGGAGTGGAGAGATAGGAGGGGATCCGAGGGTCATCTAGTCCAACCCCCAGCAATGCAGGAATCTCAGCTGAAGCATCCATGGCAGATGGCCGTCCGATCTCTGCTTAGAAACGTCCAAGGAAGGAGAATCCACCCCCTCCCAAGGGAGACCTTTCCCCTGCCAAACTGTTCTTAGATGTCCCTCAAGGCAGCGGGTCCTGAGTTCTAGCACTGCATCTCCTCCATAATCCAACTTTTTTGTTTGATCCCTCTTTCTTTCTGAGTCAAAGTTTTGTAAGATTATTTTTTAATTTTAAAATAATCCTGCAAATGAATTGTTTACAATAACTTTTCAAATAATTGTACATTGTTCAGTCAGAATCGTTGTAACTGTTGTAACGTGGGGGTCGTGATTCAGCAAGTGATTTCAGCTCTGACATAGCAGGCAGGAGACAGCTTCTTCATGTAACATTCTTTATTCAGGCAAACAAGACTGGGGAACTGAGGAGAGGGAGATACATTTATAGGGACAGAAAGACTGGCTAGAAAAGATACATTTTGGAGGGAACAATCTCAAGCAATCACAAAGCTGCCTTTTGCTGGGAACCAATAAGACTGAGGATCCAAATGCAGCAACTTGAATGAACCAATAGTAGCTGTTCCTTCTGGAACAGGAATGCAGTTACTTTCCCCTAATGTGAATACAGACAAGACAGTGGTACCTCGCAAGACGAAATTAATTCGTTCTGCAAGTCGTTTTGTCTTGCGGAAATTTCCTCTTGCGAAGCACGGTTTCCCATAGGAATGCATTGAAATTTAATTAATGCGTTCCTATGGGGGAAAAAGTCGGGGCTTGTTGCCGGCAGCAGCAGCAACAGCAGCAGCTGCCAGAGGGAGGGAAGGGCGGCGGAGCTGTGCCTGAGGAGGAAGCAGACTCCCTCCGAGAGCCGGCGAAGACGAGGAGGAGGAGCAGCTCCGCTTCAGGTTCCCGCCGCCCCCGCCGCTCTCCTCACCTCCTCCAGCCTCGCGGCGGGGCAGGGAGCTTCCGGCTTCTGGTTCCCGCTGCTGCCGCTCTCCTCACCTCCTCCAGCCTTGCGGCAGGGCAGCGAGCCTACGGTGAGCCCGCAGCCATGAGCGGGTCCTTCTGCTGGCTGCCCTGCGGCAGTGGCGCGGCGCATGGCCCATGATACTCTTGGCGCGGCCGCTGAGCCAGGCCGGCGGCGGAGCAGAGGGCGGTGAGAGCGTTGCTTCCGTAGCCGGGTCGAAGGAGGCGGTGAGGCACCTGGTGCACGCTCACCTGGTGGCGTCAGCAACTACCGCACCTACAACGTCCTGCAGGACCCTGGCCTGCGCCAAGCTGAAGCTGACATTTAAGATGGCCTGGGCAGTTCAGAGCAGCCCAATCATGGTAGAAAAAGGAATAATTTGAGGAAGATTGTTCACAGAAATAACTGTTATTTACTGTTTATTATGGGGGTGTTGGGTTCCCAGGTGTTATAGGGGGCGCTGTTGAGCTCTGTGAAAATATATGAGTTGGTCACATAGAGGTATTTTTTGAATTTCCATGCAGATATAAAAATCCCACAGGGAGCCTTACCAAGAGAGGCCACGATCCCACAATTCTCCTCCATGACGTCCTTATGCAGAGCTCTTTGGTCAGGATCCAGCAACGCCCACTCCTCGTAAATGAAATGTTCAGCGAGATCTTCAAGGCACACTGGACTGTGGAGGCAACTGAAGGGATTTCTGTGAGATTAGTCAACCTGGTTTCTGCTGCCTTCCAGTCAATGTATGAAGTCAGAACTGACTGACAAGGGAATCGTTTGTATCTTATGAAAGATGGATTCTTGGCTCTAGTGTGGGTCCTCACCTGGGGGTCCTCAGGAGTTGCTCCCCACCCCCACTCCCTTGCTTCTATCTCCTTTTCTTGCACTTGGACTCTCTTGCCGCTCTCAAGACACTCCTGGGGTGGGGTCCCATTTTCTTTGCTCTGAGGGCCAGGTATGTATCTGGTCAACACCCCGAGGGCCAAGTGGGCGGGCCCAAAGACATCTCCCTTGAAATTTATTTAGGCAGGTAATTTATTATTTATTATTATTATTATTATTATTATTATTCTATTAAGATAGTTTAACACACACACAGCCATTGATGCCAAGGTCCCTGGTGGCTCAATGAGTAGCAGCGCCCATTTTCGGCTACTTTGCCAGCAACAGTCCCTTTGGGACAGAGAGGATGTGGTCCTGGGATGTCCTGCTCTGGGTGCGAGGGGATTGCTGCAGTGGCCTCCGTGTGGAGCAAAGGAGGCTGGGAAGTGCTGGGACTGAACAAGCATTAGGGCCTAGTAAAGTTATTCAGGCCTAACTGCTGAGTCACTCTGACATGTGACTCACTCTCCTTAGAAGCAGCAGCCATTTTCTCTCTGTTTTCTCTGTAATATTTCAGTCAGAGTCAGTCTGCCTCAGTTTTGAGCAGAGTGAGTATGTAATCTCAGTCAAATAGTTTGGAAGCATATTGTTTATGAAGAAGTTTACTTTACCTTAGTAAAGCTCTTACTATTTCACTGAAAACTCTGCATTATTAATTTATGCTGCACGACAGTGGCCTCCTCAAATATTTTATGGGGGGGGGGGGCAAAGAGCCCTAGGCCTTTAAGAGTTGGTGCCTATTCCATACACCTAGGTCTCAGGATGGTTACAACCAGGGGCATCGCAAGTCGCTTGGCTGCCGGGGGCAGCAACCCAAGCGGAACCCCTGTGGGGCGGGGCGTCGCTCTGTGCCCATGACGTCATGAAACATGCACACGGAGCGACGCCTCCGCCCGGGCCAGCAAGGAGGGTCATCGCGCTTGTGTCACCCCTCCTCGCTGGCCTGCCCCTCTTCATGTCCCGGCAGCCAGCGGCAAAAGAAGAGTCTTTCGCTGCTGGCTGCCGGGGCATGGAGAGGAGGGGGCGAGCCAGAGAGGAGGGGTGTTACCCCTCCTGCCTGGCCCACCCCTCTCCATGCCCAGGCTCCACTCAGGGAGCCCAACCGGCGGCGAAAAAAGCCGCTGAAAGGGGGAAAGCCCCCTTTCAGCGGTTCCCCCCCCCACTGGCTGGAGGTGCTGATTGTGGGGGGCGGGGCCCCGTCGCGAGTGTCACCCCCCAGGGCGCAACTCAGGGCGACCCGCCCCCCGCCCCCTTACTACGCCACTGGTTACTGTTATGATACGTCCCGCGGGGGCAAGTTGTGAGACTGACCCCCAGGTAGGGACGAAGCCTGCGTGCCCTCCTGGCTACTCAAGTCCAGGGGCACATTGATAATATGCGATTGTTCCCCAGTGTGAAGAACAACACACACAAGCCATTAAGGCTAAAAACTACTTTATTGCAGATAATATGCAGAGTATGTCTCTGCTTGCCAGCTCATGAAGTCAGAGCTGTGCATTAGGTGTCCAGCATCTCTGAGCCAGAAACGAAAGTAAAGTACAACAGTACAGTACAAAAACATCACGTGTGTGGGAAAGCTGGTAGAACTAGTGGCTTTCCCACAGAATGAAAAGAGACACAGTCACGCTGGCCTCGCTGCTGCAGCTTTCGCAGCTTAGCTTGTAATAATATCATAACATCCTCCCCCGATATTAGACAATGAAAGAGCGGCAAAAGCTAAGGCATCATTAAGAGAAGCAAACAAACAGTTATCATATATATAGTATGACCCTGTTGTCTTTGTTCCATTCTTGGAACTCTCTGAGACTGGTTTTACCAGTTGGAGCCTTTGATTACCGATTCTCCAGGGGACCAGAGCACTTGCTCTGTGTGTGTTGGCAGGAACAGTGTCGAACTTTGCAACCTGTTGTTGTGGCTTTTTCACATCTGTGAAGTGAGCCTGAGTGTCTCTGTTATGAGTGCAAACTACAGCTACATTTGCAATGGCTGAGATTGCAAACTCTCGAGAGTACCTTTTGGGTGCCTGACCCTTTGTTACTCTCTCAGATCTACGCATAAGATGTAGATATTCTTTGCTGAGTTTCTCCTGAACAGGACTTTTTGGAGAAACCTTTCCAATAGTAAACAGTGGCTCTAAAGATTCTAGCACATCATCTTCTGCTGATGGCCTGGACATAGCATGAGCTCCTCCTTCAATGACAGTGTCACCTGTGTCGGAACTAGCCGTGGTTGAGCTTGCACTGCTACTGCTAGTGTCAGAATCCTCATGTGTATTGACATCAATGGGAAAGCTTTGGAGAATCTGTGTCTCCGGTTTTACAGTAGGTTCTACCTCTTGGGTAAGAATTACTGTGTTAGAGGAAGGCAACAGAACTCTGTATTGACCTTTCTCATAGCCCATAAAGATGCCTTGGATGGGTGTACCTTCAAGTGATTCCACCCAAATCTGAGAACCAAAAACCTTAAAGATGCTTAACAAAAGGCTTTCTGTGAAACAGTATCTCATAAGGTGATGTCAGGGTCGAGTCAGATGAGGAGGAGTGGTGGCAAGCCCCCCCCCCCGACAGGGCAGCACCCACAGAGGAATCTGAAGAGTTCGTACCTGGGGAGGACTGGTGGCGGCACTCCTCAGAGGAGGAGGAATCTGACAGGGAGGAGGAGGGAAGACCAGAGCTAGAGGAAGAAGTGGGGCCAGAAGCAGGTCCCAGTCAGGAGGGGAATCAGCCGGTCCCCTCCTCCTCCCTTCTCAGCTGTGGAACACCAAGCTGAGAAGCGAAGGCGGCAATTGGAGACAGCTGTAGCTCATAGGAAGCGTGGGAGTGAACCGGCTTCTTAAGGAAGCCAACTGGCCCACTCTACAGCTTCTGCAACTATTGTGCTGGACGCGTGGTTGCTTTTGCTCGTCTTGTTCCTGTGTTCCTGGTTGTTCCTGACTCCTGGCTTGTTCCTGATTGAGTTGGTTTGTTCCTGACTCAGACTGTCCCTGACTTCGACTTCTCTTGACTCCAGTACTGATACCTAACTTTGGCTGGCTTCTGACCTGGACTGTTTGACCTTGGCTTATCTCACCCTGACTGCTGTGCTTCAGCACGCCAACTTGTTGGTGCCCTAACAAGTGAGCATTCCATTCCTTTTGGAACTTTCCTGACCCAAGTATATGTGAAGGCAGATAGGCTCTCAGCCCAATTCTGTTCAGACAGCTTTGCACTAAGCAATTGCGCCTGCATACCCTCATGCAACTCTGTGTTAATTCTAACACACAAATCATTGTTCCATGATGATTGGCTTACAGCAACTTTGTGCCGAATGCAATGTTGACTTAGGAAGTCCTGGAACTCCTGTGAATCAAACACTGGTAATTGATTAGTACACAAACATTCAATTTTGCCATCATGCATGAAATCTATCTTAGCACAAAATTCAGTGAACCTGGCTAAGACCTGCTGCGGACTCTCCATAGTGTAAATCCAAGAGAATCTAGAAAAATGGTCAGACAGCAATAAATAATATTTAGCTCCACCTCTAGATTGTGGCAAAGGCCCTATTATATCAGCAGACATAACATTTTGTGACTTTTTCTCTGCGTGTCTGTATGGTAATCTCCTTGGACTTAGCAGCACCTGCAAAAGAAGAGTCAACAACATCAAAACAACAGTCAGTAGAATCAAAAGATAGTAAGAACAGTCCATCTTTGTTCTTCTGAGCTGTAAGGATATCTTCTCCATCCTTAGAAATTGTGCACAGTCCTTTGCGCATTCTGAGCTTGCATTCCCTTCTCGGTAAGCTGCGATACACTGAGAAGATTATAGGCAATTTCTGGCACATATAAGACATTGCTTATAGTCAGCTGGCGACTCTGAAGAAAAACAGTTTTCCGTTAGGTGTTTTCCGTTCACCTGCGACACGGTGTGGTCCAGCTTCTTAAATGTCTTAAACAAACGTTTGTTTGAGGTCATGTGGTTCTAAGAACCAGAGTCAATAACAAAAGCTAAGTCTGTGTCCTGCTCCTGCATGCCTTGTGTAAGCAATGCAATCGTGCGCCTTGAGGAGGCTTTGGCTTGCGCCTTGCCTGCAGATCCACCAGCTTGTTGGCTCTGGTTAGATCCTTTTTTGGGCTTTCGGCAGGTTTGAAAACTGTGCCCTCTACAGCCACAGTTTGTGCAGCGTACAACTTTAAGAGCTTGCACATGCTCCGTTGAAGCACCGGATGGAGATGAGGAAGCACTTGCTTCACTCCCCCTTCCATTGGCCTCTTTTTGAGCAGCACAACGATCTTGCTCATTAAGCAAAGTTGAAAAAACTCTGGCAACGGTTAAGTTTTGAGCATCCAAAGCGCCAAGCGATGCAATAGCACTAAAACCGTCATGTAGGCTGTTTAAAACCATGAAACAAAACACATCTTGATTCAGCTGCACGTTACGCTGTGCCAATTCACTTCTTAACTCCTTCATCTGATTAAGATGTGAACGCAAATTGTCTCCCTTCTTCAGCCGAAGGTTTGTGAGACGCTGAAAATGCAGCATAGAACTTCCGGCCGCAATTCTTAAATGTTCAGCTTGCAAAACATTCCAAAAATCATTAGCGTGAGCCAAATCTCTCACGTAAATCAACTGAGATGTGTCTAGATGCAAAACTAAATTTGCTTTTGCCTGTTGGTCCCTGTTGAGCCATCAAGGACCAGGCAACAGTGGAGGGGCAATAGTCACGACATCAAGCAAATAAGCAAATTTTGCCTGGTTAGCACTGCCTCCATTTTAACTCTCCAAGTCTGATAATTATCATCAGTCAGCAACGGACACAATGAGCTGTTCTGCTTCTGCTCCTTTGCCATTGTGGAGAAAAGAGCTTTTACTCTCTGATTTCAGAAAGCAATTAATTGTCCAAGCAAACAAACCTAGCCTTCAGAGGTTTATTGCCTCGTAAATCAGTCCGGTTACTCACAGCTCCGGTTACTCACAGTCACGCTGGCCTCGCTGCTGCAGCTTTCACAGCTCGGCTTGTAATAATATAACAGTTACAACATAAAAACACAACATAAAAACACAAAGGACCACATTTTAAAGGGGCATTTGATGTCAATCACCAAAAGGCCTGGTTTAAAAGGTGCTGATTTGCCTGGCTCCTAAAGCTGTATAATTGTTTTTCCGACCTTTGTATGGATTCTTTTATGGGAAGTTAATTTGGAGCTCTGACTGAATCTCTTTCCACATTCCACACACTATTAAGGTTAATCCCCTGTATGAATTCTCTGATGGGACGTGAGACTGCCTTTCTTCCTGAAGCTTTTTCCACATTCCACGCATTGATAGGGTTTCTCCCCTGTATGAATTCTTTGATGGGAAGTGAGATTGGCGCTCTGACTGAAGCTCTTCCCACATTCCACACACTGATAGGGTTTCTCCCCTGTATGAATTCTCTGATGCTTAGTGAGACTGGAGCTCGTACTGAACCTCTTTCCACATTCCACACACTAATAGGGTTTCTCCCCTGTATGAATTCTCTGATGCTTAGTGAGACTGGAGCTCGTACTGAACCTCTTTCCACATTCCACACACTGATATGGTTTCTCCCCTGTATGAATTCTCTGATGCTTAGTGAGACTGGAGCTCATACTGAAGCTCTTTCCACATTCCACACACTGATATGGTTTCTCCCCTGTATGAATTCTTTGATGGGAAGTGAGATCGGAACTCTTCCTGAAGCTTTTTCCACATTTCACGCACTGGTAGGTTTCTCCCCTGTATGAATTCTCTGATGGGAAGTGAGACTGTCGCTCTGAGTGAAGCTCTTTCCACATTCAAAGCACTGATAGGGTTTCTCCCCTGTATGAATTCTTTGATGGAAAGTGAGACTGTGGCTGTGACTAAAGCTCTTTCCACATTCCATGTACTGATAGGGTTTCTCCCCTGTATGAATTTTCTGATGCTTAGTGAGACTGGAGCTCATACTGAACCTCTTTCCACATTCCACACACTGATATGGTTTCTCCCCTGTATGAATTCTCTGATGCTTAGTGAGACTGGAGCTCGTACTGAACCTCTTTCCACATTCCACACACTGATATGGTTTCTCTCCTGTATGAATTCTCTGATGCTTAGTGAGACTGGAGCTCGTACTGAACCTCTTTCCACATTCCACACACTGATATGGTTTCTCCCCTGTATGAATTCTTTGATGGGAAGTGAGATCGGAACTCTTCCTGAAGCTTTTTCCACATTTCACGCACTGGTAGGGTTTCTCCCCTGTATGAATTCTCTGATGGGAAGTGAGACTACAGCTCTGAGTGAAGCTCTTTCCACATTCCAAGCACTGATAGGGTTTCTCCCCTGTATGAATTATTTGATGGAAAGTGAGACTGTGGCTGTGACTAAAGCTCTTTCCACATTCCATATACTGATATGGTTTCTTTCTAGTGAGATTTTGTTGATGGGAAGTGCAATGGGGGTTCTGGCTGCAGCTTTCTCCACACTCCAAATTTTTACATGGCTTCTCATCTTTGGGGATTTTATCGTGGTCACCTTTGTTCTCAATTTCCAATTCACCACAATCTGCAATAGAAACAAAATGGGATTAGAGCCTCAGAAACAAATGGAGAAGAACTGAAGGGAGTTGGGTGTGTATTCATCACCTGTGTTTTTACCAATAAATATATTATTAGATTCTGATGAATTGTTGAATGTTGCTTTGTTGAATGTTGTGGAAGTCTGTTGGAAAAAAGGTTTGATGGCTCATAACACCACTTCTTTCGGAGTAATATTATAAAATTATATATTAATGGAAAGATTATTTAATTAACAATGCAATTCAACATATCCAAACCAGCAACTCTGCTACCAATGTTATGAAAACTTCCCACGGGGGCAAGTTGTGAGACTGACCCCAGGGTGGAACGAAGCCTCTGTGCACTCCTGGCTACTCGAGTCCAGGGGCGCGTAAATAATATGCGATTGTTCCCCAGCTTGAAGAACAACACAAATGACCTCACATTTGCAGCTCGGGTTGTACTGATATCACAACAGCTACACCCATGGCCACTGATTTCTTAAAGAATCAGCAAAAATCAAAACTGTTACCAGACAATAATAAATATAGGTCAACTATTGGTAAACTTTTATATTTAGTCACTACATGTAGACCTGATATTGCTAATGCAGTGGGGCTGTAGTGGTTTCTGGTTAACACAGGGTTAACAGTCCACAGGAAGTGCGTTCTGACACTGGATGCTCCACCCATGTATAGGGTGTTCCTTTCTGTATGTATTATTGCTTTTGTTTTTCTGCTGGCTGGAGGAAGCACAAAATGGAGTGCTCTCCCGGTTAATGTTTGTTTCTTATGCTTGTACAATAAAATGCTTTACATTAGAAGCACCTGTCTCCAAAAGCCTTATTTGAGACATATCAAATCACTTCGAACTTCTAGCTGCGCATTCATTCTGCAAAAGGGGCAGCCAGCAAAGCGATGCAGAAGAAACGTACTGGACAATTTATGGCAGTTGACTGTTGGCCCGGGAGAAGCCGGTGTTTTTTCTCCGTGCCTCATTAAGCCAAGACAGGTTATGGCGAGACCTTGCTTTGAGGTTCTGAAGTGATTAACAGCAGGGATGGAAGGTCAGTGGCTGCTGGAGCCAAACCTTGTTGGAGCCTGCATGATGCAGCGTGAAGAGCTGTTCCCCGGAGCTGTGGGTTGGATGCTGGAAGCTGTGTAAGTAGAGACACAGAGCCCCAGGGGGGAAAGACAGGCAGGCAGCTGAAATGGCTGAGCCACAGGAAAACTTCCAAGTGCCCTTCCTAGGCTTAATGGGAGGAACTGGACCGATTGGGAAAACGGGTCCAGGTTTGGCTTAGTGCCAAAGGACTTTGGCGTTGTGTTCTGAATCCCCCAGCAGTCGCACTGGCTGGTGCTACGCAGGCTGTAATTGCTGCTGCTGAAGCAGAACAGAGGCGAGACCAGAGAGCTGTTGCAAATCTTGTGCTGGCAATTGATGAGGCACAGATGGCCCACATAGACATTAATCAAAATGCCCATAACATCTGGCAAGCTTTGACCCGAGTGCATGAAAGGAATACGGCTGGTGCCAGAATCCATGTCACGAGACAGCTGTTTGAGTTACGTTTGCAGCCAGGAGCCTGCGTAAAGGAGCATATCACACAGATGCTAACTACGTTCACACGTTTGAGGCAGCTCCAAGTTCCCTTCTCGGCAGAGCAGCAGGTTTACATCCTGTTATCGTCTTTGGACCCGAGCTATGAGACTTTGGTTCTTACGCTCGAGTCAGCCCCTTATGGACAGCTGACTATGGACTATGTTTCAGGATGATTGATTGATGAGCAGAATAGGAGGCTCAGAGAGAAAGGAAATGTTGTAAAGGGGGGCTGTTCACCACCCAGGAGTGGGGGTGCAGGAGCTGAGAGCACCGTGGAAGCTTTTGCAGTCAGGCATTGTTATCGCTGTGGGTCAAGTTAACACATTTGCCGGAATTGTCCCCAGGAAGCTTCCAAGGTCATTTCCCATGGCAACCAGCAGATCAGGGCCAGGGGACAGCGCAAGATGCCCTCCTCAGGGGAGCAAAGGAGGTGATGAGGCCGGAACGCACCACATGGCATGCATTTGCTTTGGTGGGCAGCAGCCAAAGAGAAACAGCACTGGGTAATAGACTTGGGAGCCAGCCACCATCTAGCTCCCCCTCGTGGCCAACTGCAGAACTGCTGGGAAATCCAAGATGGAAAGACTGTGACAATGGCTGATTCAACAAAGAGGACAATAACAACAGCTGGTGTTATGTTTATGTCTTGTTTGAATGCTGAGATTGAAGAAGAAGAAGAAGAGGAAGAGGAAGAGGAAGAGGAAGAAGAAGAAGAAGAAGAAGAAGAAGAAGAAGAAGAAGAAGAGTTTGGATCTGATATCCCACTTTATCACTACCCGAAGGAGTCTCAAAGCGGCTAACATTCTCCTTTCCCTTCCTCCCCCACAACAAACACTCTGTGAGGTGAGTGGGGCTGAGAGACTTCAGAGAAGTGTGACTAGCCCAAGGTCACCCAGCAGCTGCATGTGGAGGAGTGGAGACGCAAACCCAGTTCCCCAGGTTACGAGTCTACCGCTGTTAACCACTACACCATACTGGCTCTCCCCAGTGAAGTGTATTTAATGTCTGGCATGACAAATGGCTTACTTTCTGTTTCTGCTCTTGACAAAGCAGGTTTTAAAGTTGGTTTTGAGAACCAGGTTTGCTCCATTTCCAAAGGTGGGAAGGTGTTGGTCCAGGTACCATGCCAGAATGGGCTGTACATGCTGGAATCAGGTAATGAAGCCTCTGAAGGGGCTCAGATTCCTGACACAGGGGTAGTCGCTGCTGCAGAAGCCCAAGCGCAGTGTGCTAACACTCCCACGCATGACCAGTGCCTGCACTTATGACACCGCAGAATGGCGCATGTGAACTGGAAATACGTGCGCAAGTAGGTAGAGTGTGCTGAAGGGTGCAAAATGAAGGAGTGTTCTAAGTTTCTCGACTGCGTTGCTTGTAAGAAAGCTAAGACACATTCTTGCCCCTAACCACAGTCTGATAGGGTGTCCACAAGAGCTTTTCAGCTAGTGCATGCCGATCTCTGTGGAACGATGCCGGTTGAAAGCATTGGTGGGAAGAAATGGGTTCTTTCTCTAATTGACGATTATTCCAGGGCTGGGTGGTCAATCATGCTCAGAGACAAGGGGCGGACTGCTGACGTCATCAAGGAATGGGTGATTGCAGTTGAGGTGGTTTGACACCCGCGTGAAAGCCTTTCACAGTGATAGAGGGTCTGAATTCTTTTTAAATATATATATTTTATTGATTTTATCAATTTTAAGCACATTACATAATCAGTTAAATTTTTCATTCTCCTCCCCCTCCCACTGAGGGAAGCAATTATCAAACCCCTCTCTCAGAGGAGCAAATATTAAACATTCAAATTTAACATATTTAACATACAAATAATCATTGCTTAGGACTGGCCCTTTTCCATAGGCCAGAAATTATTCCTTTCTTCAATTTCATTGTATATTGACTTCCTCAGATCCCCCCCTGTTGAGTTCACTATCTATCCTCTTTATCAGTTTTCCAAATCATGGTCGAATCTATTTTTACCTAATCCCAATATATTTTCTCCTTATCTTTTTAAACATAATCATATACTAACACACTTAACTTAAGTTAGTTTCTGGAATGGTAGTGATGTTTGGAGAGTCTGTGATTGGCTGGAGGTCCAAGAAGCAAAGCCTGATAGCGCTTTCTTCCACTGAGGCAGAATTCGCGTCCCTTTCAGAAGCGATTAGGGAGCTGGAATTCTACAAGTGTTTGGTCCAGGAGATCTGTGGGGATTGTTCTTTGCCCATCACGGTTTGGGAAAACAATCAGCCCTGCCTGAAGTTTGCAGAGTCAGGCCAGTTTAAATCTCGAACCAAACATTTGGACATTCGTTTTCAGAATGTTTGTGAGAGCGTTAGGACAGGCATGATCAGACTGCAGTATCATCCTAGCCAGGAGAATCTGGCAGATGGGTTCATCAAACCTTTGGGTATCCATAAACACAAGGTGTTTTGTGATGGGATTGGTTTGGGCTGAACTGGTATGCTCACATGCATCCAGTGTTGCGAACGAGAGGGGGTTTAGTGGTTTCTAGTTAACACAGGGTTAACAGTCCACAGGAAGTGTGTTCTGACACTGGATGCTCCACGCACGTATAGGGTGTTCCTTTCTGTATGTATTATTGCTTTTGTTTTTCTGTTGGCCAGAGGAAGCACAAAATGGAGTGCTCTCCTGGTTAATGTTTGTTTTGTATGCTTGTACAATAAAATGCTTTAGATTAGAAGCACCTGTCTCCAAAAGCCTTATTTGAGACATATCAAATCACTTCGAACTTCTAGCTGCGCATTCACTCTGCAAAAGGGGCAACCAGCAAAGCGACGCAGAAGAAACATACCGGACGATTTATGGCTGTCGGCCCGGGAGAAGCCGGTGTTTTTTCTCCGTGCCTCATTAAGCCAAAACAGGGGATACTTAGTAGGAAAGTAAATGCTTCCACTGAGAATGATTGGGCAGGTGTAAAAAGAGTGGTGAGGTATTTAAAGGGTACTATGTATTCTAAATTAAGATTACCATCTGTCAGTAATCCTAGTTTGATTGGGTATACTGATTCAGATTGGGCTGGTGACAATGTTTATTATAAATCTACATCTGGATATGTATTTATGTTTGGAAGTGGACATATTTCATGGGGAAGTTACAAGCAGAACTGTATAACATTATCTTCCACAGAAGCAGAATATACTGCAGCTACAGAAGCATGGAGAGAGGTGGCCTGGCTGGATCAACTCATTAAAGATTTTGGGTTGGTGAACAAATTACCTGTCAAACTGCTGGAAGTTTGTATAAAGTTGTATAAAGTTATCTCAGAATGAGAAGTTTCACACAAGATCGAAACACATTGGGGTGAAGTACCATTATATACGTGACATGATTCAAAGTGGTCCTGTGGATCTATGTTATTGCAGCACCAAAGAGATGACTGCAGAGATCCTAACCAAACGTCTGACAAAGGAAAAACAAAATCGAAAATTCTTTCTAGTAGCAAAGTAAAGTTTCCAGAGTTTACGAGGAAAACTGGGGCTTTGTGTAGTAAAGTTGTTAAATTTATTAATGTTGTATTGCCTGAGAAGGGGTTTGTAGGATCTCAGTCAAGTCCAACATTCTAAGGGAGGATCAACTGCCACTTTGTGTCAGTTAGTTTTGGTCTGTTGGTCGGTTAGGCTGCTGCTGCTTAAAGTTGTGTTAAGAGACTCACTAATATAGTTTATATAGTTTATATCTTTTGTTTTGCAACCTGAATATGTACATGAATGAATCTGTCAGTAAATTACTTTACTTTGGTTATCAATCAGATTCATGTGTATCTTTATTTTGAGGGGGATAAAGGGATTGATAATCAAGAAAGAACGAAAGATTCAAATGAGTCAGCAATCCGCTTGTCGTTGTGCAGGTTTAAACAAGTGACGTTTAACTCCGCTACTATATTATATAAACGTTCTGACAACTTTAACCCAATTAAAAATCTATGGAGACAACTTAAGAAACTTGTTAGTCAGAAGCAACCCAGCAATAAAGCCCAATTAACAGAGGCAATAATTCAGTCTTGGTTTCACATTATTACAGCTGCAGAACTAAAAACTTGGTTCATTTCATGGGAAGGCGTTGTAAGACCATAATGAAAGCTAAAGGTTACCAAAGGTTTCACGTTTTTTCTTTATGACTACTGTTCTAATAAATACTCCTTCATGAAAATTACTGCATTGCATTCTTCATTAAATTATCTTTCCACTGATATATAATTTTATGGTATTCATCCACACAAAAGTGGTGTTATAAACCATCAAACCTCAGAAATACACTTTTCACGAAAGGTTTCCCCAATTTTGGCCACTAGCATAAGTGGTTCATTTTAAACTTAATGTGCTTTTTATATGGGAACAGATTGTTATTATTTATGTTTCATGTTTATATATGTGTTGGAAGCTGCCCAGAGTGGCTGCGGCAAACCAGCCAGATGCGCAGGGTATGAATAAAAATTATTATTACTACAGTGGTACCTCAATTTAAGAACAGTCCTGTTCTGGAAAAGACTAAGTTGGTAAATCAAGGTACCACTGTATTACTATCATCATCGTCGTTGTCATCATCATCACCACTGCTACTACCACCTGAGATTCAATATGCCTGGCTCTTCTCTGGGATGAATTTTGTTTGGCCCAGTCATGGCATTCCCTCCATCTCCAATGTCAGTCATCTTTGGTCAACCCAAGACTGACAGGAGCAAAAACAAAAACAGAAAACCTGAAGCTACTTATATTTCCTAACAATTCTGAAGCTGACATTTAAGATGGCCTGGGCAGTTCAGACCAGCCCAATCATGGTAGGAAAAGGACTAATTGTTCAAAGAAAAAACTGTAATTTACTGTTTATTGTGGGGGTTTTAGGTTCCCAGGTGTTATAGGGGGCGCTGTTGAGCTCTGTGAAATATATGAGGTTGGTCACATAGAGGTATTTTTTGAATTTCCAGGCAGATATCACGAAACCACAGGGAGCCTTACCAAGAGAGGTCACGATCCCACAATTCTCCTTCATGACGTCCTTATGCAGAGCTTTCTGGTCAGGATCCAGCAACGCCCACTCCTCGTCCGTGAAACGAACAGCGACATCTTCAAAGCACACTGGACCCTAAAAGAAAAAGGGAAGTATCCTGCTCTGAGACAGCATCAATATGATCTGCTACACAATGCTCTCTTGTTTCCTTCCTGTAAATTGCGATGTTGTTTTAATCGGATTGCTTTGCTGCACATTTTACTGATCAATCTAGAAATAAAATAAGCCTATTTTGGATGGACATCTGTCTTGGATGGTCTAGCAGAGATTCCTGCAATGCAGGGGGTCTCCTGGCTCTGAGAGACAAGCAGGGAGGGTGGCTTCTGGCAAAAGGAGAGGGAGCCACCGGTGGCTCCTCCTTATCCTGACTCACCTCAGCCTCTCGACCTCCTTCCTCTTCTGCCTCTAATTCTGCACTGCATTCTGCCACAGAGTCTCCCAGCTCACTGAGCCCTGTTACCCCTTCAGCTTCTGACACCTCTTCTTCCCAGGCTTCTCCCTCTTCCCCCTCTGACCGTCCATCCTTCTTCTACCTCCACTTCTTGGGCCATCTTCCCTTCCTGGTCCACCAGCTGCTTCCTCCCACCATTCCTCTGTGCCCAACCAGTCCATGACATTGCTCCAGCCATCAGCCTTTGTACCCACAAGGCAGCTTCCCCTGACCAGATCTGGTTCCACAGCCGCTGCTTCCCTTCTGCCCCCATGAAAAGACGGATCAGGAGGTCTTGCCGGCATCATTCTGTCACCTGCAAGAGAAAAAAGGTAAACAGGATGCCAGGAGTGCCTGCTTCTCTCACAGGTAAAACTACAGGGGCCTTTGATAAAGCCTTACCTGGTGAGAGCATTTGGATGTTTTGCCCATTTTATATGTTTGTTGTGTAGAAATACATCTCCCCTCCTCTGGACCCTTGTTCCCAACTGTCTCCCCCGAAAACAAGATGAAAAGAACTCTCAGATGAGTTGGAAAACCAACAGAATGAGACCAAATGAAGAAAATCCACCTTCCTCCTTACCCAGTGGCCTCTCTATGGTGTCCAACGGAGGCCTCTCTGCGTCATAGGAATCCAAGTCCATTTCTGCAAAACGATCCTTTCCCTGAAAAAGAAACAAGGATTCAAAAGAGAGAATGGTGAGAAATATTAGGAAGAGAATGACAAAGACTTGAAGGTGTGAGATCTCATTCTATGGATGCTTTCCCAGAAAACAGATGGGCCATCAGCAGACCATTATGGGATGCTCTATGTCCTGTTTGGAGCCCCTTGGGAGTATCCAGAGGAAAGTCTCTCTCACCTGCTTTCTCTCCTCTGCCTGACTCAGGAGGAAACCCTCGGCAAGGGCCACCGCCTGGGAACTGGTCTCCGCTCCGCATTCCCTCACCCAGCTCTCCATCTCTGGGGGAAGGACAGCCAGGAACTGCTCCAAGATCACCAGGTCCAGCATCTCAGCTTTTGTGTGCCTTTCTGGCTTCAGCCACTGGTGGCAAAAGTGGTAGATTCGGCTGCAAACCTCTCGGGGTCCTTTGGCCTTCTGGCAACAGAACTGCCTCAACTGCTGGCTCTGCACCTCTGAGCGGAGGGTGTCCTCCTCACCCAGGATCTTCTGCACTGAGTTTTCCCAGAATTCCCCACTGCTCCCAGTTTGGGTGGGATGTCCTCTTCCAGTTCCAGGGCCAGCTGAGTCTCGCTCATCCATCTGTGCTCTCAGGAAGCCTTTGAGAGACCGGAAAGATCCTTTTGGTCTTCTGCCAAGTTCTGTCTGTCTAAATGAGAAGCTCTAGGAAATCCTATAAAGCAAATACATTGTTCTGTTACAGAATTTAGAGGACGGGAGGGAAATGGTTCGCAGAGCAAGCATGGAAGAGTCTTGCTGGGAACCAGGGCTGGACTGCACCGCATCCCAGACCATGAGCTATCTTTAAAAAAAAAAAGAGGAGAATACAAAATGTAGAGGCAACTGAAGGGATGTCTGTGAGATTAATCAACATGGTTTCTGCTGCCTTCCAGTCAATGCATGAAGTCAGAACCGACTGACAAGGGAAACCTTTGTATCTTGTGAAAAATGGGCGCTTGGCTCTAGTGGGGGTCCTCACCCAGGGGCCCTCAGGAGTTGCTCCCCACCCCCATCCCCTGCTTCTGTCTCCTTTTCTTGTACTTGGAATATCAGCCACTCTCAAGACTGACTCCTGGGTTGGGGTTCCTTTTTCTTTGCTCTGAGGGTGAGGTATGTATCTGGCCAACCCCCTGAGGGCCAAGTGGGCGGGGCCAAAGACACCTCCCTTGACATTTAGGGGGGTAATTTATTATTATTATTATTATTATTATTATTATTATTATTATTCTATTAAGATAGTTTAACACACACACAGCCATTGATGCCAAGGTCCCCGGAGACTCAGTGAGTAGCAGCGTCCATTTCCGGCTGTTTTTCCAGCAACAATCCCTTTGGGACAGAGAGGATGTGGTCCTGGGATGCCCTGCTCTGGGTGCGAGGGGATTGCTGCAGTGGCCTCTGTGTGGAGCTGCCCTTGGAGACACTGGGAAACTGGTCTGCAATGCAGCAGCTAGACTATGGGCTGGGATCCCTCTCTTTATGCCTGGCCTTTCTCTCCCACTTTAACTTCCTTCCTCCACATGGGTTGTTTTTTGGGGGGGGCAGGGGGGGCTAGTCCACCTCCTTGTCCAGCTTTGGAAAACCATTTGCACATGTTTCCTCTGTTTTGCAATGATGCTGAGCGATGTCACACAGAGTTAAAGTCCTAGGGACTCCTTTGTTTAAAGAAGGGAGATTTTTCTGAAAGGCCAAATGAGATTGGGATCCTGTGATCTCCAGGAAGGAGAGCGTTGCAGACCTCGCCCCTCCCTGGCAGGACCCTCTCCTCCCCCTGCATGAGCAGATCAGGCCCCCCAGGCTGGCATCCTCCCCTGCTGCAGCCCTGGGACCCCCACCGCCTCCCCACTGCACCCTCTGGGGGGAGAGAGAGAGAGGAGACTCACCAAATCCCAGGAGGGGACAGCCATGCAGCCCTTGCAGGAGAGGACTGGGGAGGGAGGGGCCTTGGCTCTGGAAGACCTGGCCCCCACTTGCTTCCTGTCCTCTCTAGGAAGGCAACTCGGTTCCCTTTAACCCTTGCAAAGCTGAGTCCAACCAGCCCCGCCCTCTCCCGCTTGGCGGAACATACGCCTTTTATTATTTTTTAAGGGTTATGGGGGGCTTGTGCCCCCCTGGCTACGCCAATGCCCAGATGTCCTTTTGGGGTGAGTCTCTTGGTTGGACTCTGAGCATCTCCCTCGGTTGGCCGGAAACCAGAGGAACAGCTTGCAGGGAAAAGGGCTTTTCAGGAGGCAAAGAATACGAGGGGATCTTAGGGTCATCTAGTCCAACCCCCAGTAATGCAGGAATCTCAACTAAAGCATCCATGGCAGATGGCCATCCGATCTCTGCTTAGAAACCGCCAAGGAATGTTTAGCTTGTTGTCCACTCAGTCCCCTAGATCCTCTTCACATGTACTACTGGCAAACCTCGTGCCCCCCTGCACCCCCACCTTTGCTAACCCCTTGAGTTTCCTCCTCAGAATCCCTAAAGGATGAGCTGGGCTGCCTGAGCTGCAGCAAAGGGATGGGGCAACCCAGGAAATGTCCTCCCCCTCCCCATCTCACCTTGCTGCTAGGTAGGAGAGCAAGAGCCAGAAGGAGTTGTGCAGGAGCTGAGCTGGAAGCTGGAGACACAGAGACTGGCTTGCTCTGTGCTGGAGCCAAAGCTCTGAGCAATGGAGAAGCAAGATCTGTTTTGAGCCCTCCATCCTACATTCAGGTTGTATAGATAAATAAAGGAAAACATTGATACTAAAGATACTCCACATTCTGCTGACGTTGGTACCAAGGAATTCAAATCTGAATCTGGAACCCCAGGAGTCTCTCTGCTCAGAGACGGGGAGTGTGTAACTAAAAATACACACACACACACCACGATCATTTGTGCCTGTGTACCAAATATGTAACCATTTCTGTGTCCTGAGCCCCGAAAGGTCAGCAGAACTCCCTGCGAATCCTGCGGAGCTGAGCTCCCCCCCCCTCTGCGTCTTCTCCAGGGACATTTTTCAGAAAGCCAAACCATTGCAAAAGATACTGTTTTTCTTTCTCATTTATTGCTTCATTTAAAACAATAGTATAAAGTACATAATAATAATTACAAAAATGTAGAGGGGAAATCTAAAATATTCTATCCCATTTTTTCTGCATTATTAAATCTCTCTGTACAGCCATTTTTCTTCCCCAGCATTAAGATGAAACAGGCACACAGCCTTGAATATTTGCTTTATGAACATCAACAGCAGTTTCACATGAACAAGCGCCATTCGTTGGAACTTCCCAAAGCAGATCAACTCTTCCTATGCTGGAGACAAGAGATTTGATGTCAGAAGCAAACTCCCAAGTTCTGGCTCCTCTCCAATGTGTTGGGCCTCCTATCCTTGGAGATCCAACTTCAGCAGGGTCAACCAAAATGGAGAGCATTTTGAAGGTCCACCCCCCTGACACCCCCCAGCCTAAACTGGAGATATCCAGTCACACTCTTGAGTAATAGAACCACTTTCATATTCCCCCCCCCAATCTTTGGCCAGGGCATTGGAGGAGCCAGAAGTTGGGAGGTTGCTTCTCACATCAAATCTCTTGTCTCCAGCATAGAAGGAGTTGATCTGATTTGTCCCGGGGGCCTTTAGAATTGCATGCTCAGGGCCTTCATTTTTTCCTAAACACTCATTCTAATCATTTTACGTGTTAAGAGTTTCAGCCTACTGAATTTTAAGGTATATCTTTTTTCTATTTGAGAAAATAGGATATCAATATACTATGAATAATAATAATTCTGGTACACATTGTGGTATAAAAACAGGGAGTTTTCCAGATTGTCTCTTAAAGGAATCGATTGTCGGCCTGGTGCAGAAGTTATTTAGCTTGCTCCTCTTCAGCTAAAGAACAAAGAGGAATATTCCTTGGAAGCCGCCTTGGACACAGTCAGTCCTGTGACCCATCGACCTCAGCAGCACCTGCACTGACTGGCAGCAGCTTGCCGGGGTTTCGGAGGGGGAAATGACACTCCCATCCCCCCCCCCGAGATGCTGCACAGGGTGGAAATTCTGAAGGCTAAGTTGATGGTCCAATCCTGTGCTATGGAGACCCCTAGCCTGCCTGGGAGGATGTGGGGATGGTCTCCCTTTGGAAATGGGGCTGCAGGAAGAAGGATGTGAAAGGAAGATGCAGCCCAGCTGCAGGCAGAACAGCAGGTGCCTCCGAGTTCTGACAGAGGAGCATCAGCTCTCAGGAGGGGCCAGGTGGAGGGGTTGCCATGGTGACAAGGACCCGCCCTCCTTTGTGACCTCTCTTGCTTCTCCCTTAAAAGTCACTGTCTTGCAGGCGGCCATTGTAGGTTAGTAGTGAGGTGATTGTAGGAGAGGAGTTTGTGGCGGTTGGCAGAGATTAGGAAAGGAGTTCGGTTTCTTGTTATTTTTCCAGTTTCTTATTTTGCTTCCTTTTTCATTTAATACTTTGATTTATTTCATTTGGTTTATTTTTCTTTAATTCTTTTCACTTTTAACACTTTTTATTTTTTTGTCCTTTATTTTAGTATTTTTTATTTTACATTTTAATTTTGTGCACATTTGTGCCTATTTTGTCTATATTTTGTATATATTCATTCTGTACACAGAGGGGTAGTTGTGGTTAGGCTTAGGGCTGGGGTTGGGGTCAGTTAGGCTTAGATGGGCATTTTAGACAGTTTTATTTGTTGTATCCTGCTTTTCTTATAGAAAAGTAAATTCCTTTATCATTTCTCTAAAATATTTAAAACAAAATCGAAAATTCTTTCTAGTAGCACCTTAGAGACCAACTGAGTTTGTTCCTGGTATGAGCTTTCGTGTGCATGCACACTTCTTCAGATACACTGAAACAGAAGTCACCAGATCCTTAAATATAGTGGGGGAGTGGGGAGGGGTATTACTCAGAAGGGTGGTGGGAATGGGTGATAGGCTGATAAGTGTGGAAAACCTGTTGAGGACTCTAAACGGCTGCAGTTAGTCTTGCAGGGAAATGCAAGGGGTGAGATGGCTGAAGATGGCTTTGTTATGTATAATGAGATAAGAATCCAATGTCTTTGTTCAAACCAGGTTTCTCCATGGTTTTAAGTTTGGTGATTAGTTGCAATTCAGCCACTTCTCTTTCCAGTCTATTTCTGAAATTTCTTTGTATTAAGACAGCTACTTTGAGATCTTTTATAGAATGTCCTGGGAGATTGAAGTGTTCTCCTACTGGTTTCTCTGTCTTGTGATTCCTGATATCAGATTTATGTCCATTTATCCTTTGGCGTAGGGTTTGGCCTGTTTGTCCAATACCCTACGCCAAAGGATAAATGGACATAAATCTGATATCAGGAATCACAAGACAGAGAAACCAGTAGGAGAACACTTCAATCTCCCAGGACATTCTATAAAAGATCTCAAAGTAGCTGTCTTAATACAAAGAAATTTCAGAAATAGACTGGAAAGAGAAGTGGCTGAATTGCAACTAATCACCAAACTTAAAACCATGGAGAAACCTGGTTTGAACAAAGACATTGGATTCTTATCTCATTATACATAACAAAGCCATCTTCAGCCATCTCACCCCTTGCATTTCCCTGCAAGACTAACTGCAGCCGTTTAGAGTCCTCAACAGGTTTTCCACACTTATCAGCCTATCACCCATTCCCACCACCCTTCTGAGTAATACCCCTCCCCACTCCCCCACTATATTTAAGGATCTGGTGACTTCTGTTTCAGTGTATCTGAAGAAGTGTGCATGCACACGAAAGCTCATACCAGGAACAAACTCAGTTGGTCTCTAAGGTGCTACTAGAAAGAATTTTCGATTTTGTTTTGACTATGGCAGACCAACACGGCTACCCACCTGTATCTAAAATATTTGTTACTGAAATAAAGTTAAAACAAAATAAAAACTAAAAAAAATTCCTTCCAGTAGCACCTTCAGTATATCTGAAGAAGTGTGCATGCACACGAAAGCTCATACCAAGAACAAACGTAGTTGGTCTCTAAGGTACTACTGGAAGGAATTTTTATTTTTTATTTTGTTTTGACTATGGCAGACCAACACGGCTACCTACCTGTAACTGAAATAAAGTTGTGAACGTTTATTCAAACCCTGCCAGTGAATCCAGTCCATTTTGTTGTTTCTGCAAATAGACTGTTATAAGAATTTTAAGGTGAAACATTAAAAAAATTAAACGTTCATACCTATAAACCACATGTCTGAAACCCACAGATTAGGTCCGGAACAAATTGACCTCAAATATTTCTCTTCAAGGTCAAAGTGGGAAACCTCCCCCTTGTCTCTTTCCTCTTGGGCACATTCAAAATATAAACAGGGTGTAAACCTGTGACCTGTGACCTACATTCAGGAATTAAGTAGTTATAATAACAAAAGAGTGGCCAAAACCCAGATAATGCAATCAGGTAACTTGCCAGACAGGAGATAAAAAACACACTCAGATCTCTGTTGTAGACCGCCTTTGGCCAGAAGAGAGTGTCACAGGGCCAACCTACTTTCCCTTTAAAGCAAACTTGGGTCTCCAGCTTTTTTCGACTACAACTCCCATCATCCCTAGCTAGCAGGACCAATGGGGAGAGATGATGGGAAGTGTAGTCTGGGAGCTGCTTGGGACACAAGTTTCGGAAAACCTGCTTTAAAGCAACTTTATTCCATGGAAATGAAAGAACACAAAAAAACAAACAAGCCTGGGAAATAAAAGTGACCAAACCGCCGCTGGGACGCCCAAGCTGGTGAGTTTTCGTCGCTGCGGTCACGTAGGCATCATAGCCCAGAAGAGAAGGAGGGCCATTGGGATCCAAGCACCAGGTTTCCTGTAGTCCAATGATATGGAATTTTGTAAGGAAGTCCAAGACTTCCCTATCCTCTTGTTTAGGGCCCCATCCAGCCACATTCCATGACATGACATTCAGGCAATCGGAAAGTGGCTGGTGGGAATACGGAAGTCAATCTTTCTTATTAGAGTGGGGTGCCAAATCCCGGGCTTCCATACACATTGGGAGGCTTCCTGGGGACGGGCATGTCGAAGATGCAATGATTTTATTGATGTGGCCGACAGGGTCTTCAATAAAGAATGGGCTAAGTCTTAAAGCTGTGGCCTCCTTGTCGATGGTCGATTGGCTACGCTGTAAAGCTGTAGATGAAGAAATGGCCAGGGATGTGTGTGTAAGTGGGGGCGAAGATGGGTGGTTTACTAACTGAGCATCACATATGGAGGATTCTAGATCTGGCATTGAAGAAAAGGAGCCCGGGAGGCCTGCAGTTATGTTCCAGTTCTTAGTGGGGCTCTTAATTGTTAAGGTCTGTGTCCCAAAAGGGGAAAGCATGGGAGGAGAATTCGGGTCTATTAACGGAGGTTGTGCTGAGCTGTAAATCTTTAAGGGAGTGGAGGCATCTGCCGGGGGGGGGGGGGTGACGGATCAGTCATTGAAAGGATCCTGGCATTGGTGTCAAGCTAATGATAGGATTGAGCCTTCGGGAGCCCATTTGGATATTGAGGATAGTTACTATGGCGGTCTTTCAGAGGGAGGCCCTTTTGGATCAGGAGTAGCTGTTTAACGTAATCCAGTCTGTCAATAATTTCTTGCTGCTTCGCTGGGGGAAGATTACCATAGTCAGCAATAAGGGCTCTTTCCTCGGCAATTTCCAGGACACTAAGCCCTGAATTCGCACGACACAGCGACGTGGGGGGTTGTGCGCTAGAAGGCTTTGGTGGGGACAGAGGAGATGAGTTTGTAGCATGCAGATTTGGTTTGGAAACTAGTTCCGGCAGATGCGGGGCACGGGCCCCAGTTGTTGTTAGATTAGGGAATAAAGGTTTGATGTTGAGATCTTTAAAGACGCTCGTCAGAGAGATACCCCAATTGGCCAGGTGCCCTTTCCTTCCAAGAAGTAGTAATGGTATTTTGGGTGTCCGGAAGGCAAGTAGAACTTTGGTGAACCTGGGGGTGGAGTTTAAGAAGTCCACAGAGGTAAGGTCTATTTGTGGTTACAATATAAAAAAACAACATAAAAATACAAAACACATTTTAAAAGGGCATTAAATGTCAATCAGCCAAAGGCCTGGTAAAAAAGGGGCAGATTTGCCTGACTCCTAAAGCTGTATAATGGTTTTCCAACCTTTGTATGGATTCTTTGATGAGAAGTGAGATTGCTACTCTTCCTGAAGCTCTTTCCACATTCCACACACTGATAGGGTTTCTCCCCTGTATGAATTCTTTGATGGGAAGTGAGAGAGGAGCTCTGAATGAAGCTCTTTCCACATTCCACACACTGATATGGTTTCTCCCCTGTATGAATTCTTTGATGGGAAGTGAGACTGTGCTTCATCCTGAAGCTCTTTCCACATTCCACACACTGATATGGTTTCTCCCCTGTATGAATTCTTTGATGGGAAGTGAGAGAGGAGCTATTAGTGAAGCTCTTTCCACATTCCACACACTGATAGGGGTCATCCCCTGTATGAATTCTTTTATGGGAAGTGAGAGAGGAGCTATTAGTGAAGCTCTTTCCACATTCCACACACTGATACGGTTTCTCCCCTGTATGAATTCTCTGATGCTTAGTGAGATTGGAGCTCTGACTGAAGCTCTTTCCACATTCCACACACTGATAGGGTTTCTCACCTGTATGAATTCTCTGATGCTTAGTGAGAGAGGAGCTGTGAATGAAACTCTTTCCACATTCCATACACTGATAGGGTTTCTCCCCTGTATGAATTCTTTGATGCTTAGTGAGATGGGAGCTACAAGTGAACCTCTTTCCACATTCCACACACTGATATGGTTTCTCCCCTGTATGAATTCTTTGATGGGAAGTGAGGTGGGAACTCTTCCTGAAGCTCTTTCCACATTCCACACACTGATATGGTTTCTCCCCTGTATGAATTCTTTGATGGGAAATGAGATCGCTACTGCTCCTGAAGCTCTTTCCACATTCCACACACAGATAAGGTTTGTCCCCTGTATGAATTCTATGATGGGAAGTGAGAGAGGAGCCCTGACTGAAGTTCATTCCACATTCGAAGCATTGATAGGGTTTCTCCCCTGTATGAATTCTTTGATGGGAAGTGAGTTCGCTACTCGTCCAGAAGCTCTTTCCACATTCCACACACTGATAGCGTTTCTCCCCTGTATGAATTCTTTGATGCTTAATGAGATGGGAGCTATCAATGAACTTCTTTCCACATTCCACACACTGATATGGTTTCTCCCCTGTATGAATTCTTTGATGCCTAGTGAGAGCGAAGCTCCGAGTGAAGCTATTTCCACATTCCACACACTGATAGGGTTTCTCCCCTGTATGAATTCTTTCATGGGAAGTGAGAGCGGATCTCTGAGTGAAGCTCTTTCCACATTCCATGCACTGATAGGGTTTCTCCCCTGTATGAATTCTCTGGTGGGAAGTGAGATTGGAGCTCTGACTGAAGCTCTTTCCACATTCCATGCACTGATAGAGTTTCTTTCCAATGAGATGTTGTTGATGGGAAGTGGAATGGGAGCTCTGACTGCAGCTTTCTCCACACTCCAAATTTTTACGTGGCTTCTCCTCTCTGGGGATTTTCTCGTGGTCACCCTTGTTTTCGTTTTCCGATTCATCACAATCTGCTATGGAGACAAATGGGATTAGAGCCTCAGGAACAAATGGAGAAGAACTGAAGGGAGTTAGGTGTGTGTTCATTACCTGTGTTTTTTGTCATTAACCAACATATTTATTATTAGACTCTGATGAGTTGTTGAATGTTGCTTTGTTTGATATACAGTAGTGGTTAAAATTGTGGAAGTCTTTTGGGAAAAAGTGTATTTCATAGGTTTGATGGTTCATAACACCTCTTAATTTTCAATAATATAATAAAATTAATGGAATCAATGGAAAGATAATTTAATCAAGAATGCAATTCAACAAAGGTTGTTCAATTACCCGTATTCTATCATACGTTATACCCAAATAACCAGAAAAAGGAAGCACAACTTGTTTATGTTGACTTTTGTGAGTGTGTGATTGCTATGAAGTTGGTTGGTTCTTTGTTTTCTTTCATTTAGTGAGGTTGTAAAGCATAATAAAATTATAGAAATGGCACGAAGAGTTGACTGGACACCCAGAAACGATGTAAAATTGTACTATTAAGTGAACAAGGCTACAGTTATGAAAAAATGAGATGAAAGATTGGGGAAAACCTATGGAGAGACTGTCCCTACATGACAGAAGAAAATTATCTGTGTGTATACAAGATGACATGGCACAATGTAATGTGAAGTTGAGTGCAAGGACTGGTCTAAATGTTAGAATTCTAAGGAAAAAGCCATTGTTATCTCTCTAGCAAAGGTTGAAAAGATTAAACCCATGTTAACTGGGTTTTTTGAGAGGGTTAAAAGTGCAATTTAAGCTTGACACTGGAGCTGAGGCAAATGTTCTCCCAGTTGAAATATATGACAAGGTCAGTTTGCCTCGGAGATTTTAATGGTGCAGTTTCCACTTTAATGGACAGATCCCAAAGAACCAAATTAACAAATGATGGGAAACTACCTAAGACCTTTTTTCAAATGGTGGACAATTTAAATCTGGAGGATGCTTGGAGGTTGAAAAACCCCACCGATACAGAGGCAACTTACTATAGTGAATCTCAGCAGTCATGGTCGAGGATAGATTACATCTGGATATCGAATGAATTGGCTCCTAAAATACAAAAAGCGGAAATCGGCCCAAAGACCTACTCGGATCATAATCCTGTACAGGTAACTCTCAAAATGGTTTCCAAGGGTTCTTTCAGATGGAGAATGGATGACGCGCTGATGAGAGATACCAAGCTGGTAGAAAGAGCTGTGAAAAAGATGAAGGAGTATTTTCAAATCAATTGGAACTCAGGGGTAGAAAAAGGAATTGCCTGGGATGCAAGTAAAGCGGTAATGAGAGGATTCCTCATAAGTGAAAAAGCAAAAAAGAAAAAGTTACAAAATGCGGAAACGGAAAGATTGTTGAAATTAATCAAAGTCAAAGAAAAAGAGTTAAGAGGTCATCCCAAATCTTTAAGAATTCAAAAGGAAATTAAATACTTACAATCCCAGTATGCTAAAATCATGAATCAAGATATAGAATGGAAATTGAAAATGATGAAACAAAGATCATTTGAATCTGCGAATAAATGTGGAAAGCTACTAGCTTGGCAACTGAAGAGAAGACAAAAGGCAAATGTCATCGGCAATCTAGCAGTAAACGGGAAAATAGTGGAGAACCCGGAGGAAATCAGAAAGTGTTTTCAAAATTTTTACAAGCAACTGTACAAGGAGGAGAGGATAAAAGAAGAGATAGACCGATTTCTGCAACAAAACAGTTTGCAAAAAGTCCCAGAGGATAAACTAGTAACCCTCAACCACCCAATATCGACCCAAGAGATTGAGGATGCAATTAAGAACATGCAACTAGGAAAGGCACCAGGACCAGATGGACTAACAGCAAAGTTTTATAAGACTCTTAAAGACTGGCTTTCGCAGCCTTTGAAAGAAATCTGCAATAAAATATTAGAAGGAGATAGGGCACCAGAGACGTGGAAAGAAGCCTTTATCACACTGATTCCAAAACCAGATACAGATAGAACGCTAATGAAAAATTATCGGCCAATCTCCCTTTTGAATGTGGACTATAAAATTTTTGCAAATGTTATGGCTACAAGATTAAAAAGAGTGCTGAAAGACTATATACATAAAGATCAAGCAGGTTTCCTTCCAGGAAGACAAATAAGCAATAATACAAGAATTATTGTGGACATTTTAGAAAAACTGGAAAGGAATATAAATACAGAGGCAGCACTATTGTTTATTGATGCGGAGAAAGCCTTCGATAAGGTATCTTGGATGTTCATGAAAAAGAATTTGGAAAAGATGGGAGTTGGAGAAAGATTTTTAAATGGCATTAAAGCCATTTATACAGAACAAAGAGCAAAAATAATAGTAAATGGTGTGATATCGGAGGAAATTGAAGTCGAAAAAGGAACAAGACAAGGGTGCCCTATCTCCCCTTTATTATTTATTACGGTCCTGGAGGTCCTTTTAAATATGCTACGAAAAGAGAAACAGATAAAAGGAATCAGGGTGGGAGAGAAAGAATACAAACTACGCGCCTTCGCAGACGATTTGATGTTATCCCTGCAAGAACCGGAAAGCAGTGTCCCCAAAGCCTTGGAACTAATTGAACAATTTGGACGTGTAGCTGGCTTCAAATTAAATAAACAGAAAACCAAAGTTTTAAGTAAAAATATGAGTGCAGAACAGATAAAAAGTCTACAAGATGGCACAGGCCTCAATTTTGTTAAATCTGTAAAATATCTAGGTATCAATCTCACAGCAAAAAACGTGAACCTGTACAAAGACAACTATGAAAAACTGTGGACAGAAATAAAGAAAGATCTGGAGATATGGACAAGATTGAAACTGTCGTTAATGGGAAGAATAGCAGCGATTAAAATGAATGTCCTACCAAGGATGCTGTTTTTATTCCAAGCCATACCAATTTTGGATAAAATGGACTGTTTTAAGACATGGCAAAGGGACTTATCGAAGTTTATATGGCAGGGCAAAAAGCCCAGAATTAAGTTTAAGATTCTGACAGACTCTAAAGAGAGGAGGCTTTGCCCTGCCGGATTTAAGACTTTATTTTGAAGCAGCGGCCTTTTGCTGGTTGAAAGACTGGTTTAAATTAGAAAATGTAGATGTGTTGGACTTGGAAGGACACGATAACATGTTTGGTTGGCATGCATACCTTTGGTATGACAAAGCTAAAATCCACAGAACTTTTAAGAGTCACATAGTTAGGAAATCTTTGTATCAGGTCTGGATTAGGTATAAAGACTTACTGGAGAGAAAGACTCCTAGATGGATTTCACCAGTGGAGGCCAAGGCCTATAAGAGACCGAATATGTCTGCAAGTTGGTTACGATATATGGACATATTGCAGCAGGAAGGGGACTCATTTAAGCTGAAAAGCTATGATCAAGTTAAAAGCCAAGTCCCCGACTGGCTGCAATATCACCAGGTACATGAAACATTTAAATTGGACAAAAAAATTGGTTTTCAAGTGGAAAAATCAAAACTGGAAACAGAACTGATCGAATCGAACTCTAAAAACCTTTCCAAGATGTATAATTTGTTGCTAGAGTGGCATACGAAAGATGAATTGGTTAAATCAACAATGATAGATTGGGCAAAAGATGTGGGTCATAATATTATGATGGATGACTGGGAGAGATTGTGGCAGAAAGGTATCAATTTTACTGCATGTAATAGTTTAAGAGAAAATGTAATGAAAATGATATATAGATGGTATCTGACACCAGTTAAGATAGCCAGAATGAATTCTAAAATGTCGGATGTGTGTTGGAAATGTAAATCGTCGAAAGGTACCTTTTATCATATGTGGTGGTCGTGTTCAGGGGTAAAGGCCTTCTGGGATAAGATTTATAATGAGCTTAAAAAGGTAATGAAAATTACCTTTTGTAAGAAACCAGAGGCATTTCTTTTGAGCATGACCAATGAAGAGATACCCAGTCAGGATAGAGTATTCTTTATGTATGCCACGACAGCGGCTAGAATCTTATTGGCAAGAACTTGGAAGGGCGAAGAGATACCAACAATTGAAGAATGGCAGATGAAGTTGATGGAGTTTATGGAGCTCGCAGATCTGACCGCCAGAATCCGAGACCAGAGGGAGGAGAAGGTGTCGCAAGATTGGAAGAAATTTAAGGACTATTTAGTTAAGCATGTTAAACTGAATGTCTGAATAATTGAGCAGAAATATATATAAGAATCGGCTTTAGAAGTATAAGGCTAGTTATAATGGCTATAGAAGAAAATTTTGATGTGATAGATTTATTTGTATAAGAAAGTGTTAAGATATAGAATACAAGTTAAGAAATATAGTGGTTTAGAGAAATTTAAAGAACATTAGGATATTGATTATAAGTTAATGGGAAAAGAAAGGAAGCTACCTAAAAAAGTATATATGTTTTTGAAGACAGAGGAGGGACCAGGGGAAGTCCCCTTAAGAAGATTAAATAAGTAGAGAAACAAAGATAAGTATTTGATAAGGTTTGTATTAATTTTCTTTTTTTTTTTGGTATGTTAATGTTGTGTTTTTTATTGTTGAATTGTTTACTATGTTTTTATATGTTTATGTTTATGTATGTTTAATGTTGTTTTTGTTTTGTTATATGATAAAATAATAAAATCTCTTTTTAAAAAAAAAAGAAATATATGACAAGGTCGCAGGGCAGAAGAGTCTGGCCAAGACAAAGACAACATTGATGGCCTATGGAGGGACACAAGTAGTGCCTTTGGGCACAATTGCTCTTGAGACCTGCACCACTAAAAGGAGTTTGGAATTGTTATTTTATGTTACTGATATATCAACCACTCCACTATTGGGAAGGGTGGCTTGTGAGGCTTTGAATTTGGTATGTAGAGTTGATAATGTGCAACTACCTGAATTGATGTCAGCAGTGGGATTCTTTTCGACCCCCGTGTCTTCTTGTGCTCCAAGGAAACCTGGCAGAGAATTGGAGACGATGGGAGCAAGCCTTTCGTGTGTATTTGACGGCGTCTGGAGCTGACCGCTTTTTGGCAAAGAGGCAGGTTGCTGTTTTGTTGAATTGTGTGGGAGAAGAGGCGGTACAGATTTATGAGACATTTAGTTTTCCTGATGACGAAACACAGACTGTGGATGAGGTTCTGGAAGAATTTCAAAAGTACTGCACTCCTCGAAAAAATGTGATAGTTGAAAGGTATTCTTTTTGGAATCATCCTTGGAAGGTGGGGGACACTGTTGAATGCTTTGTAACTGAACTTAAATTAAGAGCTGGCAGATGTGAGTTTGGTTCGGCATTTAATGAGTTGAAACAAAATCGAAAATTCTTTCTAGTAGCACCTTAGAGACCAACTGAGTTTGTTCCTGGTATGAGCTTTCGTGTGCATGCACACTTCTTCAGATACCTTATCTGAAGAAGTGTGCATGCACACGAAAGCTCATACCAGGAACAAACTCAGTTGGTCTCTAAGGTGCTACTAGAAAGAATTTTCGATTTTGTTTTGACTATGGCAGACCAACACGGCTACCCACCTGTAACTGGATTTAATGAGTTGGGCAGAGATAAGCTTGTTTTTAGTGCACCGGAGAGGTTGCAGCAGAAGTTGTTAAAGGAGTCTGACCTTACTCTCGAAAAGGCTGTAGAGATTTGCCGAATAAAACAAATAACAGCAAACAGTGAGATGTCTACTATGGCGAAACAGCTTGATGAAACGGCAGAGATAAGAGAGAACTTTGAAGTCCCAGTACAGACTCTTGGGAATGTGAACTCCCGTTTGGGGCAGAGACAAGACTATGGTGGATATAAAGGATGTTTTCACTGCGGGAGTACACATAAATTTCAGAAGTGTCCGGCGTTAGGAAATGTTTGTCATAAGTGTGGCAAGAAAAATCATTTTGCCAGGATGTGTAAGGCACCTGCAACTGGAGTCACTAAAGATCAAAGAAGGTGCCAAGTTCACGATATGGACTTACACAGCCTGTTTATAGGAGTACTATCTCAGGAAATGGACACTGTAGCTGTACAACCTCCAGGATGGTTTGCGGACATTTTTTTGAGAGGGTTAAAAGTGCAATTTAAGCTTGACACTGGAGCTGAGGCAAATGTTCTCCCAGTTGAAATATATGACAAGGTCCCAGGGCAGAAGAGTCTGGCCAAGACAAAGACAACATTGGTGACCTATGGAGGGACACGAATAGTGCCTTTGGGCACAATTGCTCTTGAGACCTGCACCACTAAAAGGAGTTTGGAATTGTTATTTTATGTTACTGATATATCAACCACTCCACTATTGGGAAGGATGGCTTGTGAGGCTTTGAATTTGGTATGTAGAGTTGATAATGTGCAACTACCTGAATTGGTGTCAAAAGAGCAGTTAGTGACAATGTACTCTGATGTCTTTGAGGGGCTGGGAGAATTTGAAGGCTCTTACCATATAGAGGTGAACCCTAGTGTTCCCCCTGTAATTCATGCTTGCAGAAAAGTGCCTTATGGAGTTTTAGATAGACTGAAAGAGACTTTATGCCAGATGGAAGCAGCTGAAGTAATCTCCAAAGTAGAGTGCCCTACTGAGTGGGTGAGCAGTTTGGTGATTACTGAAAAAATAATAATGGAAAACTGCGTGTATGCCTTGATCCTCTTGATTTAAACAAGGCAATTAGTAGACAGCACTATACTATTCCCACAATTGATGATGTATTAAGCTCTTTAGCTGGTAAAAGATTCTTCACAATAGTGGATGAAAAGGATGGTTATTGGCAAGTGAAGTTAGATGAGAAGTCAGCGTTGCTGTGCACATTTAATACTCCGTGGGGAAGGTATTGTTTTAATCGTATGCTATTTGGGCTAAAATCATCTAGTGAGGTTTTCCAACAAAAAAATGAACAGACATTTGGGCACATAAAAGGAGTGCACATGATAGCAGATGATATGATTATTGCAGCAGAAACTTCTCAGGAACATGACCAAATATTGCGTAAGGTGTTTGAAACAGCAAGGGCTAAAAATATCAAGTTTATTCAAGAGAATTCAAGAGAAAATCCAATTTAAAGTGGATTCAGTAAAATACATGGGGCATATAATAACTGCTCAAGGTGTCAAAGTAGATGAGGAGAAGGTTAAAGCGATTCGAGAAATGCCTTCCCCGCAGGACAGGCAAGGTATGCTTAGATTTCTGGGGTCTGTACAGTACTTATCAAAATATATACCAAGAGAGGCAGAATTGACGGCACCTTTGAGGAATTTATTAAAAAAGAATGTGTTGTTTCAATGGATGCCTGAACATCAGAAGTCTTTTGAAATGGTAAAACAGCAACTGTGTCGGGCACCTGTGCTTCAATATTTTGATGCATCTAAGCCACTGGTGGTTCAAGCAGATGCCTCAAAGAATGGTTTGGGTGCATGCCTCCTTCAAGAAGGGAGGCCAATATGTTATGCATCCCAGGCACTTACTATGGCAGAGCAGAATTATGCTCAAATAGAGAAAGAACTGTTGGCTGTATTGTATGCAATAAGAAAATTCCATCAGTATGTGTTTGGCAAGCTAGTATTAGTACAGACTGATCATAAACCTCTAGAGGCAATCTGTAAGAAAGCTTTAGGCAGTGCACCTGCTCGCCTGCAGAGGGTGCTGTTAGAATTGCAGAGATATCAGATGGAGGTGAAGTATGTGCCAGGGAAAGAATTGTACTTGGCAGACACATTATCTCGGGCCACGGTAGATCCACCAGAGAGTGATGTGGAACCCATAGATGATGAGAAAGTAATATATGAAATAGGTGAAATAGTAATGCACCCTACAGGGGTAATAGCTATACAGGAAGCAACAAAACAAGACGTACAGTTATAGCAGGTGGCATCTTTAATATCACGTGGATGGCCACTGCATTTAAGAGATGTACCATCAGCAGCAAAAGCATTTTGGGCCGTGAAGGACTTGCTGTGCTGTCAGGATGGTGTTCTATATGTTGATGAAAGGGTAGTTATTCCCGTATCTCAAAGACGGGCAGTTTTGGAGCAGCTTCATGAGTCACATCAGGGCATGCAAAGAACAAAAATGAGAGCAAAAACAATAATGTATTGGCCAGGTATGGGCAAGGAAATAGAAACATTCATAGAAAATTGTTCAATATGCGCGAGATGTGCGCCAAAAAACCTCTCATACCACATGAAATTCCAGAGCTGCCCTGGGAAAAGTTGGGAGTAGATATTTTTGAGTACAGGATGCAATCGTTTCTGCTGGTGATAGATTATTTCTTGAAATACCCAGAACTGGTGGGTCTCCCAGATAAAACAGCAGGAGCAGTAATTAGTAGACTGAAAGCAGTGTTTGCGAGGCATGGTGTTCCAAGGACAGTTATCACTGATAACATGCCATTTGCAAGTCAGGAGTTCCAGCAATTTGCCCAAGGCTGGGGGTTTGAACAGCGTTTCAGTAGTCCAGGATACCCACAGTCAAATGGAATGGTGGAAAGGGTAATACAGTCCATAAAACTACTCCTAAAAAAGGCAGAGCAAACACACAAAGAACCCCAATTAGCATTATTGGAGTATCGTAATACACCGGTGACTGGATGAGGAACCCCTGGACCTCGGCAATGAGGAAGCAACGCTGCCAAAGCAGTCTTTACTAAGCTGCAGCCATTGTTTATTAAACGATCATACACAGCGACGACATCCCCCACAAGGAGGGAGTAAAACACTAAAGTGAATGCCATGGGAGGGGAACAGATTACAACTTAAATACCTGTATCCCAGCTAATAGGATTCAGGTGTACACAATAAGATTCCACACTTAAAGACACATACATCACAGCGGAACAATGGGACAGTGTTATTTGGAGTGATGGGACCCAAATCTCCTTGCTTGTTAGTGGTGGCATGAAATACAGAAGGGGAACAATCAGAGAAGATTTACATCCTACTTGCATTACACCAACCGTGAAACACCCAGATAGAGTGATGATCTGGGGTTGTATGGCAGCAAAAGGTGTGGGCAGAATTTGTGCTGTTAATGGGAATGTAAATGCCCCAAAATACATAAATGAAATACTTGAGCCCAAACTGAAACGTTCCGTGGGTGATCATTTCCCAGATACTGAAGCGTTTATATATATTTATAGAATTATTTATTTATTTATTTTCTATTTCAACAGGATTCAGCTCCATGTCATGTTGCTGCTGTGTGCAAAAGGTGCTTTCAAGACAATCCTATTCCACTGCTGAAACGTCCTGGGAATAGCCCAAATCTTTACCCATTCAGAAGTCTATGGAGCCAACTAAATAAACTTGTTAGTCAGAAGGAACCCAGCAATAAAGTCCAATTAATAAAGGCAATAATTCAGTCTTGGTTTCACGTTATTACAGCTGCAGAACTAAAAACTTGGTTCAATTCATAGCAAGCTGTTGCAAGGCCACAATGGTTACCAAAGGTTTCACATTTTTTCTTTATGAACGCTGTTCTAATAAATACTCCTTCATAGAAGTTATTCCCATACTTTCTTCATTAAATTATCTTTCCATTGATATATAATTTTATGGTATTACTCCACAAAGAAGTGGTGTTATGACCCATCAAACCTCAGAAATACACTTTTCACAAAAGGTTTCCCCCATTTTGGCCACTAGTATAGGTTGTTCATTTTAAAGTTAATGTTCTTTTTATATGGGATCAGATTATTACTATTTATGTTTCATGTTTATATATGTGTTGGAAGCTGACCAGAGTGGCTGGGGCAACCCAGCCTGATGGGAGACCCAACACTCCCCTGGCGCAGAGGGAGGCACGCCATTTCCGTCACCCCAATTGTGCAGAGGGGTCACACACAAGGAAAGGAGGCGGGGGTTCCATATCCCGAAACTCTTATGTTGGGGAAAGAACTGGAAGGGGGCATTCCCGGATTCTGCTGATGGATGAGGCAGAGGTGAACTTGTTAGCTCTGCACTGTAAATAGTTTGCACAATGAAACTACTGAAAAGAAGCAACGGAGTTCTGCTGATTACTCATGAGCAACTAACTGAGAACTTTTTCAGCCATCATCATCATCCTCACTGCTACTACTACCTGAGATTCAATAAGCCTGGCTCTTCTCTGGGATGGATTTTGTTTGGCCCAGTCGTGGCATCCCCTCCATCTCCAAGGTCAGTCGTCTCTTTGGTCAAACCAAGACTGACAGGAGCAAAAACAAAAACAGAAAACTTGAAGCTACTTATCTTTTCTAACAATTCTGAAGCTGACATTTAAGATGGCCTGGGCAGTTCAGAGCAGCCCAACCATGGGAGAAAAAGGAATAATTTGAGGAAGATTGTTCAAAGAAAAAACTGCAAGTTCTGTGAAAATATATGAGGTTGGTTACATAGAGGTATTTTTTGAATTTCCAGGCAGATAGGACGATCCCACAGGGAGCCTTACCAAGAGAGGCCACGATCCCACAATTCTCCTCCATGACGTCCTTATGCAGAGCTCTCTGGTCAGGATCCAGCAACGCCCACTCCTCGTCGGTGAAACGAACAGCGACATCTTCAAAGCACACTGGACCCTAAAAGAAAAAGGGAAATGTCCTCCTCTGAGACAGCATCAATATGATCTGCTACACAATGCTCTCTTATTTCCTTCCTGTAAATCGCGGTGTTTCAATGGGATTGCTTTGCTGCACATTTTATTGATGGATGCTTATTTCATTCTGTATTTTAATTATGGACGTTCATCTTTGTGCAAATAGGTGGTATTCCACCTTGTGTTTTCCAAGTCATTCTGCCTACACAAGCATTCCAGTTTGCCTGATGGAAGGATCCCCTTTCTCCTCTCCTCGTTAGCAGTTCTGGAGAGTTCCCTCCCAATGCCCTAGAGTCAAATTCAGGGGGTTCATGGGGGCACGGAGAGGGGGAGGAATGGGGGGCATGCCCCATTTCGCAGTGGGTGGAGCTTGTTAGGTGAATCCAGGCCACTATTTGTTCTCATTTGTCCACTGCTTAGAACCCAATTTTAGCATTCAGTGATCAATCTAGAAATAAAATAAGCCTATTGTAAGGTTTCTGTGGTGGTTTCTCGTGAGTAACGAGGCAAGACTCTGTTCCTTCTATTTACAGTTTTAATAGTTCAAATATGTACAGTGCAGAGCTCCAAAACCCATGACCGTTTCAGTTGGTCCCAGATTCCAGAAGTGGCCCCTTTGAGAGTGCCCCCAGGAAAAGAACTTTAGTACCCCAAATCTCCTCCTACCCTCCTTACGATTTACCCCTCTACGCAATTGGGGCACTGGAAGCTTCGTGCCTCCTTCCTTGCCGGCTTGACTGTGTTGGCGCTGGGGCTCCCTGGCATCCCCAAGCCCTCTCCTCGCCTGTCCCGCTTCTTGCCTCTCCTCCCTGCTGGAGGACGTCCTGCTTTCCCCGCTGGAGGTGTTGCTGCTGTTCCCACAGTGCTGTCTGTATTTCCACTGACCCTGCACGGCCTCTCTGGGAACGGATGATTCCCTGACACCTATTTTGGATGGCCAGCAGTCTTGGATGATCTAGCAGAGATTCCGGCAAATCAGGGGATCTCCTGGCTCTGAGAGACAAGCAAGGAGGGTGGCTTCTGGGAAAAGGAGAGAGAGACACTGGTGTCTCCTCCTTATCCTGACTCACCTCAGCCTCTTGACCTCCTTCCTCTTCTGCTTCTGATTCTGCACTGCATTCTGCCACAGAGTCTCCCAGCTCACTACACCCTGTTAGCACTTCAGCTTCTGACACCTCCTCTTCCCAGCCTTCTCCCTCTTCTTCCTCTGACCACCCATCCTTCTTCTACCTCCACTTCTTGGGCTCTGAGCCATCTTCCCTTCATGGTTCCCTGGCTGCTTCCTCCCACCATTCCTCTGTGCCCTACCAGTCCATGACATTGCTCCAGCCCTCAGCCTCTATCCCCAGAAGGCGGCTTCCCCTGACCTGATCTGGTTCCACAGCCGCTGCTTCCCTTCTGCCCCCACGAAAAGACGGATCAGGAGGTCTTCTCAGCATCATTCTGTCACCTGCAAGAGGAAAAAGGTAAACAGGACGCCAGGAGTGCCTGCTTCTTTCACAGGTGAAACAGGGCATCTCTAACTACAGATGGGCCTTTGAGATAGCCTTACCTGCTGAGAGCATTTGGATGTTTGTGCCCATTTCATATGTTTGTTGTGCAGAAATACATCTCCCCTCCTCTGGACCCTTGTTCCCAACTGTCTTCCCCCAAAACAAGATGAAAAGAACCCTCAGATGAGTTGGGAAAACTAACAGAATGAGACCAAATGGAGAAAAACCACCTTCCTCCTTACCCAGCAGCCTCTCTCTGGTGTCCAACGGAGGCCTCTCTGCCTCACAGGAATCCAGGTCCATTTCTGCAAAATGATCCTTTCCCTGAAAAAGAAACAAGGATTCAAAACAGAGAATGGGGAGAAATATTAGAAAGAGAATGACAAAGACTTGAAGGGTGTGAGATCTCATTCCATGGGTGCCTTCCCCAAAATAGGATGGGCAGTCAGCAGACCATTATGGGATGTTCTCTGTCCTGTTTGCAGCCCCTTGGGAGTATCCAGAGGAAAGTCTCTCTCACCTGCTTTCTCTCCTCTGCCTGACTCAGGAGGAAAGCTTCGGCCAGGGCCACCGCCTGGGAACTGGTCTCCGCTCCGCATTCCCTCACCCAGCTCTCCATCTCCGGGGGAAGAACAGCCAGGAACTGCTCCAAGATCACCAGGTCCAGCATCTCAGCTTTCGTGTGCCTTTCCGGCTTCAGCCACTGGTGGCAAAAGTGGTAGAGTCGGCTGCAAACCTCTCGGGGTCCTTTGGCCTCCTGGCAACAGAACTGCCTCAACTGCAGGCTCAGCACCTCCGAGCGGAGGGTGTCCTCCTCGCCCAGGATCTTCTGCACAGAGTTTTCCCAGAATCCCCCACTGCTCCCAGTTTGGCTGGCATGGCCTCTTCCTGTTCCAGGGCCAGCTGAGTCTCGCTCATCCATCTGTGCTCTCTGGAAGCCTCTAAAAAATCGGAAGGAACCCTTTGGTCTTCTGCCAAGTTCTGGTTATCTGAATGAGAAGCTCTAGCAAATCCTACAAAGCAAATACATTGTTCTGTTACTGAATTTGGAGGACGGGAAGGGGGGAGGAGAATGGGTCCCTGAGCAGGCATGGATGAGTCTTGCTGGGAACCAGGGCTGGACTACACCGCATCCCAGACCATGAGCTATCTTTTTGAAAAGAAAGAGGAGGAGGAAGAGGAGAAGAAATAAGTCTCTAGCCTTCTAGCAATGCAAAACGTAGAGGTAACTGAAGGGATTTCTATGAGATTAATCAACCTGGTTTCTGCTGCCTTCTAGTCAATGCATGAAGTCAGAACCGACTGACAAGGGAAACTTTTGTATCTTGTGAAAAATGGATGCTTGGCTCTAGTGGGGGTCCTCACCCGGGGGTCCTCAGGAGCTGCTCCCCACTCCCACTCCCCTGATTCTGTCTCCTTTTCTTGCACTTGGACTCTCTGCCGCTCTCAAGACAGACTCCTGGGGTGGGGTCCCTTTTTCTTTGCTCTGAGGGCCAGGTATGAATCTGCCCAACCCCCTGAGGGCCAAGTGCATGGAGCCAAAGACATCTCCCTTGACATTTAGGCAGGTAATTTATTATTATTATTATTATTATTATTATTACATTAAGATAGTTTAACACACACATAGCCATTGATGCCAAGGACCCTGGAGACTCAGTCAGTAGCAGCGTCCATTTCTGGCTGCTTTGCCAGCAACAATCCCTTTGGGACAGAAAGGATGTGGTCCTGGGGTGCCCTGCTCTGGGTGCGAGGGGATTGCTGCAGTGGCCTCCGTGTGGAGCTGCCCTTGGAGACGACTGGGAAACTGGTTTGCAATGCAGCAGCCAGACTATGGGCTGGGATCCCTCTCTTTATGCCTGGCCTTTCTCTCCCACTTTAACTTCCTTCCTCCACGTGGTTTTTTTTTGGGGGGGGTAGTCCACCTCCTCGTCCAGCTTTGGAAAACCATTTGCACATGCTTCATCTGTTGTGCAATGACGCTGAGCGATGCCACACAGAGTTAAAGTCCTAGGGACCCCTTTGTTTAAAGAAGGGAGATTCCGTGGGAATCATTTTATTCTGAAAGGGGGGCCAAATGAGTTTGGGATCCTCTGATCTCCAGGAAGGAGAGCGTTGCAGACCTCGCCCCTCCCTGGCAGGACCCTCTCCTCCCCCTGCATGAGCAGATCAGGCCCCCCAGGCTGGCATCCTCCCCTGCTGCAGCCCTGGGACCCCCACCGCCTCCCCACTGCACCCTCTGGGGGGAGAGAGAGGAGACTCACCAGATCCCAGGAGGGAACAGCCATGCAGCCCTTGCAGGAGAGGACTGGGGAGGGAGGGGCCTTGGCTCTGGAGGACCTGGCCCCCTCTTGCTTCCTGTCCTCTCTAGGAAGGCAGCTCAGTTCCCTTTAACCCTTGCAAAGCCGAGTCTACCAAGCTCAGCCCTCTCTCGCTTGGCAGAACCTCGGCTTTGTATTATTTTTTATGGATTTAGGGGGGCTATGCCAATGCCCAGATATCCTTTTGGGGGTGAGGCTCTTGGTTAGACTCTGAGCATCTCCCTGTGTTGGCCGGAAACCAGAGGAACAGCTTACAGGGAAAAGGGCTTTGCAGGAGGCAAAGAATAGGAGGGGATCCTAGGGTCATCTAGTCCAACCCCCAGCAATGCAGGAATCTCAGCTAAAGCATCTCTGCTTAGAAACGTCCAAGGAAGGAGAGTCCACCCCCTCCCAAGGTAGACCTTTCCCCTGCTAAACTGCTCTTAGATGTCCCTCAAGGCAGCGGATCCTGAGCACTGGCTACCAAGGAGGAACCAAGCGAACTTCAATATAAATAAATCCTATTCTCATTGATAAATGAGCAATACTTTCTTATGCACGCCTTTTATGCTAATATACAAATATATGCTGGAAAAGAAGCAAAAATGATACCAAGGACTCAGGCCAAGATAACGATTTGATAGATATAAATTATATAAGTCTCTTGTAGGTTTTATTCCTTGAGGTTTGTAATATAAATGAGATGAAAACGCCAGGACAAGGCCTTGTTTCGGTATTCTTCCCCAGGTAGACAGACAGTCTGAAATTGTCTAGAGATTTAGTTATCTACAAACTTACAAGCACATATATGAAATATGCAAGGGAATGTACAAGGCAAATTAATCTTACCTACTAGTGTCTTAGAGTTTTCAGGTGAAAGTGTACCAATTATTTCGAGTTGAGTGACTCAAAAAGCGTTTGTGGAATTTAAAAGAAAGATATGACCCGAGGGAGGAGGTGGTGCAAGAAGACTGGAAGAAATTTAAGGGTTATTTGAAATATCGTGAAAGACTGGATGTTTGAGTGAAAGCAGCTGAAATATAGGCATTAGCTACATAATGTTAGATATTAGGATATAAGAAGGAAAGAGTGAATAGGAGTAGAAGATAATATAATATGATTAAATAAGATGTTGTTATTGATGTGTTATAATTAAGAATTAGAGATAGAGACAAGAAAGGTTTTAACCAATAAGCATTATTATGACTGTGAATTACACTGGTTAAGAAACTGCTAAAATAGATTTATTAAGTACGCAGATAAGGGAATGGGGGAAGTCCTATAACAAGATTAGAAATAAGGATATAAAAATTAGAAAATTTTGTTTTTGTCTTTTTTGCATTGTATTGTTTTTTGATTGTTTCTATTTTTCTTTGTTTTGTTTTGTATGTTTTCCTTTTTGTAGTGTAGTTATGTTGTTGTGTATTTTTCTATTGTGTGTTTTGAAAAACCTAATAAATTCTATATATATAAAAAAAGAAAGATATGGTGTGGTCTGCTAAAGAAAGTAGCAGTCATACAGTTTGAGATTACAAAAAGAGTTATAACAATATGCTGAGAGAATTTAAAGCAATAACAATACAGTTTGTCTTAAATGTACAGTAAGGAATAAAGCAAATTATAGAAAGAAAGTAAAATCCTTATGGTTGTTCAGACCCCGGGGAAAGATTGTATTGAAAAGATGGATAAATTTGGTTTCTTGTTGCAAGAGAAGTCTATCGGAGTTCTTGCGGTGGAAACGATCTTGGGGAAGCTTCCATATAATGAAGAATAAGAAATCACCTTCTGTGTGTTTTTGTTGAATGTAATGTTCCACGAGCGGCGCTTCCATAATATGATTACGTATTCTGGATCGGTGTCCATTGATCCTGAGTCTTATAGGCCTAGAACATTTACCAATGTACATCTCTTTGCAGGGGACAGGTCCATACATAAACACAGTTTTTTTGTGTTGCAATTACCGAAATGTCTAATGGTAAATCTGAATCCAGATTGTTCATCAGATAATTTCTTCACCTGTAAGTATCATTTGTAGATACTGCATCCTCCGCATCTCATTGTGGGAGTTTACTACAGATCCCCAAGCCAAACTGATGATGTTTTCCTGGAACAGATGACCAAGCATTCAAAAGGAAGTGAGATACCGGTAGTAGTAATGGGGGTTTCAACTATCCTGATATTTGTTGGATGTCAAACTCAGTCAAGAGCACAAGGTTGAATAGATTCCTCACTGGCCTTGCAGACAAAAAAGAAAACAATGCCCAACCTGAAGAATATGGAGCAGATGATTCAGCAGGGGAAACACAGCCCAGAATAAGTGAGGAGGTAATACAAGAATACTTGGCTAGTTTAGATGTATTCAAGTCTCCAGGGCCAGATGAACTACATCCAAGAGTATTAAAAGAACTGGCAACAGCTTCAATAAAGAGCAAGTTTACTAGCTGCTTTGCTTCTCCATCTTCTCTGGTTGGCCTGTTTTTTACTCCTACCAATGGAGAACCTGCAAAGGACTTTGCAAGGGCTCTTGTGTACCCCATAAGGGAATAAGGGCAGATTTTTGCTTATTACAGTACTTAACCATTGTTTCCCCCTGGGGCAAAGATTTGGGGGAACCTACAATTTAACACAGGGATGCGGGTGGTGCTGTGGGTTAAACCACTGAGCCTAGGGCTTGCTGATCAGAAGGTAAGCTCCAATTGCTCGGTCCCTGCTCCTGCCCACCTAGCAGTTCAAAAGCATGTCAAGGTGCAAGTAGATCAATAGGTACCGCTCTGGTGGCAAACGGTGTTTCCGTGCGCTGCTCTGGTTTGCCAGAAGTGGCTACCGGTAAGTCATGCTGGCCACACGACCCAGAAGCTGTACGCTGGCTCCCTCGGCCAGTAACGCGAGATGAGCGCCGCAACCCCAGAGTCGGACACGACTGGACCTAATGGTCAGGGGTCCCTTTACCTTTTTACAAATTTACACAAACACACAAAAGGAGTACTTCTCACTGCAGTTCCCTCAATGGCTCCCAATTTTACATAAAGAAATTTGAAGTAACATAACCTCTGTACATGTATGGGGTTCACGATTCAGCAATCTATTAAACCATTTAAAGTGTTGCATCTCCCGACTAAATTACCATTTGAATAAAGCCACGATTGGCTCTTCTTACCAGGGACTCAAGGAAGGCAAAGGGATAGATTTAAGAGACCAAATTCCCAAGGGCATAAAACCTGTTCAGTCAGTTTAAAATTCACGTTCCCAGTTTCATGTCCTTAGACGTTTCTGATACATAGGCTTTCCTGTTTCTTGCTGCTTAGGAAGTAGGCTTATAAATCTTAAACTTTAAATGGATTAGAACTTCAACATTCAGACAACCCAACAACTCAACTTTTGCACCAAAAGCCAGTAATCAAAGTTTGATCAAATTAAATTCTTAATAAAGTCTCAGCGCTAATGGATCACGTTTCCTGCATTAAACAGAAATATCTGAACCCCAGGAAATGAGAATTGGGAGCTCCATGCCTCTTTTATCTAAAGGAGATTGGGGTACAGATCTCTATTCAAAAATGTTTCACTAGTGTGGTTTATTATTATTTTGTGTGCCCCCCTCTGGTAATTAGCGAACAATGCATGAGTGAAATGGCCACAGTCACAGTCATAAGATTTTTAATATTCTCAGACATTTCAGCCTTACCATTAACAGACCAGATTTTCTATCCTTTATTTTCAGGAAAAAATGGTCAAGGTACATTTCACCTAATTATGAATTTGTATGTGCTTTAAACTTTGGCAAGACTTTAGCATATTTGAGATCTTATTTGAATAACAGACAAAATGATGGACCCCCACTGCCAGATAATCTCTCAAATGCTTGATATCACCAGCTCTGTTTCAAAACATCACCCCATTTCACCTCCCACTTAACACTCTCTATTCCAACCTCTGAAAACCAACCCTTACATCTTTTTCTAGAGCAAAGCTTGGCTGAATTTCAACCCATCACCCCACACCACCATAACTTAAAATTCACTCTCCAATGCTTGCATTGTGGTGTAGTGGTTAAGAGCAGTAGACTCGTAATCTGGTGAACCGGGTTCGCATCGCCGCTCCTCCACATGCAACTGCTGGGTGACCTTGGGCTAGTCACACTTCTCTGAAGTCTCTCAGCCCCACTCACCTCACAGAGGAAGGGAAAGGAGAATGTGAGCCGCTTTGAGACTCCTTTGGGTAGTGATAAAGCGGGATATCAAATCCAAATTCTTCTTCTTCTTCTTCTTGCAGACACATTCCTTATCCTTCTGTGGTGCCCAGAATTGAACACATTGTAACAACTTTAAAGATGTGCCCCCTATGTTTTTATAACAAATAATAATACAGATCTCAATTATCATGTTATATACCATTGTTCTCCCTCCCCTCCTCTGGACTTCCCTCAACTCCCCCTCTGCAGAGTTACTTAGCTTTATTTGTTATATCCTGCTTTTCTTATGGAAAAGTTAATTCCTTTATCATTTCTCTAAAATATACGTTACTGAAATAAAGTTAAAACAAAATAAAAAGTAAAAAAAATTCCTCCCAGTTGCACCTTCAGTATATCTACCTGTAACTGAAATAAAGTTATGAACGTTTATTCAAACCCTGCCAGTGAAACCAGTCCATTTTGTTGTTTCTGCAAATAGACTGTTATAAGAATTTTAAGGTGATATATTAAAAAAATTAAACGTTCATACCTATAAACCACATGTCTGAAACCCACATATTGGGTCCGGAACAAATTGACCTCAAATATTTCTCTTCAAGGTCAAAGTGGGAAACCTCCCACTTGTCTCTTTCCTATTGGGCACATTCAAAATATAAACAGGGTGTAAACCTGTGACCTACATTCTGGAATTAGTTATTTATAATAACAAAAGAGTGGCCAAAACCTAGATAATGCAATCAGGTAACTTGCCAGACAAGAGATAAAAAACACACTCAGATCTCTGTTGTAGACCGCCTTTGGCCAGCAGAGTGTGTCAGAGATGATGGGAACTGTAGTCTGGGAGCTGTTTGGGACGCAAGTTTCAGAAAACCTTCTTTAAAGCAACTTTTGTGTTTGGCCCGCAAAGATTGGACCTGTCCAAGTTTGTATTTTCTTGTATTTTGTTTTCCTCACGACCTTTGTGTATTTGGATGGATTCAATGGATTGGATGGCAATGGATTCCAACTACAAGAAAGAAGATTCCACCTGAACATTTGGAAGAACTTGACAGTAAGAGTTGTTCGACAGTGGAATTGGCTGCCAAGGAGTGTGGTAGAGTCTCCTTCTTTGGAGGTCTTTAAGCAGAGGCTTGACAGCCATCTGTCAGGGGGTTGGACTGGATGGCACTTGTGGTCTCTTCCAACTCTATGATTCATTTTTAGGAGGGGAAATTGAATGAGAATTTATATGGCAAGTTGTGGAAGAATAAGAGGTTGCATTTCAAACACACACACACAAAACTGGGGTGTGGCCTCACAAATATTTTATTGGTGGGGCAAAGACCCCTAAGCCTTTAAAAGTTGGCGCCTATTCACTGCACCCACAGGTCTCAGGATGGTTACAATATAAAAACACAACATAAAAATACAAAACACATTTTAAAAGGGCATTAAATGTCAACCAGGCAAAGGCCTGGTTAAAAAGGTGCATATTTGCCTGGCTCTTAAAGCTGTATAGTGGTTTTCCGACCTTTGTATGGATTCTTTGATGGGAAGTGAGAGAGGAGCTATCAGCTATCATTCCACATTCCACACTGTTAATGTTTCTCCCCTGTATGAATTCTCTGATGGTAACTTAGACTGTGGCTGTGACTGAAGCTCTTTCCACATTCTACACACTGATAGGGTTTCTCTCCTGTATGAATTCTTTTATGGGAAGTGAGAGAGGAGCTCTGAATGAAGCTCTTTCCACATTCCACACACTGATATGGTTTCTCTCCTGTATGAATTCTTTGATGGAAAGTGAGATAGGAGCTCGTATTGAAGCTCTTTCCACATTCCACACACTGATAGGGTTTCTCCCCTGTATGAATTCTTTGATGGAAAGTGAGATAGGAGCTCGTATTGAAGCTCTTTCCACATTCCACACACTGATAGGGTTTCTCTCCTGTATGAATTCTTTGATGGGAAGTGAGTTGGGAGCTCTGACTGAAGCTCTTTCCACATTCCACACACTGATAGGGTTTCTCCCCTGTATGAGTTCTTTGATGGGAAGTGAGACTGGAACTCTGACTGAAGCTCTTTCCACATTCCATGCACTGATAGGGTTTCTCTCCTGTATGAATTCTTTGATGGGAAGTGAGTTTGGAGTTCTGACTGAAGCTCTTTCCACATTCCATGCACTGATAGGGTTTCTCTCCTGTATGAATTCTTTGATGGGAAGTGAGTTTGGAGTTCTCACTGAAGCTCTTTCCACATTCCACACACTGATATGGTTTCTCTCCTGTATGAATCCTCTGATGGTAACGTAGACTGTGGCTGTGACTGAAGCTCTTTCCACATTCTACACACTGATAGGGTTTCTCTCCTGTATGAATTCTTTGATGGGAAGTGAGATAGGAGCTCCGAATGAAGCTCTTTCCACATTCAAAACACTGATAGGGTTTCTCTCCTTTATGAATTTTCTGATGGGAAGTGAGAGAGGAGCTCAGGCTGAAGCTCTTTCCACATTCCACGCACTGATAGGGTTTCTCCCCTGTATGAATTCTTTGATGGGAAGTGAGGGAGGAGCCATCAGTGAAGCTCTTTCCACATTCCACACACTGATAGGGTTTCTCTCCTGTATGAATTCTTTGATGTGAAGTGAGTTTGGAGCTCTGACTGAAGCTCTTTCCACATTCCACACACTGATATGGTTTCTCCCCTGTATGAATTCTCTGATGGGAACTGAGACTCTGGCTGTGACTAAAGCTCTTTCCACATTCCACACACTGATAAGGTTTCTCCCCTGTATGAATTCTCTGATGGGAAGTGAGAGAGGAGCTCCGACTGAAGCTCTTTCCACATTTCACACACTGATAGGGTTTCTCCCCCGTATGAATTCTTTGATGGTAAGTGAGATGGTGGCTGTGACTAAAGCTCTTTCCACATTCCACACACTGATAGGGTTTCTCCCCTGTATGAATTCTCTGATGGTTAGTGAGACTGGAACTCTGACTGAAGCTCTTTCCACATTCCACACACTGATAGGGTTTCTCCCCTGTATGAATTCTTTGATGGAAAGTGAGACTGGAACTCTGACTGAAGCTCTTTCCACATTCCATGCACTGATAGAGTTTCTTTCCAATGAGATTTTCTTGATGGGAAGTGGAATGGGAGCTCTGACTGCAGCTTTCTCCACACTTCAAATTTTTACGTGGCTTCTCTCTGGGGATTTTATCATGTTCACCTTTGTTCTCGTTTTCTGATTTATCACAGTCTGCAATGGAGAAAAAACAAGATTAGAACCTCAGGAACAAATGGAGAAGAACTGAAGGGTGCTGGGTGTGTGCTCATTACCTGTGTTTTTTTGTCAGTCACCAACATATTATTAGATTCTGATGAGTTGTTGAATGTTGCTTTGTTTGATATACAGTAGTGGTCAAAACGGTGGAAGAATTTTTGGGGAAAGTGTATGTCAGAGGTTTAATGGCTCATAACACCACTTCTTTTGAAGTAATATTATAAAATTATATATCAATGGAAAGATAATTTAATCAAAATGCAATTCAACAAAGTTTAAACAAAATAAAAAATTCTTTCCAGTAGCACCTTAGAGACCAACTAAGTTAGTTCTTGGTATGAGCTTACGTGTGCATGTACACTAATTTTTTATTTTGTTTTGACTATGGCTGACCAACACGGCTACCCACCTGTAACTCAACAAAGTTTGTTCAATTACCCATATTCTATCAAACGTTATAGCCAAAAAGCACAACTTGCTTAGCTTGACTTTTGTCAGTGTGTTATGTGATTGCTATCAAGTTGGTTGATTTTTTATGTTCTTTTCTTTAGTGAGGCTGTAAAACATAATAAAATTATAGAAATGGCACAAAGTTTTAAATGATGACCCAGAAAGCTATGTAAAATTGTAGTATTAAGTGAACAAGGCTACAATTAGAAAGAAATGAGATGAAAGATTGAGAGGAACTTATCCAAAGCTGGCATTTCTATATTTTTGAAGAGGTATAAGGAGACTCAGTCACTCCAAATTCAGACTGGTAATGGCAGGAAAAGGTGCACAAAGGGAAGTGACGATTGAAGAATGGAGAGACTGTCCCTAAATGACAGAAGAAAATCATCCGGGTGTATACAAGATGACATGGCAAATGTAATGTGAAGTTGAGTGCAAGGACTGGTCTAAATGTTAGAATTCTAAGGAAAAAGCCATTGTTATCTCTCAAGCAAAGCTTGAAAAGATTAAACCCATGTTAACTGGACAACGGAACAATGGGACAGTGTTATTTGGAGCGATGAGACCCAAATCTCCTTACTTGGTAGCGATGGCACGAAATACGCGAAGAGAAGAATCAGAGAAGGTTTACATCTTACTTGCATTACACCGACCGTGAAACTGTGATATATTCCAGAACCTACAGGGTTAAACTGTTATACTGTTAAACTGCTCTGGTCACATGACGTGCTGTAATCTGGGTGTGCCTATAAATGGGTTTCTGTTGCTTCCTGGAGTTTGGGGCGTGGTTTTTTCCTTTCTGTTATGTTCTGCAGTACTGGGAGCAAGCATGCCATTGCTTTCTCCCAGGAGTTGTAATGTTTCTGTAAATAAACGCTTCTGAGATAAGAAAGAAGACGGCTGCAGAGAGATTCATTGCAGATGCCTTACACAACAGACCTGCTTCTTGCTGTGTGAGTAGACTCTTTGAAGTCAGTCTCTGCTAACAGCCCAGGAAACTGGGGGGAAAGCAAAGTGGCACAGCAGGAGCGTGCTGGACTTTTTGCCAGTTTAAAGTGGACTACCCAGTTTACTGGACAGAAACACCCAGATAGTGTGATGATGATAATAATAATAATAATAATAATAATAATAATAATAATAATAATAATAATAATTTTATTTATACCCCGCCCTTCCCAGCCAGAAAACCGGGCTCAGGGCGGCTAACATCCATTAAAATCACAGCAAGAAACATAAAAACGATCAATTTAAAATAACAGATTAAAATACAAATTTAAAAATTCAATTAAAACTGCAGGTCTCAGTTTCAAAATATCCCACCAATAAAAGATGAAGCATAAATATTAGACAGAAACCAACCCAAAGGCCAGGTGGAACAGCTCCGTCTTGCAGGCCCTGCGGAAAGATGCCAAATCCCGCAGGGCCCTGGTCTCTTGTGATAGGCTGTTCCACCAAGTCGGGGCCAATATTGAGAAGGCCCTGGCCCTAGTTGAGGCCAACCTAACGTCTTTGTTGCTCGGGACCTCCAAAAGATTATTATTTGAGGACCTTAAGGTCCTACATGGGACATACCAGGAGAGGCGGTCCCTTAAATACGAGGGTCCTAAACCGCATAGGGCTTTAAAGGTCAAAACCAGCACCTTAAACCTGATCCTGTACTCCACCGGGAGCCAGTGCAGCTGGTAAAGCACTGGATGAATGTGGTCCCGCGGCAAAGACCCGGTAAGGAGCCTCGCCGCGGCATTCTGCACCCACTGGAGTTTCTGGGTCAGTTTTAGGGGCAGCCCCGCATAGAGCGAGTTACAATAATCAAGTCTGGAGGTGACCGTCGCATGGATCACTGTGGCCAGATCAGGGCGAGAGAGGTAGGGGGCCAACTGTTTAATACGGCGGAGATGGAAAAATGCCACCTTTGCTGTGGTTGCAACCTGTGCCTCCATAGAAAGAGAGGCATCAAAGGTTACACCCAAACTCTTGACAGAAGGCGCTGGCACTAGTTGGGCCCCCGCAAGAGATGGGAGTTGGCCTCCCAACCCCATGTCGTCCCGACCCAGCCAGAGGACCTCTGTCTTCGAAGGGTTTAACTTCAACCGGCTCCCACGCATCCATGCAGCCACAGCCTCCAAGCACCTGGCCAGTGTGTCTGGGACCGAGTCAGGGCGGCCGTCCATCAACAGATAAAGCTGGGTGTCATCAGCATATTGATGACAGCCCAGCCCGAAACTCCGGACAATCTGGGCAAGAGGGCGCATAAAGATATTAGAAAGCATCGGGGAAAGGATTGTGCCCTGCGGAACTCCACACACCAAGGAGTGTCGCGGCGACAACTCCCTCCCTAGCACCACTCTCTGTCCCCGACCTGAGATAAAGGAGCGCAGCCATTGTCGAACTGTGCCCTGAATCCCCACGTCGGCAAGGTGGTGGTCTAAAAGATCGTGGTCGACCATATCGAAGGCTGCTGACAAATCTAAAAGAATCAGCAGGCCCGAACCGCCTCGATCCAGCTGTCTACGGAGATCATCTGTTAGCGCCACCAAAGCTGTCTCGGTCCCATAACCAGGGCGGAAGCCGGACTGAAACGGATCCAAAGCCAATGTTTCATCCAGAAATCCGCCAAGCTGTTCAGCAACCGCTCTCTCAATTACCTTACCCAGGTACGGAAGATTTGAAACTGGGCGGTAATTGGATAGATCTAAAGGATCTAAGGATGATTTCTTTAAGAGCGGACGCACCACTGCCTCCTTCAATTCCTGTGGGAAAGTCCCCGTGCCAAGGGACAAATTTATGATCTCACCCAGAGGAGCCCGTACCTCGTCTGGACACGCTCTAATCAGCCAAGACGGGCACGGGTCAAGGGGGCAAGTGGTGGGCCTTCCAGCTTGGAGGAATCTGTCTACATCGGCAGGGAGTATCCGATCAAAGTGGTCCAATACTGGACCCGAGGACAGTCGAGGGGCCTCCAGTTCCATTATTGTATCCAAATTGGCAGGGAGGTCACGGCGGAGCAGCAAGACTTTCTCCGCAAAAAAGCTCGCAAATGCCTCACAGCTATGAGTCGAATTTGTATTTAAATTTGGTTGTCCCTCTAGGGTTGTTAAAGACCTAATTATTCTAAAGAGTTGTGCTGGGCGAGAGCTAGCAGATGCAATGGAAGCTGAGAAGTAAGACTTCTTTGCCGCCTTCATTGCCATCTCATAGGTTTTCATAAGCATCCTATAAGATGTTCTTGAGGCTCCGTCGTGAGCACGCCGCCATACTCGCTCTAGCCGTCTGAGCTCCCGCTTCATTTTCCGGAGCTCCTCAGTAAACCAAGGGGTCCGGTTTCGGCGGGGTCGCAGAGGGCGCTTAGGTGCGATCTCATCAATGGCCGTCAAGAGTCGGTTATTCCAGTCTTTGACAAGGTCATCTAATGAGTCGCCAGGGGGAGCAGGGTCCCGCAAAGCCTGACAGAATCTATCTGGATCCATCAGCCTTCGCGGACGAGCCAAAATAGGTTCGCCACCCGAGCAGGGGAGGAGCGGAAAGTCAATCTTGGCTCTCAGAGCGTAGTGATCAGACCATGGCACTTCCACAGAGGGGAGCATGATCACATCTATGCCAGCACCAAAGATCAAATCCAGTGTGTGGCCTGCTTGGTGTGTGGGGCCCAAAACAAACTGGGAGAGCCCTAGTGTCGCCATGGAGGTCACTAGGTCCAGAGCCTGTGAGGAGGGAGTGTCATCGGCATGGACGTTGAAGTCTCCCAAAACCAGTAGGTTTGGGAACTCCAAGGCCCAGCCCGCCACCACCTCCAACAGGTCTGACAGGGTGGCTGCTGGTGCGCTGGGTGGTCGGTACACCAGCCAGACAGCCAAGCTCTCCTTGGAACCCCACACAAGACCAACACATTCAATACCGGAGATCGCCGGTACTGGCAGAGCTCTGAAAGAGCAACCCTCCCGGATTAACAATGCTACTCCTCCCCCCGACCCACAGTCCGTGATTGGTGGAGGACGGAAAAACCTGAGGGTGCTATCTCACGTAGGGAGACTACTTCACCTTCCCGCACCCAGGTCTCCGTCACGCAAGCCAGGTCAACCCCCAGCGAGACAAAGAAGTCACGCATGGTGGCGGTTTTATTGCCAATGGACCTGGCATTGCACAGCACCAATGACGGAGGTGGATAATCCCTGCTCACCCTACCCTCGTCCTTCGGGATGGGGCGTAGATTGGAAGGGGTTCGAGCATTATTGCATCTCAAAGCCCTTCGCCCGTAGTGATATCTAGCCCCACTGCCATACCTCCCTAGCCCTTCAATAGTGGAGATCCCAAGCTTCATGTTAGCCTCCTCAATAGGGGGGTAACAACACCTCACTGGTAAATCATCTTTGGGCCAGTGGAGGGGTGAGTATTCAATATGGGAGATGTCTCTAAAAGATAAACCCCAACCCGCCACACCCCGGCTGGGGCAGACGTTCACCCCATGATTCTCTGGTTGTCAGTTCTGGGGTTGTATGGCAGCAAAAGGTTTGGGCAGAATTTGCGTCATTAATGGGAATGTAAATGCCCCAAAATGCATAAATGAAATACTTGATCCCAAACTGAAGCATTCCGCAGGTGATCTTTTCCCAGATACTGAAGCATATATATATATTCCATTTCAGCAGGATTCAGCTCCATGTCATGTTGCTGCTGTGTGCAAAAGGTGCTTTCAAGATAATCCTATTCCACTGCTGGAATGGCCTGGGAATAGCCCAAACTTTAAACCAATCGGAAATCTATGGAGCCGACCAAAGAAACTTGTTAGTCAGAAGCAACCCAGCAATAAAGCCCAATTAACAGAGGCAATAATTCAGTCTTGGTTACACATTATTACGGCTGCAGAACTAAAAACTTGGTTCACTTTATGGGAAGGCGTTGTAAAGCCGTAATTAAAGCTAAAGGTTACCAATGGTTACCAAAGGTTTCAGGTTTTTTCTTTATGATTGCTGTTCTAATAAATATTCCTTCATAAAAGTTATTCCCTTACTTTCTTCATTAAATCATCTTTCCACTGATATATAATTTTATGGTATTACTACACACAAAAGTTGTGTTATGAGCCATAAAACCTCAGAAATACACTTTTCACAAAAGGTTTCCACAATTTTGGCCACTAGTATAAGTTGTTCATTTTAAAGTAAATATTTTTTTATATGGGATGAGATTATTATTATTTATGTTTCATGTGCTGGAAGCCGCCCAGAGTGGCTGGGGTAACAAAGCCAAATGGGCAGGGTATAAATAAAAATTTTAGTTACCGGTATTATTACAGTGGTACCTCAATTTAAGAACAGTCCTGTTCCGGAAAAGATTAAGTTTGTAAACAGAGGTACCATCCTATTACTATTCTTTTTTTTAACAAGAATTTATTGAATTTTAATAATACAACAAAAACAAAACACTACAAAAATTATAAAAATACAAATGCAAAAATGCAAAAAAATCAAAACTAAAAATCTCAACAAAAACACAAACACTCATTTAATTATCCTTATAATATTTTCTAACATTATTGGAGGACCTCCTCACATCCTCTCTTTCAGCGTTCATTGCATATCCTCTTTAGTAATTGTATAACATTGTATAATCATCATTCTCTTCTAATCTTATTCCATATAAAAAGAAATACTATTACCTAATTCTTATCTCCTATCTTAAACTAACTAATTTCATAACTGTAACCTTATATGTCCTCTGATTTCATTCTCAGATAACAATCTTTACATGCTGTTTCAAATAGTCTTTAAATTTCTTCCAATCCTCCTGCACCGCTTCTTCCCTCTGGTCTCGGAGTTTCCCGGTCAGTTCTGCGAGTTCCATATATTCCATCATCTTCATCTGCCAATCTTCCACTGTTGGTAGTTCTTCAGTTTTCCAGTTTTTAGCTAATAGAATCCTAGCAGCTGTTGTGGCATACATAAAAAATGATCTGTCCTTGTTGGGGATTTCATAGTTGGTCATGCCCAGCAGAAAGGCCTCTGGTTTTTTACTAAATGTGTTTTTCAACACCTTTTTAAGTTCATTATATATCTTCTCCCAGAAGTCCTTTACCTTTGGGCACGTCCACCACATATGAAAGGAGGTACCTTCCACTTGCTTACCTTTCCAGCATTTATTACACAAACCATGATACATTTTAGCTAACTTGACTGCAGTTAAGTACCATCTGTAAATCATTTTCATGATATTTTCCCTGAACATATTGCATGCAGTAAACTTAGTACCCTCCTTCCACAATTTCTCCCAATCTTCCCACATTATATTATGTCCAACATCTTTTGCCCAATCAATCATTTCCAATTTGACCATTTCATCCTTTGTATGCCACTCTAGCAACAAATTGTACATTCTGGAAAGATTTTTAGTATTTGGTTCTATCAACTCTGTTTCCAACTTGGATTTCTCTGACTGAAAGCCTTGTTTCTTATCCAACTTATAAACTTCATTTATCTGGTAGTATTGCAACCAATCAGATACTTTCCCTTTCAATTGCACATAACTCTTCAATTTAAAATTCTGACCTTCTTGATCTAGTATATCAGTGTGCTGGCCCCAAGGGTTTGTCCATGAAGCGAGGTCCAAGTCCAGTCCTGGGTCTAGGGGTCCAAAGGAGGTCAGTCCGGCGGGGAGCGAGGCAGGTAGCAGGTCAAGGTCCAAGGCAGGTTCAGGCACAAGGTTACAGGTTGAGCACACGCTTGCAACTAAGTTGCTCACGCAACTTGGGCTGGGTCTGGCTGGCTTTTATCTGGCCCTATGCTTAGGGCGGTCCCGATCCTCCGGAGACTCGCCTCTCCTCTGGGCCTGGAGGCGAGCACTCCTCCTGCAGACACTTAACTCCCTTCGCCTCTCTGCCCTGAGCCTCTGCAGCTCAGGAGAGGCTGGTGGGTTACTGGACCCAGGGGATGCCTCAGCTTCCTCTGAAGAGGCTGGGAGTGGAGCACCTGCAGGCAATGGGTCCTCCCTCCCATCAGGAGCCAGAGCAGACTCTGCTGATGCCTGCACCTGGGGATCCAGCACAGGTGGGGATCCTTCAGGCTCAAGCCCTGGCCCCGGCTCAGCTGGTTCTGGAGGCGGGGAATCCTGTGCAGGCTGGGATCCCTCAGGTTCAGCATCAGAGTCTGACTCCCAGGCCATCACAATCAGCATATTTCGGCCAATTAACAGGCATATTAGGTCTTTTATAGGCCTTCCCTTCTACTGGTGATATCCATCTGGGAGTCTTTCTTTCTAGCAAATCTTTGTTCCGAATCCAAACCTGATACAATGCTTTCCTGATAATGTGAGATTTAAATGCTTTGTGGGCCTTAACTTTATCATACCAAAGATATGCATGCCAGCCAAATACATTGTCATGTCCTTCCAAGTCTAATACATCAGAATTTTCTAGCTTAAACCAATCCTTTAACCAGCAAAAAGCTGCAGCTTCAAAATAAATCTTAAGATCTGGCAGTGAGAATCCACCTCTTTCCTTAGAGTCTGTCAATAACTTATATTTTATCCTTGGTTTCTTCCCCTGCCAGATGAATTTTGACAAATCCTTTTGCCACCTTTTAAAACAGTCTAACTTATCAATAATCGCGAGAACTTGAAACAAAAACAGCATCTTTGGCAATACATTCATCTTAATAACCACAATTCTGCCCATCAAAGACAGTTTCAATCTAGTCCATATATCCAAGTATCTTTTAATCTCAGTCCACCTTATTACTATCATCATCATCATCATCATCATCATCACCACCACTGTTACTACTACCTGAGATTCAATAAGCCTAGCTCTTCTCTGGGATGGATTTTGTTTGGCCCAGTCATGGCATCCCCTCCATCTCCAATGTCAGTCGTCTCTTTGGTCAACCCAAGACTGACAGGAGCAAAAACAAAAACAGAAAACCTGAAGCTACTTATAGTTCCTAACAATTCTGAAGCTGACATTTAAGATGGCCTGGGCAGTTCAGACCAGCCCAATCATGGTAGAAAAAGGACTAATTTGAGGAAGATTGTTCAAAGAAAAAACTGCAATTTACTGTTTATTGTGGGGGTTTTAGTTTCCCAGGTGTTATAGGGGGCGCTGTTGAGCTCATGTTTCATGTTTATATATGTGTTGGAAGCTGCCCAGAGTGGCTGCGGCAAACCAGCCAGATGCGCAGGGTATGAATAAAAATTATTATTACTACAGTGGTACCTCGATTTAAGAACAGTCCTGTTCCGGAAAAGACTAAGTTGGTAAATCAAGGTACCACTGTATTACTATCATCATCGTCGTTGTCATCATCATCACCACTGCTACTACCACCTGAGATTCAATATGCCTGGCTCTTCTCTGGGATGAATTTTGTTTGGCCCAGTTATGGCATCCCCTCCATCTCCCATGTCAGTCATCTCTTTGGTCAACCCAAGACTGACAGGAGCAAAAACAAAAATATAAAACCTGAAGCTACTTATCTTTCCTAACAATTCTGAAGCTGACATTTAAGATGGCCTGGGCAGTTCACAGCAGCCCAATCATGGTAGAAAAAGGAATAATTGTTCAAAGAAAACACTGTAATTTACTGTTTATTGTGGGGGTGTTAGGTTCCCAGGAGTTATAGGGGGCGCTGTAGAGCTCTGTGAAAATGTATGAGGTTGGTCACCTAGAGGTATTTTTTGAATTTCCAGGTAGATATGAAGATCCCACAGGGAGTCTTACCAAGAGAGGCCATGATCCCACAATTGTCCTCCATGACATCTTTATGCAGATCTCTCTGGTCAGGATCCAGCAACGCCCACTCCTCATCCGTGAAACGAACAGCAACATCTTCAAAGCACACTGGACCCTAAAAGAAAAAGGGAAATGTCCTCTTCTGAGACAGCATCAATATGATCTGCTACACAATGCTCTCTTGTTTCCTTCCTGTACGTTGCGGTGTAGTTTCAATAGGATTGCTTTGCTGCACATTTTACTGATCAATCTAGAAATAAAACAAGCCTATTTTGGATAGCCATCTGTCTTGGATGGTCTAGCAGAGATTCGTGCAATGCAGGGTGTCTCCTGGTTCTGAGAAACAAGCAGGGAGGGTGGCTTCTGGCAAAAGGAGAGAGAGACACCGGTGTCTCCTCCTTCTCCTGACTCACACCTCAGCCTCTCGAGCTCCCTCCTCCCACTCACCTCCTTCCTCTTCTGCCTCTTATTCTGCACTGCATTCTGCCACATAGTCTCCCAGCTTACTAAAGCCCTGTTACACCTTCAGCTTCTGACACCTCCTCTTCCCAGGCTTCTCCCTCTTCCCCCTCTGACCGCCCATCCTTCTTCTACCTCCACTCCTTGGGCTCTGAGCCATCTTCCTTTCCTGGTTCCCTGGCTGCTTCCTCCCACCATTCCTCTGTGCCCAACCAGTCCATGACATTGCTCCAGCCCTCGGCCTCAGTCCCCACAAGGCAGCTTCCCCGGACCTGATCTGGTTCCACAGCCGCTGCTTCCCTTCTGCCCCAATGAAAAGACGGATCAGGAGGTCTTGCCAGCATCATTCTGTCACCTGCAAAAGAAAAAATGTAAACAGGATGCCAGGAATGCCTGCTTCTCTCACAGGTGAAACAGGGCATCTCTAACTACAGATGGGCCTTTGAGATAGCCTTACCTGCTGAGAGCATTTGGATGTTTGTGCCCATTTAATATGTTTGTTGTGCAGAAATAGATCTCCCCTCCTCTGGACCCTTGTTCCCAACTGTCTTCCCCCAAAACAAGATGAAAAGAACCCTCAGATGAGTTGGGAAAACTAACAGAATGAGACCAAATGGAGAAAATCCACCTTCCTCCTTACCCAGTGGCCTCTCTCTGGTGTCCAACGGAGGCCTCTCTGCCTCACAGGAATCCAGGTCCATTTCTGCAAAATGATGCTTTCCCTGAAATAGAAACAAGGATTCAAAACAGAGAATGGTGAGAAATATTATAAAGAGAATGAAAAAGACTTGAAGAGTGTGAGATCTCATTCCATGGGTGCTTTCCCCAAAAAAAGATGGCCCATCAGCAGACCATTATGGGATGTTCTCTGTCCTGTTTGGAGCTCCTTGGGAATATCCAGAGGAAAGTCTCTCTCACCTGCTTTCTCTCCTCTGCCTGACTCAGGAGGAAACCTTCAGCCAGGGCCACCGCCTGGGAACTGGTCTCCGCTCCGCATTCCCTCACCCAGCTCTCCATCTCCGGGGGAAGGACAGCCAGGAACTGCTCCAAGATCACCAGGTCCAGCATCTCAGCTTTCGTGTGCCTTTCCGGCTTCAGCCACTGGTGGCAAAAGTGGTAGAGTCGGCTGCAAACCTCTCGGGGTCCTTTGGCCTCCTGGCAACAGAACTGCCTCAACTGCCGGCTCTGCACCTCTGAGCGGAGGGTGTCCTCCTCACCCAGGATCTTCTGCACTGGGTTTTCCCAGAATCCCCCACTGCTCCCTGTTTGGCTGGCATGGCCTCTTCCTGTTCCTGGGCCAGCTGAGTCTCGTTCATCCATCTGTGCTCTCAGGAAGCCTCTAGGAAATCAGAAAGAACCCTTTGGTCTTCTGCCAAGTTCTGTCTGTCTGAATGAGAAGCTGTAGGAAATCCTACAAAGCAAATTCAATTGTTCTGTTACAGAATGTGGTTGATGGGCGGGGTGGGGGTGGGGAGAATGGTTCCATGAGCAAGCATGGAAGAGTCTTGCTGGGAACCAGGGCTGGACTACACCGCATCCCAGACCATGAGCTATCTTTTTGAAAAGAAAGAGGAGGAGGAAGACGAGAAGAAAAAGTCTCTAGCCTTCTAGCAACACAAAACGTAGAGGCAACTGAAGGGATTTCTGTGAAATTAATCAACATGGTTTCTGCTGCCTTCCAGTCAATGCATGAAGTCAGAACCGACTGACATTGGAATCCTTTGTATCTTGTGAAAAATGGAGGCTTGGCTCTAGTGGGGGTCCTCACCCGGGGGTCCTCAGGAGTTGCTCCCCACCCCCATCCCCTGCTTCTGTCTCCTTTTCTTGCACTTGGAATATCTGCCACTTTCAAGACAGACTCCTGGGGTGCGGTTCCTTTTTCTTTGCTCTGAGGGCCAGGTATGTATCTGCCCAACCCCCTGAGGGCCAAGTGTGTGGAGCCAATGACATCTCCCTTGAAATTTAGGGGGGTAATTTATTATTATTATTATTATTATTATTATTCTATTAAGATAGTTTAACACACACACAGCCATTGATGCCAAGGTCCCCGGAGACTCAGTGAGTAGCAGCGTCCATTTCCGGCTGCTTTGCCAGCAACAATTCCTTTGGGACAGAGAGGATGTGGTCCTGGGATGCCCTGCTCTGGGTGCGAGGGGATTGCTGCAGTGGCCTCCATGTGGAGCTGCCCTTGGAGACACTGGGAAACTGGTCTGCAATGCAGCAACCAGACTATGGGCTGGAACCACTCTCTTCATTCCTGGCCTTTCTCTCCCCCCTTTCCTTCCTTCCTCCACGTGGTTTTTTTTCGGGGGGGGGGGGCTAGTCCACCTCCTCGTCCAGCTTTATTAAACCATTTGCACATGTTTCCTCTGTTGTGAAATGACGCGGAGCACACAGTTAAAGTCCTAGGCACTCCTTTGTTCAAAGAAGGCAGATTTCATGGGTGTCAGTTTTTTTCTGAAATGCAAAATGAGTTTGGGATCCTGTGATCTCCAGGAAGGAGAGCGTTGCAGACCTCGCCCCTCCCTGGCAGGACCCTCTCCTCCCCCTGCATGAGCAGATCAGGCCCCCCAGGTTGGCATCCTCCCCTGCTGCAGCCCTGGGACCCCCCACCGCCTCCCCACTGCACCCTCGGGGGGGGGGGAGAGAGGAGACTCACCAGATCCCAGGAGGGACAGCGATGCAGGCCTTACAGGAGAGGACTGGGGAGGGAGGGGCCTTGGCTCTGGAGGACCTGGCCCCCTCTTTCTTCCTGTCCTCTCTAGGAAGGCAGCTCAGTTCCATTTAACCCTTGCAAAGCCGAGTACCAGATCAACCCTCTCTCACTTGCCAGAACCTCGGCTTTGTATTATTTTTTATGGATTTAGGTGGGCTACGCCAATGCCCAAATATCCTTTTGGGGGTGAGGCTCTTGGTTAGACTCTGAGCATCTCCCTCCCTTGGCCAGAAATCGGAGGAACAACTTGCAGAGAAAAGGGCTTTGCAGGAGGCAAGGAACCTCCTCCTCGAATTCAGGAGTGGAGAGATAGGAGGGGTCCGAGGGTCATCTAGTCCAACCCCCAGCAATGCAGGAATCTCAGCTAAAGCATCCATGGCAGATTGCCGTCCGATCTCTGCTTAGAAACGTCCAAGGAAGGAGAATCCACCCCCTCCCAAGGGAGACCTTTCCCCTGCCAAACTGTTCTTAGATGTCCCTCAAGGCAGCGGGTCCTGAGTTCTAGCACTGCATCTCCTCCATAATCCAACTTTTTTGTTTGATCCCTCTTTCTTTCTGAGTCAAAGTTTTGTAAGATTATTTTTTAATTTTAAAATAATCCTGCAAATGAATTGTTTACAATAACTTTTCAAATAATTGTACATTGTTCAGTCAGAATCGTTGTAACTGTTGTAACGTGGGGGTCGTGATTCAGCAAGTGATTTCAGCTCTGACATAGCAGGCAGGAGACAGCTTCTTCATGTAACATTCTTTATTCAGGCAAACAAGACTGGGGAACTGAGGAGAGGGAGATACATTTACAGGGACAGAAAGACTGGCTAGAAAGGATACATTTTGGAGGGAACAATCTCAAGCAATCACAAAGCTGCCTTTTGGTGGGAAGCAATAAGACTGAGGATCCAAATGCAGCAACTTGAATGAACCAATAGTAGCTGTTCCTTCTGGAACAGGAATGCAGTTACTTTCCCCTAATGTGAATACAGACAAGACAGTGGTACCTCGCAAGACGAAATTAATTCGTTCTGCAAGTCGTTTTGTCTTGCGGAAATTTCCTCTTGCGAAGCACGGTTTCCCATAGGAATGCATTGAAATTTAATTAATGCGTTCCTATGGGGGAAAAAGTCGGGGCTTGTTGCCGGCAGCAGCAGCAACAGCAGCAGCTGCCAGAGGGAGGGAAGGGTGGCGGAGCGGTGCCTGAGGGGGAAGCAGACTCCCTCCGAGAGCCGGCGAAGACGAGGAGGAGGAGCAGCTCCGCTTCAGGTTCCCGCCGCCCCCGCCACTCTCCTCACCTCCTCCAGCCTCGCGGCGGGGCAGGGAGCTTCCGGCTTTAGGTTGCCGCCGCCGCTCTCCTCACATCCTCCAGCCTCGCAGCGGGGCAGGGAGCTTCCGGCTTCTGGTTCCCGCTGCTGCCGCTCTCCTCACCTCCTCCAGCCTTGCGGCAGGGCAGCGAGCCTACGGCGAGCCCGCAGCCATGAGCGGGTCCTTCTGCTGGCTGCCCTGCGGCAGTGGCGCGGCGCACGGCCCATGATACTCTTGGCGCGGCCGCTGAGCCAGGCCGGCAGCGGAGCAGAGGGCGGTGAGAGCGTTGCTTCCGTAGCCGGGTCGAAGGAGGCGGTGGGGCACCTGGTGCACGCTCACCTGGTGGCGTCAGCAACTACCGCGCCTACAACGTCCTGCAGGACCCTGGCCTGCGCCAAGCTGAAGCTGACATTTAAGATGGCCTGGGCAGTTCAGAGCAGCCCAATCATGGTAGAAAAAGGAACAATTTGAGGAAGATTGTTCACAGAAATAACTGTTATTTACTGTTTATTATGGGGGTGTTGGGTTCCCAGGTGTTATAGGGGGCGCTGTTGAGCTCTGTGAAAATATATGAGGTTGGTCACATAGAGGTATTTTTTGAATTTCCATGCAGATATAAAAATCCCACAGGGAGCCTTACCAAGAGAGGCCACGATCCCACAATTCTCCTCCATGACGTCCTTATGCAGAGCTCTCTGGTCAGGATCCAGCAACGCCCACTCCTCGTCCATGAAATGTTCAGCGAGATCTTCAAGGCACACTGGACTGTGGAGGCAACTGAAGGGATTTCTGTGAGATTAGTCAACCTGGTTTCTGCTGCCTTCCAGTCAATGTATGAAGTCAGAACTGACTGACAAGGGAATCGTTTGTATCTTATGAAAGATGGATTCTTGGCTCTAGTGTGGGTCCTCACCTGGGGGTCCTCAGGAGTTGCTCCCCACCCCCACTCCCCTGCTTCTATCTCCTTTTCTTGCACTTGGACTCTCTTGCCGCTCTCAAGACACTCCTGGGGTGGGGTCCCATTTTCTTTGCTCTGAGGGCCAGGTATGTATCTGGTCAACACCCCGAGGGCCAAGTGGGCGGGCCCAAAGACATCTCCCTTGAAATTTATTTAGGCAGGTAATTTATTATTATTATTATTATTATTATTATTATTATTGTTGTTGTTGTTGTTGTTGTTGTTATTATTATTATTATTTATTCTATTAAGATAGTTTAACACACACACAGCCATTGATGCCAAGGTCCCTGGAGGCTCAATGAGTAGCAGCGCCCATTTTCGGCCACTTTGCCAGCAACAGTCCCTTTGGGACAGAGAGGATGTGGTCCTGGGATGTCGTGCTCTGGGTGCGAGGGGATTGCTGCAGTGGCCTCCATGTGGAGCAAAGCAGGCTGGGAAGTGCTGGGACTGAACAATCATTAGGGCCTAGTAAAGTTATTCAGGCCTAACTGCTGATTCACTGACATGTGACTCACTTTCCTTAGAAGCAGCAGCCATTTTCTCTCTGTTTTCTCTGTAATATTTCAGTCAGAGTCAGTCTGCCTCAGTTTTGAGCAGAGTGAGTATGTAATCTCAGTCAAATAGTTTGGAAGCATATTGTTTATGAAGAAGTTTACTTTACCTTAGTAAAGCTCTTATTATTTCACTGAAAACTCTGCATTATTAATTTATGCAGCACGACAGTGGCCTCCTCAAATATTTTATGGGGGGGGGGGCAAAGAGCCCTAGGCCTTTAAGAGTTGGGGCCTATTCAATACACCTAGGTCTCAGGATGGTTACAACCAGGGGCATCGCAAGTCGCTTGGCTGCCGGGGGCAGCAACCCAAGCGGAACCCGTGGGGCGGGGCGTCGCTCTGTGCCCATGACGTCATGAAGCATGCGCACGGAGCGACGCCTCCGCCCAGGCCAGCAAGGAGGGTCATCGCGCTTGTGTCACCCCTCCTCGCTGGCCTGCCCCTCTTCATGTCCCGGCAGCCAGCGGCAAAAGAAGAGTCTTTCGCTGCTGGCTGCCGGGGCATGGAGAGGAGGGGGCGAGCCAGAGAGGAGGGGTGTTACCCCTCCTGCCTGGCCCACCCCTCTCCATGCCCAGGCTCCACTCAGGGAGCCCAACCGGCGGCGAAAAAAGCCGCTGAAAGGGGGAAAGCCCCCTTTCAGCGGCTCCCCCCCCCAGTGGCTGGAGGTGCTGATTGCGGGGGGCAGGGCCCTGTCGCGAGTGTCACCCCCCCAGGGCGCAACTCAGGGCGACCCGCCCCCCGCCCCCTTGCTACGCCACTGGTTACTGTTATGATACGTCCCGCAGGGGCAAGTTGTGAGACTGACCCCCAGGTAGGGACGAAGCCTGCGTGCCCTCCTGGCTACTTGAGTCCAGGGGCACATTGATAATATGCGATTGTTCCCCAGTGTGAAGAACAACACACACAAGCCATTAAGGCTAAAAACTACTTTATTGCAGATAATATGCAGAGTATGTCTCTGCTTGCCAGCTCATGAAGTCAGAGCTGTGCATTAGGTGTCCAGCATCTCTGAGCCAGAAACGAAAGTAAAGTACAACAGTACAGTACAAAAACATCACGTGTGTGGGAAAGCTGGTAGAACTAGTGGCTTTCCCACAGAATGAAAAGAGACACAGTCACGCTGGCCTCGCTGCTGCAGCTTTCGCAGCTTGGCTTGTAATAATATCATAACATCCTCCCCCGATATTAGACAATGAAAGAGCGGCAAAAGCTAAGGCATCATTAAGAGAAGCAAACAAACAGTTATCATATATATAGTATGACCCTGTTGTCTTTGTTCCATTCTTGGAACTCTCTGAGACTGGTTTTACCAGTTGGAGCCTTTGATTACCGATTCTCCAGGGGACCAGAGCACTTGCTCTGTGTGTGTTGGCAGGAACAGTGTCGAACTTTGCAACCTGTTGTTGTGGCTTTTTCACATCTGTGAAGTGAGCCTGAGTGTCTCTGTTATGAGTGCAAACTACAGCTACCTTTGCAACGGCTGAGATTGCAAACTCTCGAGAGTACCTTTTGGGTGCCTGACCCTTTGTTACTCTCTCAGATCTACGCATAAGATGTAGATCTTCTTTGCTGAGTTTCTCCTGAACAGGACTTTTTGGAGAAACCTTTCCAATAGTAAACAGTGGCTCTAAAGATTCTAGTACATCATCTTCTGCTGATGGCCTGGACATAGCATGAGCTCCTCTTTCAATGACAGTGTCACCTGTGTCGGAACTAGCCGTGGTTGAGCTTGCACTGCTACTGCTAGTGTCAGAATCCTCATGTGTATTGACATCAATGGGAAAGCTTTGGAGAATCTGTGTCTCCGGTTTTACAGTAGGTTTTACCTCTTGGGTAAGAATTATTGTGTTAGAGGAAGGCAACAGAACTCTGTATTGACCTTTCTCATAGCCCATAAAGATGCCTTGGATGGGTGTACCTTCAAGTGATTCCACCCAAATCTGAGAACCAAAAACCTTAAAGATGCTTAACAAAAGGCTTTCTGTGAAACAGTATCTCATAAGGTGATGTCAGGGTCGAGTCAGATGAGGAGGAGTGGTGGCAAGCCCCCCCCCTGACAGGGCAGCACCCACAGAGGAATCTGAAGAGTTCGTACCTGGGGAGGACTGGTGGCGGCACTCCTCAGAGGAGGAGGAATCTGACAGGGAGGAGGAGGGAAGACCAGAGCTAGAGGAAGAAGTGGGGCCAGAAGCAGGTCCCAGTCAGGAGGGGAATCAGCCGGTCCCCTCCTCCTCCCTTCTCAGCTGTGGAACACCGAGCTGAGAAGCGAAGGTGGCAATTGGAGACAGCTGTAGCTCATAGGAAGCGTGGGAGTGAACCGGCTTCTTAAGGAAGCCGACTGGCCCACTCTACAGCTTCTGCAACTATTGTGCTGGGCGCGTGGTTGCTTTTGCTCGTCTTGTTCCTGTGTTCCTGGTTGTTCCTGACTCCTGGCTTGTTCCTGATTGAGTTGGTTTGTTCCTGACTCAGACAGTCCCTGACTTCGACTTCTCCTGACTCCAGTACTGATACCTAACTTTGGCTGGCTTCTGACCTGGACTGTTTGACCTTGGCTTATCTCACCCTGACTGCTGTGCTTCAGCACGCCAACTTGTTGGTGCCCTAACAAGTGAGCATTCCATTCCTTTTGGAACTTTCCTGACCCAAGTATATGTGAAGGCAGATAGGCTCTCAGCCCAATTCTGTTCAGACAGCTTTGCACTAAGCAATTGCGCCTGCATACCCTCATGCAACTCTGTGTTAATTCTAACACACAAATCATTGTTCCATGATGATTGGCTTACAGCAACTTTGTGCCGAATGCAATGTTGACTTAGGAAGTCCTGGAACTCCTGTGAATCAAACACTGGTAATTGATTAGTACACAAACATTCAATTTTGCCATCATGCATGAAATCTATCTTAGCACAAAATTCAGTGAACCTGGCTAAGACCTGCTGCAGACTCTCCATAGTGTAAATCCAAGAGAATCTAGAAAAATGGTCAGACAGCAATAAATAATATTTAGCTCCGCCTCTAGATTGTGGCAAAGGCCCTATTACATCAGCAGACACCCGCTGGAAACATTTTGTGACTTTTTCTCTGCGTGTCTGTATGGTAATCTCCTTGGACTTAGCAGCACCTGCAAAAGAAGAGTCAACAACATCAAAACAACAGTCAGTAGAATCAAAAGATAGTAAGAACAGTCCATCTTTGTTCTTCTGAGCTGTAAGGATATCTTCTCCATCCTTAGAAATTGTGCACAGTCCTTTGCGCATTCTGAGCTCGCATTCCCTTCTCGGTAAGCTGCGATACACTGAGAAGATTATAGGCAATTTCTGGCACATATAAGACATTGCTTATAGTCAGCTGGCGACTCTGAAGAAAAACAGTTTTCCGTTAGGTGTTTTCCGTTCACCTGCGACACGGTGTGGTCCAGCTTCTTAAATGTCTTAAACAAACGTTTGTTTGAGGTCATGTGGTTCTAAGAACCAGAGTCAATAACAAAAGCTAAGTCTGTGTCCTGCTCCTGCATGCCTTGTGTAAGCAATGCAATCGTGCGCCCTGAGGAGGCTTTGGCTTGCGCCTTGCCTGCAGATCCTCCGGCTTGTTGGCTCTGGTTAGATCCTTTTTGGGGCTTTCGGCAGGTTTGAAAACTGTGCCCTCTACAGCCACAGTTTGTGCAGCGTACAACTTTAAGAGCTTGCACATGCTCCGTTGAAGCACCGGATGGAGATGAGGACGCACTTGCTTCACTCCCCCTTCCATTGGCCTCTTTTTGAGCAGCACAACGATCTTGCTCATTAAGCAAAGTTGAAAAAACTCTGGCAACGGTTAAGTTTTGAGCATCCAAAACGCCAAGCGATGCAATAGCACTAAAACCGTCATGTAGGCTGTTTAAAACCATGAAAGAAAACACATCTTGATTCAGCTGCACGTTACGCTGTGCCAATTCACTTCTTAACTCCTTCATCTGATTAAGATGTGAACGCAAATTGTCTCCCTTCTTCAGCCGAAGGTTTGTGAGACGCTGAAAATGCAGCATAGAACTTCCGGCCGCAATTCTTAAATGTTCAGCTTGCAAAACATTCCAAAAATCATTAGCGTGAGCCAAATCTCTCACGTAAATCAACTGAGATGTGTCTAGATGCAAAACTAAATTTGCTTTTGCCTGTTGGTCCCTGTTGAGCCATCAAGGACCAGGCAACAGTGGAGGGGCAATAATCACGACATCAAGCAAATAAGCAAATTTTGCCTGGTTAGCACTGCCTCCATTTTAACTCTCCAAGTCTGATAATTATCATCAGTCAGCAACGGACACAATGAGCTGTTCTGCTTCTGCTCCTTTGCCATTGTGGAGAAAAGAGCTTTTACTCTCTGATTTCAGAAAGCAATTAATTGTCCAAGCAAACAAACCTAGCCTTCAGAGGTTTATTGCCTCGTAAATCAGTCCGGTTACTCACAGCTCCGGTTACTCACAGTCACGCTGGCCTCGCTGCTGCAGTTTCGCAGCTCGGCTTGTAATAATATAACAGTTACAACATAAAAACACAACATAAAAGCACATAGGACCACATTTTAAAGGGGCATTTGATGTCAATCACCAAAAGGCCTGGTTTAAAAGGTGCTGATTTGCCTGGCTCCTAAAGCTGTATAATTGTTTTTCTGACCTTTGTATGGATTCTTTTATGGGAAGTTAATTTGGAGCTCTGACTGAATCTCTTTCCACATTCCACACACTGTTACGGTTTCTCCCCTGTATGAATTCTCTGATGGGACGTGAGACTGCCTTTCTTCCTGAAGCTTTTTCCACATTCCACGCATTGATAGGGTTTCTCCCCTGTATGAATTCTTTGATGGGAAGTGAGATTGGCGCTCTGACTGAAGCTCTTCCCACATTCCACACACTCATAGGGTTTCTCCCCTGTATGAATTCTCTGATGCTTAGTGAGACTGGAGCTCTGACTGAAGCTCTTTCCACATTCCACACACTGATAGGGTTTCTCCCCTGTATGAATTTTCTGATGCTTAGTGAGACTGGAGCTCATACTGAACCTCTTTCCACATTCCACACACTGATATGGTTTCTCCCCTGTATGAATTCTCTGATGCTTAGTGAGACTGGAGCTCGTACTGAACCTCTTTCCACATTCCACACACTGATATGGTTTCTCCCCTGTATGAATTCTCTGATGCTTAGTGAGACTGGAGCTCATACTGAACCTCTTTCCACATTCCACACACTGATATGGTTTCTCCCCTGTATGAATTCTTTGATGGGAAGTGAGATCGGAACTCTTCCTGAAGCTTTTTCCACATTTCACGCACTGGTAGGGTTTCTCCCCTGTATGAATTCTCTGATGGGAAGTGAGACTGCAGCTCTGAGTGAAGCTCTTTCCACATTCAAAGCACTGATGGGGTTTCTCCCCTGTATAAATTCTTTGATGGAAAGTGAGACTGTGGCTGTGACTAAAGCTCTTTCCACATTCCATGTACTGATAGGGTTTCTCCCCTGTATGAATTTTCTGATGCTTAGTGAGACTGGAGCTCATACTGAACCTCTTTCCACATTCCACACACTGATATGGTTTCTCCCCTGTATGAATTCTCTGATGCTTAGTGAGACTGGAGCTCGTACTGAACCTCTTTCCACATTCCACACACTGATATGGTTTCTCCCCTGTATGAATTCTCTGATGCTTAGTGAGACTGGAGCTCATACTGAACCTCTTTCCACATTCCACACACTGATATGGTTTCTCCCCTGTATGAATTCTTTGATAGGAAGTGAGATCGGAACTCTTCCTGAAGCTTTTTCCACATTTCACGCACTGGTAGGGTTTCTCCCCTGTATGAATTCTCTGATGGGAAGTGAGACTGCAGCTCTGAGTGAAGCTCTTTCCACATTCAAAGCACTGATAGGGTTTCTCCCCTGTATGAATTCTTTGATGGAAAGTGAGACTGTGGCTGTGACTAAAGCTCTTTCCACATTCCATGTACTGATAGGGTTTCTCCCCTGTATGAATTTTCTGATGCTTAGTGAGACTGGAGCTCATACTGAACCTCTTTCCACATTCCACACACTGATATGGTTTCTCCCCTGTATGAATTCTCTGATGCTTAGTGAGACTGGAGCTCGTACTGAACCTCTTTCCACATTCCACACACTGATATGGTTTCTCCCCTGTATGAATTCTCTGATGCTTAGTGAGACTGGAGCTCATACTGAACCTCTTTCCACATTCCACACACTGATATGGTTTCTCCCCTGTATGAATTCTTTGATAGGAAGTGAGATCGGAACTCTTCCTGAAGCTTTTTCCACATTTCACGCACTGGTAGGGTTTCTCCCCTGTATGAATTCTCTGATGGGAAGTGAGACTGCAGCTCTGAGTGAAGCTCTTTCCACATTCAAAGCACTGATAGGGTTTCTCCCCTGTATGAATTATTTGATGGAAAGTGAGACTGTGGCTGTGACTAAAGCTCTTTCCACATTCCATGTACTGATAGAGTTTCTTTCTAGTGAGATTTTGTTGATGGGAAGTGCAATGGGGGTCCTGGCTGCAGCTTTCTCCACACTCCAAATTTTTACATGGCTTCTCATCTTTGGGGATTTTATCGTGGTCACGTTTGTTCTCAATTTCCAATTCACCACAATCTGCAATAGAAACAAAATGGGATTAGAGCCTCAGAAACAAATGGAGAAGAACTGAAGGGAGTTGGGTGTGTATTCATCACCTGTGTTTTTACCAATAAATATATCATTAGATTCTGATGAATTGTTGAATGTTGCTTTGTTGAATGTTGTGGAAGACTGTTGGAAAAAAGGTTTGATGGCTCATAACACCACTTCTTTTGGAGTAATATTATAAAATTATATATCAATGGAAAGATTATTTAATTAACACTGCAATTCAACATATCCAAACCAGCAACTCTGCTACCAATGTTATGAAAACTTCCCGCGGGGGCAAGTTGTGAGACTGACCCCAGGGCGGAACGAAGCCTCTGTGCACTCCTGGCTACTCGAGTCCAGGGGCGCATAAATAATATGCGATTGTTCCCCAGCTTGAAGAACAACACAAATGACCTCACATTTGCAGCTCGGGTTGTACTGATATCACAACAGCTACACCCATGGCCACTGATTTCTTAAAGAATCAGCAAAAATCAAAACTGTTACCAGACAATAATAAATATAGGTCAACTATTGGTAAACTTTTATATTTAGTCACTACATGTAGACCTGATATTGCTAATGCAGTGGGGATGTAGTGGTTTCTGGTTAACACAGGGTTAACAGTCCACAGGAAGTGTGTTCTGACACTGGATGCTCCACCCACGTATAGGGTGTTCCTTTCTGTATGTATTATTGCTTTTGTTTTTCTGCTGGCTGGAGGAAGCACAAAATGGAGTGCTCTCCCGGTTAATGTTTGTTTCTTATGCTTGTACAATAAAATGCTTTACATTAGAAGCACCTGTCTCCAAAAGCCTTATTTGAGACATATCAAATCACTTCGAACTTCTAGCTGCGCATTCATTCTGCAAAAGGGGCAGCCAGCAAAGCGATGCAGAAGAAACGTACTTTACGATTTATGGCAGTTGACTGTTGGCCCGGGAGAAGCCGGTGTTTTTTCTCCGTGCCTCATTAAGCCAAGACAGGTTATGGCGAGACCTTGCTTTGAGGTTCTGAAGTGATTAACAGCAGGGATGGAAGGTCAGTGGCTGCTGGAGCCAAACCTTGTTGGAGCCTGCATGATGCAGCGTGAAGAGCTGTTCCCCGGAGTGGTGGTTGGATGCTGGAAGCTGTGTAAGTAGAGACACAGAGCCCCAGGGGGGGAAGACAGGCAGGCAGCTGAAATGGCTGAGCCACAGGAAAACTTCCAAGTGCCCTTCCTAGGCTTAATGGGAGGAACTGGACCGATTGGGAAAACGGGTCCAGGTTTGGCTTAGTGCCAAAGGACTTTGGCGTTGTGTTCTGAATCCCCCAGCAGTCGCACTGGCTGGTGCTGCGCAGGCTGTAATTGCTGCTGCTGAAGCAGAACAGAGGCGAGACCAGAGAGCTGTTGCAAATCTTGTGCTGGCAATTGATGAGGCACAGATGGCCCACATAGACATTAATCAAAATGCCCATAACATCTGTCAAGCTTTGACCCGAGTGCATGAAAGGAATACGGCTGGTGCCAGAATCCATGTCACGAGACAGCTGTTTGAGTTACGTTTGCAGCCAGGAGCCTGCGTAAAGGAGCATATCACACAGATGCTAACTACGTTCACATGTTTGAGGCAGCTCCAAGTTCCCTTCTCGGCAGAGCAGCAGGTTTACATCCTGTTATCGTCTTTGGACCCGAGCTATGAGACTTTGGTTCTTACGCTCGAGTCAGCCCCTTATGGACAGCTGACTATGGACTATGTTTCAGGATGATTGATTGATGAGCAGAATAGGAGGCTCAGAGAGAAAGGAAATGTTGTAAAGGGGGGCTGTTCACCACCCAGGAGTGGGGGTGCAGGAGCTGAGAGCACCGTGGAAGCTTTTGCAGTCAGGCATTGTTATCGCTGTGGGTCAAGTTAACACATTTGCTGGAATTGTCCCCAGGAAGCTTCCAAGGTCATTTCCCATGTCAACCAGCAGATCAGGGCCAGGGGACAGCGCAGAGCAAGATGCCCTCCTCAGGGGAGCAAAGGAGGCGATGAGGCCGGAACGCACCACATGGCAGCTGCATTTGCTTTGGTGGGCAGCAGCCAAAGAGAAACAGCACTGGGTAATAGACTTGGGAGCCAGCCACCATCTAGCTCCCCCTTGTGGCCAACTGCAGAACTGCTGGGAAATCCAAGATGGAAAGACTGTGACAATGGCTGATTCAACAAAGAGGACAATAACAACAGCTGGTGTTATGTTTATGTCTTGTTTGAATGCTGAGATTGAAGAAGAGGAAGAAGAAGAAGAGGAAGAGGAAGAAGAAGAAGAAGAAGAAGAAGAAGAAGAAGAAGAAGAAGAAGAAGAGTTTGGATCTGATATCCCGCTTTATCACTACCCGAAGGAGTCTCAAAGCAGCTAACATTCTCCTTTCCCTTCCTCCCCCACAACAAACACTCTGTGAGGTGAGTGGGGCTGAGAGACTTCAGAGAAGTGTGACTAGCCCAAGGTCACCCAGCAGCTGCATGTGGAGGAGTGGAGACGCAAACCCAGTTCCCCAGGTTACGAGTCTACCGCTCTTAACCACTACACCACACTGGCTCTCCCCAGTGAAGTGTATTTAATGTCTGGCATGACAAATGGCTTACTTTCTGTTTCTGCTCTTGACAAAGCAGGTTTTAAAGTCGGTTTTGAGAACCAGGTTTGCTCCATTTCCAAAGGTGGGAAGGTGTTGGTCCAGGTACCATGCCAGAATGGGCTGTACATGCTGGAATCAGGTAATGAAGCCTCTGAAGGGGCTCAGATTCCTGACGCAGGGGTAGTCGCTGCTGCAGAAGCCCAAGCGTAGTGTGCTAACACTCCCACGCATGACCAGTGTCTGCACTTATGACACCGCAGAATGGCACATGTGAACTGGAAATACGTCCGCAAGTAGGTAGAGTGTGCTGAAGGGTGCAAAATGAAGGAGTGTTCTAAGTTTTTCGACTGCGTTGCTTGTAAGAAAGCTAAGACACATTCTTGCACCTAACCACAGTCTGATAGGGTGTCCACAAGAGCTTTTCAGCTAGTGCATGCTGATCTCTGTGGAACGATGCCGGTTGAAAGCATTGGTGGGAAGAAATGGGTTCTTTCTCTGATTGACGATTATTCCAGGGCTGGGTGGTCAATCATGCTCAGAGACAAGGGGCGGACTGCTGACGTCATCAAGGAATGGGTGATTGCAGTTGAGGTGGTTTGACACCCGCGTGAAAGCCTTTCACAGTGATAGAGGGTCTGAATTCTTAAAATATATATATATATTATTGATTTTATCAATTTTAAGCACATTACATAATCAGTTAAATTTTTCATTCTCCTCCCCCTCCCACTGAGGGAAGCAATTATCAAACCCCTCTCTCACAGGAGCAAATATTAAACATTTCAAATTTAACATATTTAACAAACAAAAAATCATTGCTTAGGACTGGCCCTTTTCCATAGGCCAGAAATTATTCCTTTCTTCAATTTCATTGTATATTGACTTCCACAGATCCCCCCCTGTTGAGTTCACTATCTATCCTCTTTATCAGTTTTCCAAATCATGGTCGAATCTATTTTTACCTAATCCCAATATATTTTCTCCTTATCTTTTTAAACATAATCATATACTAACACACTTAACTTAAGTTAGTTTCTGGAATGGTAGTGATGTTTGGAGAGTCTGTGATTGGCTGGAGGTCCAAGAAGCAAAGCCTGATAGCGCTTTCTTCCACTGAGGCAGAATTCGCGTCCCTTTCGGAAGCGATTAGGGAGCTGGAATTCTACAAGTGTTTGGTCCAGGAGATCTGTGGGGATTGTTCTTTGCCCATCACGGTTTGGGAAAACAATCAGCCCTGCCTGAAGTTTGCAGAGTCAGGCCAGTTTAAATCTCGAACCAAACATTTGGACATTCGTTTTCAGAACGTTTGTGAGAGCGTTAGGACAGGCATGATCAGACTGCAGTATCGTCCTAGCCAGCAGAATCTGGCAGATGGGTTCATCAAACCTTTGGGTATCCATAAACACAAGGTGTTTTGTGATGGGATTGGTTTGGGCTGAACTGGTATGCTCACATGCATCCAGTGTTGCAAACGAGAGGGGGTTTAGTGGTTTCTGGTTAACACAGGGTTAACAGTCCACAGGAAGTGTGTTCTGACACTGGATGCTCCACCCACGTATAGGGTGTTCCTTTCTGTATGTATTACTGCTTTTGTTTTTCTGTTGGCCAGAGGAAGCACAAAATGGAGTGCTCTCCTGGTTAATGTTTGTTTCGTATGCTTGTACAATAAAATGCTTTAGATTAGAAGCACCTGTCTCCAAAAGCCTTATTTGAGACATATCAAATCACTTCGAACTTCTAGCTGCGCATTCACTCTGCAAAAGGGGCAACCAGCAAAGCGACGCAGAAGAAACGTACCGGACGATTTATGGCTGTCGGCCCGGGAGAAGCCGGTGTTTTTTCTCCGTGCCTCATTAAGCCAAAACAGTAGGAAAGTAAATGCTTCCACTGAGAATGATTGGGCAGGTGTAAAAAGAGTGGTGAGGTATTTAAAGGGTACTATGTATTCTAAATTAAGATTACCATCTGTCAGTAATCCTAGTTTGATTGGGTATACTGATTCAGATTGGGCTGGTGACAATGTTGATTATAAATCTACATCTGGATATGTATTTATGTTTGGAAGTGGACCTATTTCATGGGGAAGTTACAAGCAGAACTGTATAACATTATCTTCCACAGAAGCAGAATATACTGCAGCTACAGAAGCATGGAGAGAGGTGGCCTGGCTGGATCAACTCATTAAAGATTTTGGGTTGGTGAGCAAATTACCTGTCAAACTGCTGGAAGTTTGTATAAAGTTGTATAAAGTTATCTCAGAATGAGAAGTTTCACACAAGATCAAAACACATTGGGGTGAAGTACCATTATATACGTGACATGATTCAAAGTGGTCCTGTGGATCTATGTTATTGCAGCACCAAAGAGATGACGGTAGAGATCCTAACCAAACGTCTGACAAAGGAAAGTTTCCAGAGTTTACGAGGAAAACTGGGACTTTGTGTGGTAAAGTTGTTAAATTTATTAATGTTGTATTGCCTGAGAAGGGGTTTGTGGGATCTCAGTCAAGTCCAACATTCTAAGGGAGGATCAACTGCCACTTTGTGTCAGTTAGTTTTGGTCTGTTGGTCGGTTAGGCTGCTGCTGCTTAAAGTTGTGTTAAGAGACTCACTAATATAGTTTATATAGTTTATATCTTTTGTTTTGTAACCTGAATATGTACATGAATGAATCTGTCAGTAAATTACTTTACTTTGGTTATCAATCAGATTCATGTGTATCTTTATTTTGAGGGGGATAAAGGGATTGACAATCAAGAAAGGACGAAAGATTCAAATGAGTCAGCAATCCGCTTGTCGTTGTGCAGGTTTAAACAAGTGACGTTTAACTCCGCTACTATATTATATAAACGTTCTGACAACTTTAACCCAATTAAAAATCTATGGAGACAACTTAAGAAACTTGTTAGTCAGAAGCAACCCAGCAATAAAGCCCAATTAACAGAGGCAATAATTCAGTCTTGGTTTCACATTATTACAGCTGCAGAACTAAAAACTTGGTTCATTTCATGGGAAGGCGTTGTAAGGCCGTAATGAAAGCTAAAGGTTACCAAAGGTTTCACGTTTTTTCTTGATGACTACTGTTCTAATAAATACTCCTTCATGAAAATTACTGCATTGCATTCTTCATTAAATTATCTTTCCACTGATATATAATTTTATGTTATTACTCCACACAAAAGTGGTTATAACCCATCAAACCTCAGAAATACACTTTCACAAAAGGTTTCCCCAATTTTGGCCACTAGCATAAGTGGTTCATTTTAAACTTAATTTGCTTTTTATATGGGAACAGATTGTTATTATTTATGTTTCATGTTTATATATGTGTTGGAAGCTGCCCAGAGTGGCTGCGGCAAACCAGCCAGATGCGCAGGGTATGAATAAAAATTATTATTACTACAGTGGTACCTCGATTTAAGAACAGTCCTGTTCCGGAAAAGACTAAGTTGGTAAATCAAGGTACCACTGTATTACTATCATCATCGTCGTTGTCATCATCATCACCACTGCTACTACCACCTGAGATTCAATATGCCTGGCTCTTCTCTGGGATGAATTTTGTTTGGCCCAGTCATGGCATTCCCTCCATCTTCAGTGTCAGTCATCTTTGGTCAACCCAAGACTGACAGGAGCAAAAACAAAAACAGAAAACCTGAAGCTACTTATAGTTCCTAACAATTCTGAAGCTGACATTTAAGATGGCCTGGGCAGTTCAGACCAGCCCAATCATGGTAGAAAAAGGACTAATTTGAGGAAGATTGTTCAAAGAAAAAACTGCAATTTACTGTTTATTGTGGGGGTTTTAGTTTCCCAGGTGTTATAGGGGGCGCTGTTGAGCTCTGTGAAATATATGAGGTTGGTCACATAGAGGTATTTTTTGAATTTCCAGGCAGATATCACGAAACCACAGGGAGCCTTACCAAGAGAGGCCACGATCCCACTATTCTCCTTCATGACGTCCTTATGCAGAGCTTTCTGGTCAGGATCCAGCAACGCCCACTCCTCGTCCGTGAAACGAACAGCGACATCTTCAAAGCACACTGGACCCTAAAAGAAAAAGGGAAGTATCCTGCTCTGAGACAGCATCAATATGATCTGCTACACAATGCTCTCTTGTTTCCTTCCTGTAAATTGCGATGTTGTTTTAATCGGATTGCTTTGCTGCACATTTTACTGATCAATCTAGAAATAAAATAAGCCTATTTTGGATGGACATCTGTCTTGGATGGTCTAGCAGAGATTCCTGCAATGCAGGGGGTCTCCTGGCTCTGAGAGACAAGCAGGGAGGGTGGCTTCTGGCAAAAGGAGAGGGAGCCACCGGTGGCTCCTCCTTATCCTGACTCACCTCAGCCTCTCGACCTCCTTCCTCTTCTGCCTCTAATTCTGCACTGCATTCTGCCACAGAGTCTCCCAGCTCACTGAGCCCTGTTACCCCTTCAGCTTCTGACACCTCCTCTTCCCAGGCTTCTCCCTCTTCCCCCTCTGACCGTCCATCCTTCTTCTACCTCCACTTCTTGGGCCATCTTCCCTTCCTGGTCCACCAGCTGCTTCCTCCCACCATTCCTCTGTGCCCAACCAGTCCATGACATTGCTCCAGCCCTCGGCCTCTGTCCCCACAAGGCAGCTTCCCCTGACCAGATCTGGTTCCACAGCCGCTGCTTCCCTTCTGCCCCCATGAAAAGACGGATCAGGAGGTCTTGCCGGTATCATTCTGTCACCTGTAAGAGAAAAAAGGTAAACAGGACGCCAGGAGTGCCTGCTTCTCTCACAGGTAAAACTACAGGGGCCTTTGATAAAGCCTTACCTGGTGAGAGCATTTGGATGTTTTGCCCATTTTATATGTTTGTTGTGCAGAAATACATCTCCCCTCCTCTGGACCCTTGTTCCCAACTGTCTCCCCTGAAAACAAGGTGAAAAGAACTCTCAGATGAGTTGGAAAACCAACAGAATGAGACCAAATGAAGAAAATCCATCTTCCTCCTTACCCAGTGGCCTCTCTCTGGTGTCAAACGGTGGCCTCTCTGCCTCACAGGAATCCAGGTCCATTTCTGCAAAATGATCCTTTCCCTGAAAAAGAAACAAGGATTCAAAACAGAGAATGGTGAGAAATATTAGGAAGAGAATGACAAAGACTTGAAGGGTGTGAGATCTCATTCTATGGATGCTTTCCCAGAAAACAGATGGGCCATCAGCAGACCATTATGGGATGTTCTCTGTCCTGTTTGGAGCCCCTTTGGAGTATCCAGAGGAAAGTCTCTCTCACCTGCTTTCTCTCCTCTGCCTGACTCAGGAGGAAACCCTCGGCAAGGGCCACCGCCTGGGAACTGGTCTCCGCTCCGCATTCCCTCACCCAGCTCTCCATCTCTGGGGGAAGGACAGCCAGGAACTGCTCCAAGATCACCAGGTCCAGCATCTCAGCTTTCGTGTGCCTTTCTGGCTTCAGCCACTGGTGGCAAAAGTGGTAGAGTCGGCTGCAAACCTCTCGGGGTCCTTTGTCCTCCTGGCAGCAGAACTGCCTCAACTGCTGGCTCTGCACCTCTGAGCAGAGGGTGTACTGCTCACCCAGGATCTTCTGCACTGAGTTTTCCCAGAATTCCCCACTGCTCCCAGTTTGGGTGGGATGTCCTCTTCCAGTTCCAGGGCCAGCTGAGTCTCGCTCATCCATCTGTGTCTCAGGAAGCCTTTGAGAGACCGGAAAGATCCCTTTGGTCTTCTGCCAAGTTCTGTCTGTCTAAATGAGAAGCTCTAGGAAATCCTATAAGGCAAATACATTGTTCTGTTACAGAATTTAGAGGACCGGGGGGGGGGGGGAAATGGTTCCCAGCGCAAGCATGGAAGAGTCTTGCTGGGAACCAGGGCTGGACTGCACCGCATCCCAGACCATGAGCTATCTTTTAAAAAAAAAGAGGAGGAGAACACAAAATGTAGAGGCAACTGAAGGGATTTCTGTTAGATTAATCAACATGGTTTCTGCTGCCTTCCAGTCAATGCATGAAGTCAGAACCGACTGACAAGGGAAACCTTTGTATCTTGTGAAAAATGGGCGCTTGGCTCTAGTGGGGGTCCTCACCCGGGGGTCCTCAGGAGTTGCTCCCCACCCCACCCCACTCCCCTGCTTCTGTCTCCTTTTCTTGTACTTGGACTCTCTGCCACTCTCAAGACTGACTCCTGGGTTGGGGTTCCTTTTTCTTTGCTCTGAGGATGAGGTATGTATCTGCCCAACCCCCTGAGAGCCAAGTGGGCGGGGCCAAAGACACCTCCCTTGACATTTAGGGGGGTAATTTATTATTATTATTATTATTATTATTATTATTATTATTATTATTCTATTAAGATAGTTTAACACACACACAGCCATTGATGCCAAGGTCCCCGGAGACTCAGTGAGTAGCAGCGTCCATTTCCGGCTGTTTTTCCAGCAACAATCCCTTTGGGACAGAGAGGATGTGGTCCTGGGATGCCCTGCTCTGGGTGCGAGGGGATTGCTGCAGTGGCCTCTGTGTGGAGCTGCCCTTGGAGACACTGGGAAACTGGTCTGCAATGCAGCAGCCAGACTATGGGCTGGGATCCCTCTCTTTATGCCTGGCCTTTCTCTCCCACTTTAACTTCCTTCCTCCACATGGGTTGTTTTTTTTGGGGGGGGCAGGGGGGGCTAGTCCACCTCCTTGTCCAGCTTTGGAAAACCATTTGCACATGTTTCCTCTGTTTTGCAATGATGCTGAGCGATGTCACACAGAGTTAAAGTCCTAGGGACTCCTTTGTTTAAAGAAGGGAGATTTTTCTGAAAGGCCAAATGAGATTGGGATGCTGTGATCTCCAGGAAGGAGAGCGTTGCAGACCTCGCCCCTCCCTGGCAGGACCCTCTTCTCCCCCTGCATGAGCAGATCAGGCCCCCCAGGCTGGCATCCTCCCCTGCTGCAGCCCTGGGACCCCCACCGCCTCCCCACTGCACCCTCTGGGGGGACAGAGAGAGAGGAGACTCACCAGATCCCAGGAGGGGACAGCGATGCAGCCCTTGCAGGAGAGGACTGGGGAGGGAGGGGCCTGGGCTCTGGAGGACCTGGCCCCCTCTTGCTTGCTTCCTGTCCTCTCTAGGAAGGCAGCTCAGTTCCCTTTAACCCTTGCAAAGCCGAGTCTACCAAGCTCAGCCCTCTCTCGCTTGGCAGAACCTCGGCTTTCTATTATTTTTTATGGATTTAGGGGGGCTATGCCAATGCCCAGATGTCCTTTTGTGGGGTGAGTCTCTTGGTTGGACTCTGAGCATCTCCCTCGGTTGGCCAGAAACCAGAGGAACAGCTTGCAGGGAAAAGGGCTTTTCAGGAGGCAAAGAATACGAGGGGATCTTAGGGTCATCTAGTCCAACCCCCAGTAATGCAGGAATCTCAACTAAAGCATCCATGGCAGATGGCCATCCGATCTCTGCTTAGAAACCGCCAAGGAATGTTTAGCTTGTTGTCCACTCAGTCCCCTAGATCCTCTTCACATGTACTACTGGCAAACCTCGTGCCCCCCTGCACCCCCACCTTTGCTAACCCCTTGAGTTTCCTCCTCAGAATCCCCAAAGGATGAGCTGGGCTGCCTGAGCTGCAGCAAAGGGATGGGGCAACCCAGGAAATGTCCTCCCCCTCCCCATCTCACCTTGCTGCTAGGTAGGAGAGCAAGAGCCAGAAGGAGTTGTGCAGGAGCTGAGCTGGAAGCTGGAGACACAGAGACTGGCTTGCTCTGTGCTGGAGCCAAAGCTCTGAGCAATGGAGAAGCAAGATCTGTTTTGAGCCCTCCATCCTACATTCAGGTTGTATAGATAAATAAAGAAAAAGATTGATACTAAAGATACTCCACATTCTGCTGACGTTGGTACCAAGGAATTCAAATCTGAATCTGGAACCCCAGGAGTCTCTCTGCTCAGAGACGGGGAGTGTGTAACTAAATACACACACACACACACACACACCACAATCATTTGTGCCTGTGTACCAAATATGTAACCATTTCTGTGTCCTGAGCCCCAAAAGGTCAGCAGAACTCCCTGTGAATCCTGCGGAGCTGAGCTCCCCCCCCCCCATCTTCTCCAGATTCACTTTGCAGAAAGTCAGACCATTGCAATCAATCAGTCTGAAAAGATACTATTTTTCTTTCTCATTTATTGCTTCACTTAAGACAATAGTATAAAGTACATAAAAATTAGTACAAAAATGTAGAGGGAAAATCTAAAATATTCTATCCATTTTTTTCTGCATTACTAAATCTCTCTGTATAGCCATTTTTCTTCCCCAGCATTAAGATGAAACAGGCACAAAGACTTGAATATTTGCTTTATGAACATCAACAGCAGTTTCACATGAACAAGCGCCATTCGTTGGAACTTCCCAAACCAGATCAACTCTTCCTATGCTAGAGACAAGAGATTTGATGTCAGAAGCAAACTCCCAAGTTCTGGCTCCTCTCCAATGTGTTGGGCCTCCTATCCTTGGAGATCCAACTTCAGCAAGGTCAACCAAAATGGAGAGCATTTTGAAGGTCCACCCCCCTGACACCCCCCAGCCTAAACTGGACATATCCAGTCACACTCTTGAGTAATAGAACCACTTTCATATTCCCCCCCCCAATCTTTGGCCAGGGCATTGGAGGAGCCAGAAGTTGGGAGGTTGCTTCTCACATCAAATCTCTTGTCTCCAGCATAGGAGGAGTTGATCTGATTTGTCCCGGGGGCCTTTAGAATTGCATGCTCAGGGCCTTCATTTTTACCTAAACACTCATTCTAATCATTTTACGTGTTAAGAGTTTCAGCCTACTGAATTTTAAGGTATATCTTTTTCTTCTAGTTGAGAAAATAGGATATCAATATACTATGAATAATAATAATTCTTGTACACATTGTGGTATAAAAACAGGGAGTTTTCCAGATTGTCTCTTAAAGGAATCGATTGTCGGCCTGGTGCAGAAGTTATTTAGCTTGCTCCTCTTCAGCTAAAGAACAAAGAGGAATATTCCTCGGAAGCCGCCTTGGACACAGTCAGTCCTGTGACCCATCGACCTCAGCAGCACCTGCACTGACTGGCAGCAGCTTGCCGGGGTTTCGGAGGGGGAAATGACATTCCCAGCCCCCCCCCCCCCGGAGATGCTGCACAGGGCGGAAATTCTGAAGGCTAATTTGATGGTCCAATCCTGCGCTATGGAGACCCCTAAACTGCCTGGGAGGATGTGGGGATGGTCTCCCTTTGGAAATGGGGCTGCAGGAAGAAGGATGTGAAAGGAAGATGCAGCCCAGCTGCAGGCAGAACAGCAGGTTCCTCCGAGTTCTGACAGAGGAGCATCAGCTCTCAGGAGGGGCCAGGTGGAGGGGTTGCCATGGTGACAAGGACCCGCCCTCCTTTGTGACCTCTCTTGCTTCTCCCTTAAAAGTCACTGTCTTGCAGGCGGCCACTGTAGGTTAGTAGTGGGGCGATTGTAGGAGAGGAGTTTGTGGCGGTTGGCAGAGATTAGGAAAGGAGTTTGGTTCCTTGTTATTTTTCCAGTTTCTTATTTTGCTTCCTTTTTCATTTAATACTTAGATTTATTTGATTTGGTTTATTTTTCTTTAATTCTTTTCATTTTCATTTTAACACTTTTTATTTTTTGTCCTTTATTTTAGTATTTTTTATTTTACATTTTTATTTTGTGCACATTTGTGCCTATTTTGTCTATATTTTGTATATATTCATTCTGTACACAGAGGGGTAGTTATGGTTAGGCTTAGGGCTGGGGTTGGGGTCAGAGTTAGGCTTGGATGGGCATTTTAGACAGTTAGCTAGTTGTGGAGAAGACACATAAATATCACAGAGGACTTTGCCAAAAGCCTTACTGAAATCGAGATGCACCATTTCCACAGCAGTCCCCTGATCAACAAAGCTTGTAACTCCATCAAAAAAAGAGGAGAGATTTCTCTGGTTTTACTTGTTTTGAGAAAGGCATGCTTTCAACCTGTCTGTTTATGTTGTGATCAATCAATCACATGATGTATGCACGACATTGGAAAGGCAATGCTAATAATGGCAGTGACCTTTTTAAAAAGTAATATTTTGAGCCCATAGTTCATATCCCCTTGCCCCCAATAACATTTCATCTCCTCTACCTGTGACATTGTGCAGCAGTGGCAAAAGTTACCTCTTCGCACCGGAAGCCAATTAGCAGTATTGGGGGTGGTTCAGATTCTGTGGCAGTGCTTTTGGCCAGCAGAGGGTGTCGCAGGGCCAGCCTACTTTCCCTTTAAAGCACACGGGTGTCCAGCTGTTTTTGGACTACAACTCCCATCATCCCTAGCTAGCAGGACCAATGGGAGGGATGATGGGAACTGTAGTCCGGGAGCTGCTGGGGAACCAAGTTTGGGAAACCCTGCTTTAAAGCAACTGTTGTGTTTGGCCCGCAAAGATGGGACCTGTCCACATTTGTATATTCTTGTATTTTGTTTTCCTCATTACCTTTGTGCGTGTTTGTTAGGTTTGGAGCTTTCAGGGTTAAAGAAGCTCAACAGTTCACCCTTCCCACAGGGAGGAGAATGTGTCACAACATCCAGGGTATCTGCTGTATGCGATGTCTTTGTGATTTATGTGACGCACCATTTATTTCCTGTTCAGTCTTACTTTCGCTTTTGAGCGGATTGGAGAGGCAGGAGATGTCTTCCGAGTCTCCGGGAGAGTGTCCGTGATTTATATGCTTGTAATTAAAGCTTGCTTACTTTGAAACAACCCAGGCATTGTGGAATTAATTGCTGGCACAAAAAGCACACATACCATTGTGCAAGAAGAAGTGAGAAGTTTGAATAACTCTGCAAAAGCACTGGAGAAGCAGGAAAGCGCAGAGGAAGCGTAGCTGGACACCACTCCCAAGTGCTAAACTGGTTTTGAGGCTTTTCCAGTTAAAACAAAAGCCCAACAGGTTATGGCTCGAAGCTTTTTTCAGTTTCTGCCAGTTCTGGACTGGTTCTGAAGCAGTTCTGAAGGATCCAGAAAATGTGTGTCAAGCTGAGAGGTGCCTCCCTGGACTGGGACTGTTGCAGTGTCCAGGGAATGTTTGCTGTGCCGGCAGGAGCATCCAGCAGTCTGCTGAATGGCTAAGCTGTCTGCAACTGGCTGCCAGAGTTTCAAAGGCAGCAAAGTCCAGATTGAGGTGTGCCCAAGCAGTGTACCCTCTCTGGTGAACCCCCATCTTCCTTGCCTGGGTGGAGAGCTACAGAATCGTGAGTATGCATCCCCAGGGCGAAATGGAGGGAGTTATAGCAGCCCCATCCAACAGAGGAAGGCCACCATCCACCGAGAATGGGACATTAGGATGGGACTGCTTCAGGAGGAAGCTCCACCACCCTCACTGTTTCCTGGCTCAGTTTCAGGAGCACAGGAGGTCTCAGCTGCTGCTCAACACAGAGATGAGGCAGCAAGAGGGTTGTTTGCCAACAGTGTTTATGCAGCCCAGTGCCACCACCTAGAAGCTTTGGCCAGCGCTTGTGAGCCCTGGAAGACCCTAGCCCAGTTTCTTGGGGCAGAGGGACTGGCTGAAGAAGAGGCTTTGGAGAGCCTGCCCCCAGCTCAGCTTAATTTCCTGTCAGGTCGTATGGCTGGTGTTGAAGAGCCACGTCAACAGGGAAAGCAGGGGGGCCAGATAGCCGTGGGCTATGTTTTCAGGTCTGCAGTCACCGTGAAGGCAAATGCTGCAAAGCATTGTTTTGGAGGATCTCCTGACCATTTGCTGCTGACGTGCATGGCTGAAGATAAGGCCAAGGTCATTTCTCAGATGACGTTCAGGGCCTGGGACTGTGGGACTCCAGGAGCTCCACCAGAGGCCGGAAGGAAGATAACACCTGCTGTTGTTATTCAGTTGCCATGCCAACGGTGGAGGACAAGACTGGTGAGTCCCACCACATCGTTCCTCCTGGTGGACATGTGAGGAACTGCAGGTCCTTTTCTACAGAGCAGTTTGTGGAACTGACTGATGAACAGGGAACTGTTTATCCAAGCTTCCTAGAGACAGTTCTGGATGTTTTTGTGTTTTCTGGCATAGAAATGTGTATGTTGTCTGTACCAACACTTCTCTCTGAAGGTTTTGATGTCTGTTGTGAATCTAACAGCTGTTTTATTTCCTGGAGTGGAGACGGGTTTTGCTGTTGAGACGCCTCTAGTAGGTACAGGTGGAGGTAGCACTGATGCAGTACAGGCTCAGTGCACCACTGTGCCCAAGCACCACATGTGCGCACATCTGTGGCACAAAAGGGACAGTGTGCTGAAGCACCCTGAGTTCTCTGAAGGGTGCAAGTTAAGGGCATGTGATGACTTTCTTGGTTGCGGGGTGTGCGGAGTCGAAGGGATGATGTCCAGCTACCCCAGGTCCGAAAGGGTAGGCTGTGTTCAGTTCAACCGATGCAAGGAGTTCCTTATGTCCTCGCTGAAAGCTTTCTTCCATGAGAGGGGGATTAAGCACAGAGTGACTAGCCCACTTTCTTCACAGGTATGTGGTTTGGCTGAACGTCAGAAGAGAACGTTGCAGCAAGCCACTGAGGCCATGCTCTCAGAAGCAGGTCTTTGTCCTGAAGTAGGGGACACACCCTATTTTCTCTTGCTTGGCAAGAAGCCAAAGGTACACTTCTTTCGCGTTTTTGGTTCTCAAGCGATGGTCTCTGTACCAGGTGCTGAGCGCAAAGAAGGTGGTGCCAAGGTGCAGAAAATGGTTTTCTGTGGGTGTGAGGCCAGCTTGCATAGCTGGAGGCTTGCCCACCTAGATGGTGATCAAACATGGGTTCTAGTCAGCAGGAGTGCTGAATTCTGTGAGCAGAATGGATGGGGATGCATCTCGAGAATTCCTGATGTTCTTCCAGATGTTCTGGATGGTCCTGTCAATGCTGGACAGGCAAATGCGCCACCTGCTGGTGGCGGTGGTCCAGGTGGACCAACCCTGGGTGGGGGTATTGCTGTGGTTTTAGCATCTGCTGATGGCTCGGGCCAAGTTCCCGGCCATGACCAGGGTGCAGCGCAGCTAGGGGCAACTCCAAGGCAGGAGCCTAGGAGTGCACCCACACCTCCAGTGTCTAGAACTGAGAGGCAGGCCATGCGTGGCAACTCTTCTCCAGGGAGTCTGACTCAGGTCTCGTCCTGGAGCAAGAGGGGGGTTCTTCTGTAGTGAATCAAAAACCCAAAGGCGCTCCAACGTCATCCTTAGGTAGTTCAGCTAGGGTGCAAATTGAAAGTGAAAATGTATGACAAGTTGCGGAAGAAAAAAAGGTTGTGTTTGAAAAACACACACACACACAAACTGGGGTGTGGCCTCCTCAAATATTTCATGGCAACTATTCCCTACACCCACAACTCTCAGGATGGTTACAACATAAAAACACCACATAAAAAGACAAAACACCGCATTTTAAAAGGGCATTAGATGTCTATCCGACAAAGGCCTGGTTAAAAAGGTGCAGATTTGCCTGGCTCCTAAAGCTGTATAATGGTTTTCCGACCTTTGTATGGATTCTTTGATGGGAAGTGAGATCGCCACTCTTCCTGAAGCTCTTTCCACATTCCACACACTGATATGGTTTCTCACCTGTATGAATTCTTTGATGGTAAGTGAGAGAGGAGCTCTGATTGAAGCTCTTTCCACATTCCACACACTGATATGGTTTCTCCCCTGTATGAATTCTCTGATGGGAAGTGAAATGGGAGCTGTAACTGAAGCTCTTTCCACATTCCAAACACTGATAGGGTTTCTCCCCTGTATGAATGATCTGATGGGAAGTGAGAGAGGAGCTCTGAATGAAGCTCTTTCCACATTCCACACACTGATAAGGTTTCTCCCCTGTATGAATTCTCTGATGGTAAGTGAGATGGTTGCTGTGACAAAAGCTCTTTCCACATTCGAAGCATTGATAGGGTTTCTCCCCTGTATGAATTCTTTGATGGGAAGTGAGATCGCCACTCTTCCTGAAGCTCTTTCCACATTCCACACACTGATATGGCTTCTCACCTGTATGAATTCTTTGATGGTAAGAGAGAGAGGACCTCTCAGTGAAGCTCTTTCCACATTCCACACACTGATAGGGTTTCTCCCCTGTATGAATTCTTAGATGGGAAGTGAGTTTGGAGTTCTGACTGAAGCTCTTTCCACATTCCACACACTGATATGGTTTCTCTCCTGTATGAATTCTCTGATGGGAAGTGAAATGGGAGCTGTAACTGAAGCTCTTTCCACATTCGAAACACTGATAGGGTTTCTCCCCTGTATGAATGATCTGATGGGCAGTGAGAGAGGAGCTATGAATGGACTTCCGGCTGGCGACGCCATAGCGGGTGGTCGGGGCTGCTTCGGCTGCGAGGCGCCCGATCCATCCCGGGGGTTAGGAGCCGCGCTACCGCAGCGCGCGGCTCCGGTTGGGGTGCGGGAAGAGCGTCCCGCACCCTGGGCTCCCCGGCTGTGCCCGCGGAGGCTCCGAACCCTTCCCCTACCCCCCTGTAAAGGGGGAGTGGGGGTGAAGGGACAACGGAGCCGGGCTTACGGGGATATGCCCCAACCGGGATGCAAATGCGGCGGCAAAGCCCGCGGTGAGCGTCCAAGTTCTACCTGTGAAGAATGGAGCTAAAGGAACCCGGTGGTCGTGAGTAAATAATCTTGGCAGAAATCGTGTTTTTGGAACGATCCGGGGGGAAGGAGAAAGGCAGCCTGCCTCCCTCCCTTCGAGCCTAAGAAATTAACCAATTTGAGGGATTGCTGCCACAGAACTGGTTATAAAGTATCTAAAATCGATACATGAGACTGGCAAACTTTTTTCTTGGGAAGCTAACTAGCGGAAAATATCTCTATTTAAAGTTGCGGTGTTTGCGCTCCAGCTTAGGAAAATGGCGACGAACAAAGAGACAGGAGAAGAAATATGATACCCACTTCCTCCTCCTCTGCCAGTATGCTGGGTTTCGTCCTTGAACTGGTATTGAACTCTGGACTAACAGATGAACAAAGGCTCACTGCCTTGAAGGTGGAACTAATTTACAGAAAAGTCAAAGTCTTGTGTGGGGGTCTGAAATGGAACCAACTGCCCACAGAGGAGGCTAACAAAACTTTTGACACTTTGGAAGGAAATCTTGTCAAAGAGCTGAGAGGATGGATGGAAAGATGGGAAGAAATGAATGAGCTACTTCGGAGAAGAAATTCGCTTGTTGGGGGTGGCAGCCCCAAGGCGATGTTAAGATTTGCTATATCCAGTCCCCGAGGTGTGAGCTCGGGGGCCAGGGACAGAGAATTAAGGTATTTACAAGAAGAAAAGGAATGCTACAAAGAACCGGAGAAGCTGAGAGAGGGAGAGTTGGATACCTCGGAGCTCGTGGCAAGGAGAGCTTTGGACTGTGCCTGGATCTGTGGACGTTGGGAGAGGGAAGTTGCATGGAAGTTCAGTGCTGATGCCATCAGGAGAAGAAGAATGGACAGAGGGGGTGTGGGGTGAAGTATTAAGTAAAATCTAAAGCAATCTGTTATGGTATTTTGAAATCGGAGGGTGAACACTGTCAACAATAGTTTGTTTTATTATTTGTTTGAATATGAAAAGAGATATTTCAAGTTTTTATGTTATCAGCAGCAGTTCAAAGGATAGAAGAGATAGATTTGATGAGGATGATTTGTGAGGACTTATAAGGATGTAGTATAAATGAAGTCATTTTAAGTGGTTTAAGTTTATAGATTAAGATGATTAAGACTAAGATGAAGATTAAGATGAATGTTTTACTTTATATATATAATTAAGTTTAATTTTTTTTTAAATGAAGAGGTTAAAAAGTAGATTATGGATATAAACTCGAAGGTGAAAAGGCAGGGGAAGTCAACTGTCAAGATTGGAAAAAGAATTTTTTTTTTTGTAGATGTCTAATTAAGAAGAAAAATCATGGCAATTTTTGTATAAGATGTGTAATTGTATTTGTTTTGTATGTGTATAAATGTAGGTGTGGTTAAGGTTGTATGTTGTTATAAGTAAAAATGTCAATAAATTCTTATAAAAAAAAAAAAGAGAGAGGAGCTATGAATGAAGCTCTTTCCACATTCCACACACTGATAGGGCTTCTCCCCTGTATGAATTCTCTGATGGTAAGTGAGACGGTTGCTGTGACAAAAGCTCTTTCCACATTCAAAGCATTGATAGGGTTTCTCCCCTGTATGAATTCTTTGATGGGAAGTGAGATCGCCACTCTTCCTGAATCTCTTTCCACATGACACACACTGATATGGTTTCTCCCCTGTATGAATTCTTTGATGGCAAGTGAGAGAGGAGCTCTGACGGAAGCTCTTTCCACACGACACACACTGATATGGTTTCTCCCCTGTATGAATTCTTTGATGGGAAGTGAGAGAGGAGCCCCGAGTGAAGCTCTTTCCACATTCCCCACACTGATAGGGTTTCTCCCCTGTATGAATTCTTTTATGCTTAGTGAGAGAGGATCTCTGACTGAAGCTCTTTCCACATTCCTTGCACTGATAGTGTTTCTTTCCAATGAGATTATGTTGATGGGAAGTGGAATGGGAGCTCTGACTGCAGCTTTCTCCACACTCCAAATTTTTGCATGGCTTCAACTCTTTGGGGATTTTGTCATGGTCACCTTTGTTCTCGATTTCTGATTCATCACAATCTGCAATGGAGACAAATAAAGGATTAGATGCTCAGGAACAAATGGAGAAGTACTGAAGGGAGTTGGGGGGGTGTTCATTACCTGTGTTTTTTGTCATTAACCAACATGTTTATTATTAGACTCTGATGAGTTGTTGAATGTTGCTTTGTTTCACATACAGTAGTGGTCAAAACGGTGGAAGAATTTTTGGGGAAAGTGTATTTCAGAGGTTTAATGGCTCATAACACCACTTCTTTTGGAGTAATATCATAAAATTAATGGAATCAATGGAAATATAATTTAATCAAGAATGCAATCCAAGAAAGTTTGTTCAATTACCCGTATTCTATCAAACGTTATACCCTAATAACCAGAAAAAGGAAGCACAACTTGCTTAGGTTGACTTTTGTCTCTGTGTTATGTGATTGCAATCAAGATGATTGGTTTTTTGTGTTCTTTCAATTAGTGAGTTTGTAAAGCATAATAAAATTATAGAAATGGCACAAAGAGTTGACTGGACACCCAGAAAGCGATGTAAAATTGTACTATTAAGTGAACAAGGCTACAGTTATGAAGAAATTACAGTAGATGAAAGATTGGGGAAAACTTAACCAAAGCTGGCCTTTCTATATTTTTGAAAAGGTATAAGGAGACTCAATCACTACAAAATCAGACTGGTAAAGGCAGGAAAAGGTGCACAAAGGCAAGTGATGATCGAAGAATGGAGAGACTGTCCCTACATGACAGAAGAAAATCATCTGGGTGTATACAAGATGACATGTCAAATGTAATGTGAGGTTGAGTGCAAGGACTGGTCTAAAGGCTAAAATTATAAGGAAAAAGCCATTGTTATCTCTCTTTTTTTTTTATAATAAATTTTTTATTGTTTTTCCAGAAAAAATAACAAATTACAACGAATAATCATATATAATAGACAATGCAATACTATAGCTCCGCCGAGCTCTGACTCCCCTCCTCCACGTCAACAGGTTTTCTAGTCCAATTTTATCGCGCAGTTCGTATTACAACCTTATTAGTCTTTGTCAAAGGTTTATTCCAATCCTACAAGTGTTTTTAAACTTCCTCTGTTCAATCTTAGATACTCCACAAATTTACTCCAGTCTCTTTGAAACCTCGAGTCGTCCTGGTTTCTGACCCTACCGGTCAGTTTTGCCAATTCAGCGTATTCCACCATCTTCGCCTGCCACTCGTCAATTGTAGGCAACTCCTGTAATTTCCACTTTTGGGCTAATAGTGTTCTTGCAGCAGTTGTCGCATACATGAACAATCTTTTGTCCTTCTTAGCTATTTCATCTCCCATCAAACCCAACAAAAAGGCTTCAGGTTTTTTTGGGAAAGTATATTTAAACATCTTCTTAAGCTCATTGTAAACTGCTTCCCAAAAACCTTTGACCTTATTGCAAGTCCACCACATGTGATAAAAACTACCTTCTTCTTGTCTGCATTTCCAACATAACTTGTCATGCATTCTATACATTTTTGACAATTTTACTGGAGTTAAATACCATCTATACATCATCTTATAAACATTCTCTTTCAATGTTTCACATGCAGTGAATTTCAAAGTCTCATTCCATAGTTTAGTCCATGCATCATAATCTATATTGTGCCCAAAGTCCATTGCCCATTTTATCATCACCTCTTTCGTTAACTCATCTTTAGTGTACCATTCCAACAACAAATCATACATTTTTGTTAAAAATTTACCTCTACCTTCTAATAGCTCAGTCTGAAATCTAGATTTTTTATCTTCAAAACCAATCTTTCTATCTTCTGAGAGCAAATTATGCACTTGATGATATTGAATCCATCCTGTAAAAAGATCTTCCATCTGGTGGTATGGTTTTAACTTCCAACCTTTTTCTGTTCTCATCAGCAAATCCTCATAGGTGGACCTTTTGCCTTCCATATTAACTTTTTTTAAAGTAAGAACTTCAATCGGTGAGATCCACCATGGGGTTTTGCTCTCTAAAAATCTTTTATTCCTTTCCCATACTTCATAGATGGCCCTCCTTATCACATGATTTAAGAAACCTCTATGAGCTTTTATCTTATCATACCAAAGATAGGAGTGCCATCCGAATCTATTGTCATATCCTTCTAAATCTAACAAATCAGTATTTTGCAATGTTATCCATTCTTTTAGCCAACACAAACAGGAAGCTTCATAATACAACTTCAAATCCGGTAGGGCGAAGCCGCCCCTTTCCTTTTTATCAATCAATAATTTCAATTTAATCCTTGGTTTCTGTCCCTGCCAGATGAATCTACTCAATATTTTTTGCCATTCTTTAAACTGTCCTGTTCCCTTGATTATTGGTATTGTCTGAAATAGGAATAACATCCTCGGTAAAACATTCATCTTGATTGCTGCTATTCTTCCACTAAGGGAAAGCTTAAGTCTAGTCCATACTTCCAAGTCTTTCTTAATCTCCTTCCAAACAGGTTGATAATTATCTTCAAAAAGATTGATATTTTTTGGAGTTAACCATATTCCCAGATACTTTATTTTCTTTGATACTGCAATACCCGTTTTTTGTTCTATCTCTGCAATTCGCTCCTTTTCCATATTCTTTACCATCATCTTTGTTTTGGTTTTATTCAGTTTAAATCCTGCTAATTGTCCAAAATTCTCCATCTCCTCTAATACTTTCGGGACGCTGTTCTGGGGTTCTTCTAACGTTACTACCAAATCGTCTGCAAAGGCCTTTAATTTAAATTCTTTTGCACCAACTTTAATTCCTTTTATTTCCGGACTTTCTCTCAATTTCTTCGTTAACACCTCCAGGACCGTTATGAACAATAATGGTGACAGCGGGCAGCCTTGTCTAGTGCCTTTTGTTATTTCAAAACTTTCTGTTATTTCATTATTCACTATTAATTTCGCTTTCTGATCCGAATAAATCGCATCAATTCCTTTCAGGAAAGATCCCTCTATTCCCATTCCTTCCAAACTCTTTTTCATAAAATGCCAAGAAATATTATCAAAAGCTTTTTCCGCATCCACAAACATTAATACAGCTGTTTTTTCATTCCTGGTTTCCAGATACTCTATCACATCGACAATATGTCTTACGTTATCTTTTAACTGTCTACCAGGAAGAAATCCGGCTTGATCCTTATGTATTATTTCATTCAATATTCTCTTCAATCTTGTTGCTAAAATATCTGCAAAAAGCTTATAGTCATTATTCAATAGAGAAATTGGTCGATAATTCTTGACATTTAGGCGGTCTGTATCTTGTTTATGAATTAAAGTTATGTAAGCTTCTTTCCAAGTACTTGGGATCTTGCCTCCTTCTAAGATATTGTCCATTACTTCTTTCAAAACTGGAATCAACTGTTCGCTGAGTATTTTATAATATTTTGCCGAAAGTCCATCCGGTCCTGGAGATTTCCCCAATTTCATTCTTTTTATTGCTTCTTGTATTTCCAACGCCGTAATTTGAGTATTCAAAATATCGGATTTCTCTTTTGATATTTTCTCCAATTTATGTTCTTCTAAATACTTTTCTATTTTTCTCTTATTCTCCTTCTCCTGCTGGTACAAATCTTTGTAATATCTTTGGAAAGCTCTCTTTATTTCTTTTGGGTCCTCTATTACACCATCTCCAATTTCTAATTTATTAATTATATTTTGATTTTGCCTCTTTCTCAATTGCCAGGCTAGTAGCTTTCCTGTCTTATTAGCTGATTCGAAACTCTTTTGTCTCATCTGTTTAATTTTCCATTCAATCTCCTGGTTCACCAGCGTGGAGAACTGAGTTTGCAATATTTTTATGTTCTGTTTCAATTGGACATCCATTGGTTTCAATATCAATTTCTTTTCACATATCATCAATTGAGTTAAAATTTCTTCTTTCTTTTTCTCCTTGTTTTTCCTTTGATGACTGTTCTTTTGTATCAAGAATCCTCGCATTACGGCCTTGCTCGCGTCCCAAACCACATCCAGTCCGGTTCCCTTCTGTAAATTCAAATTGAAATACTCTGTAATTTCTTGTTTAGCTTTGGTTATCACTTCTGGATCATCAAATAGACTATCATTCATTCTCCACCTTGTGGGGGTTTTCTCTTTGTTCTTTAAATCCAAATCAATCGAATTGTGATCCGACAGCGTTCTCGGTGTTATTTCACATCTAGACACCCTCCCTATTAATTCCTTTGTAATCCAAACATGATCGATTCTTCCAAAACTCTGATTCGGCTCTGAATAAAAAGTAAAATCTTTTGTAGTAGGATGTTTCAGCCTCCAAATATCCACCAGTCCTAAATTTTCCATCATATCAAAAAAGGATTTTGGTAATTTACCTTCTCTTGCTGTCTTTCTTGTAAAAGATTTATCAAGTTCCGGCATCACTACACCGTTAAAGTCCCCCATCACTATCAATTTCTGATCCATGAATTCCATCAATTTGTCTTCCAAATTCTTAAAAAATTCTGCTTTATTTTCATTTGGTGCATAAACTCCAATTACCAACAACTTCTCGCCTTGCAGCGTGATTTGTACTATTAATATTCTGCCTTCCTCATCTTTCGAGATCAGTTTTGGTTCAAATTTTTCCTTTATATATAGTGCAACTCCTCTCTTTTTCGAAGAATCCGAGGAAACAAATTCTCTTCCCAATTTTTTATTAATTAACACATGTCTATGTTTTTTTGCAATATGAGTCTCTTGAAGACAAATTATGTCCAAATTTTTCCTATACAACACGTGTCCTATCCTGTTCCTCTTGTTTTTATCGTTAAGACCGTTTACATTCCACGAGGTAAGTTTCAAAGCCATGTTTTCCTTTTCTCTTGTTTTTAGGCCTTTTAAGGTTTATTATCCTTATTATCAATATCTTCCTCTTCTTCTTCCTCTTCTTCATCCTCTCCCTCCAATTCTTGTTCTTCTTCTTCTTCTTCTTCTTCTTGTCCTCCGTGTGCTCCTAGCTTCTCCAACTTCTCTTCCTCCTCTTTCTTCTTGTCCTTTTTCTTCTTATCCTGTTCTCTCTTGCCCTCGTCTGGTGCTGGTCCGGGTGGTCCTATCTTCCCTAAATCATCTTCGTATCTTCTTGTAAATTTCTTCACTTCCAGTGCGTCTGTCAGTTTAAATCTTTTATCTTTGTAGTAGAAGGAGATCCCCTCCGGGTATTCCCATCTATGTTGAATCCCTTTTTTCCTAAGCGATGCCACCAGTGGTTTGTACGGGTCCCTCTTTCTCAAGAATCTTGTCGGGATCTCCTTAAACACAATGATTTGCTTCCCATCGATCACCAGCTTCTTTGTGTAACTCAATCTTAGAATAGCATTCCTCATGTCCATCGAATTAAACATGACCAGACAATCACCTGGAAATTTCTTTGCCTTTGCTTTTGCCGATCTTACTTTAATTCTGAAAGCATTAGTAATTGAGTAGGCCACCTCCTCTTCCTTCAAATCCATCCATTTGGCCAGTTCTTCAATTATTTTCTTCCTTATATCCTCATTTGCCTCTTCTTTCAATCCTCTAAATTTTAAATTCATCTGTTTCTGTCTCATCTCCGTTAAAGCCAAATTGTCCCACATCTCCTCCTGCGCTTTATTTATTTGTGTCATCTCCTCTTTCACTTGTTCTGTTTCTTTTTTTGTCGCTCTCACCTCTTTTTGTGTCCTCTTCAATGCTTCTTCCATTGTTTTGGATTTTACTGACAACTCTTGAATTTCTGTTTTTAATTCTCCAACGGCTCCCTCTATTTTTTTGTCCAGTGTTTCTTGTACATCTTCCAATTTTTTCTCCATTCGCTGTTCATTTTGCCTAAATTCTTCCTTTATTTTTTGCCACAATACTTCTAAATCCTTTACTTCCTCTTGTTTGGAAGGCCTTCTTTCTAGCGGAGTCGCTGGGACTTTTTTTAATTCTCTTCCCGTCATTTTTCCGGAAAAAAATTAAAATCTGTAGTTACAAAGATTCACCACTAGGGGGAGCACCTGTTATTTGTTACTTTGGCCACTGGAGGGAGCTTCTATTTATTTTAAGTTTTAACCAGTCTGCAATACCACCAGTTGCCACTAGATGTCCTCTACGCTCTAATCACTCTCCAAAAGCACAGGATAAAATGTAGCTATTGTTTTTCCCACACACAGGCAAGGCAAGAAAAAAAACAGGAAGAAAATATATCACTGAGAACTATCACGAAGAAACATTGTCTCCTGCCCACGAAGTTACAAAAAGTTGCAAAAAGTCAAGGGTTGCACCACACACAAAGCAAAAAGTTCAGTTCGATGTTAAACCTAGATTTATACTCCCACCCCGATGGGTTTTGTAATCCTCGCCCCCCGGCCGGAGGCAGCGATTTAAAATCAATAATCCCGCCCCGATGGGCTTTGTAATCCACCCCCCCGATTGGGGAATCGTTATATTTCTCTATCACTGCAAATAATCCGCCCCGATGGGCTTTATAATCCACCCCCCGACTGGGGAAGCGATCTCCCTCCCCCGATTGGGGGATCTTTTCGCCACCGATCTCTGTCTGATGGGATAGCACGTCTTCAATGAACCCCCCTCAGTCGTCCCTTTAAAGCAGCGCTCGAAACCAAGACTCCAAACCAGGACGGAGGCCATTGTTATCTCTCAAGCAAAGGTTGAAAATATTAAACCCATGTTAACTGGACAGCAGAACAATGCGACAGTCTTATTTGGAGCGATGAGACCTAAGTTTCTTTGCTTGTTAGTGGTGGCATGAAATACAGAAGGGGACGAATGAGAGAAGATTTACATCCTACTTACAGTACACCGACTGTGAAACACCCAGATAGTGTGATAGCTAAAACACCCAGATAGTGTGATAACTAAAAGTCAGCATGGGTTTCTGAAAAATAAGTCATGTCAGACTAACCTGATCTCATTTTTGACAGAATTACAAGCCTGGAAGATGAAGGGAATGCTGTGGATGTAGCCTTGATTTCAGCAAGGCCTTTGACAAGGTGCCCCATGATATTCTTGTAAAGAAGCTGGTAAAATGTGGGCTAGACAATGCTACCATTCAGTGGATTTGTAACTGGCTGACTGACCAAATCCAAAGGGTGCTCATCAATGTCTCCTCTTCATCCTGGAGAGATGTGACTAGTGGGGCACCACAGGGTTCTGTCTTGGGCCCAGTCTTATTCAACATCTTCATCAATGACTTGGATGATGGGCTTGAGGGCATCCTCATCAAGTTTGCAGATGACACCAAATTAGGAGGGGTGGCTAAAACCCCAGAGGACAGGATCACACTTCAAAATGACCTTAACAGATTAGAGAACCGGGCCAAAGCAAACAAGATGAATTTTAACAGGGAGAAATGCAAAGTACTACACTTGGGCAAAAAAAAATGAAAGGCACAAATACAGGATGGTGACACCTGGGTTGAGAGCAGTACATGTGAAAAGGATCTAGGAGTCTTGGTAGACCACAAACTTGACATGAGTCAACAGTGTGATGCAGCAGCTAAAAAGGCCAATGCAATTCTGGGCTGCATCAATAGGAGTATAGCGTCTAGATCAAGGGAAGTAATAGTACCACTATATTCTGCTCTGGTCAGACCTCACCTGGAATACTGTGTCCAGTTCTGGGCACCACAGTTCAAGAAGGATACTGACAAGCTGGAAGGTGTCCAGAAGAGGGCAACCAAAATGGTCAAAGGCCTGGAAACAATGCCTTATGAGGAATGGCTTAGGGAGCTGGGTATGTTTAGCCTGGAGAAGAGAAGGTTAAGGGGGGATATGATAACCATGTTCAAATATATAAAAGGGTGTCATATAGAGGAGGGTGAAAGGTTGTTTTCTGCTGCTCCAGTGAAGCAGACACGGAGCAATGGATTCAAACTACAAGAAAGAAGATTCCACCTAAACATTAGGAAGAACCTACTGACAGTGAGAGCTGTTCGACAGTGGAATTTGCTACCAAGGAGTGTGGTGGAGTCCCTTCTTTGGAGGTCTTTAAGCGGAGGCTTGACAGCCATCTGTCAGGAATGCTTTGATGGTGTTTTCTGCTTGGCAGGGGGTTGGACTGGATGGCCCTTGTGGTCTCTTCCAACTCTATGATTCTATGATGATCTAGGGTTGTATGGCAGCAAAAGGTGTGGGCAGAATTTGTGCCATTATTCGGAATGTAAATGCCCCAAAATGGATGAATGAAATACTTGAGCCCAAACTGAAATGTTCCGCAGGTGGTATTTTCCCAGATACTGAAGCATTTATATATATTTATAGAAATATTTATTTATTTTCTATTTCAACAGGATTCAGCTCCATGTCATGTTGCTGCTGTGTGCAAAAGGTGCTTTCAAGATAATCCTATTCCACTGCCGGAATGGCCTGGGAATAGCCCAAACTTTAACCCAATCAGAAATCTATGGAGCCGACTAAAGAAACTTGTTAGTCAGAAGCAACCCAGCAATAAAGCCCAATTAACAGAGCCAATAATTCAGTGTTGGTTTCACATTATTACAGCTGCAGAACTAAAAACTTGGTTCACTTCACGGGAAGGCATTGCAAGGCCGTAATTAAAGCTAAAGGTTACCAATGGTTACCAAAGGTTTCACATTTTTTCTTTATGACCGCTGTTCTAATAGTTATTGCCTTACTTTTTTCTTTAAATTATCTTTCCATTGATATATAATTTTACGGTATTACTCCACACAGAAGTGGTGTTATGAGCCATTAAACCTCAGAAATACACTTTTCACAAAAGGTTTTCCCCATTTTGGCCACTAGTATAAGTTGTTCATTTTAAAGTTAATATTCTTTTTATATGGGATCAGATTATAATTATTTATGTTTCATGTTTATATACGTGTTGGAAGCCGACCAGAGTGGCTGGGGCAACCAATCCAGATGGGCAGGGTATAAATAAAAATTAATTTGATTACTACAGTGGTACCTCGATTTAAGAGCAGTCCTGTTCCGGGAAAAATTAAGTTTGTAAACCGAGGTACCACTGTATTACTGTCACGATCCGGGCAGGCACCAAGGAACGTCAGCCCAGAGGCAAGTGGGTCAGGCAGAGGGTCCACGGAGCGGGGGTCCAGGGGACGGGAAGCACACAGTTCAAGTCTCAGTCTTAGGGTCTAGGCATAAAGTCGCAGTCCAAGAGGCAGGAAACGTAGTCACAGTCGAAGGGTCAAGGCACGAGGTCACAACCAACGAACAAGCAGCACGCAGCAAGGCAGGGAAGGTGTTGCTGTGGTGAAGAGCTGAGGGGGAAAGATGACCTTATATCCCTGTTGGCTCCTGCCACCAGGTGGTGAGTTACTAAGCAGCGCAGTCTCACCTGTGCAGCTGTGCCCTGCCTCCCTAGAACAAGCTGAATAGTCACTAGTCCTGCCAAGCCCTGCTGGTCCCAGGGCCTGGCTCCAGCACGCACTCCTGACAATTACTATCATCATCATCATCATCATCATCATCATCACTGCTACTACTACTACCTGAGATTCAATAAGCCTGGCTCTTCTCTGGGAGGAATTTTGTTTGGCCCAGTCATGGCATCCCCTCCATCTCCAATGTCAGTCGTCTCTTTGGTCAAGCCAAGACTGACAGGAGCAAAAACAAAAACAAAACCGGAAGCTACTTATCTTTCCTAACAATTCTGAAGCTGACATTTAAGGTGGCCTGAGCAATTCAGATCAGCCCAATTGTGGTAGAAAAAGGAATAATTTGAGGAAGATTGTTCAAAGAAAAAACTGTGAGCTCTGTGAGGAGGAGGTTGGTCACATAGAGGTATTTTTTGAATCTCCAGGCAGATATGACGATCCCATAGTCAGCCTTACCAAGAGAGGTCACAATCCCACAAGTCTCCTCCATGACGTCCTTATGCAGAGCTCTCTGGTCAGGATCCAGCAACGCCCACTCCTCATCCGTGAAACGAACAGCAACATCTTCAAAGCACACTGGACCCTAAAAGAAAAAGGGAAATCTCCTCCTCTGAGACAGCATCTATATGATCTGCTACACAATGCTCTGTTGTTTCCTTCCTGTAAATTGCAGTGTTGTTTCAATGGGATTGCTTTGCTTTGCTGCACATTTTATTGATGGATGCTTATTTTATTCTGTGTTTTAATTATGGGTGTTCATCTTTGTGCAAATAGGTGGTATCCACCTTGTGTTTTTCTTTTTTTTTAATTAAAAATTTATAAGATTTTCCAATTACAAACGCAAATCATTACACTTTTCATACTCCCCCCTCTCCCACCGAGGGGAGCAAAATATCCAACCCCCCCTCTCACAGGAGTACATAAAATCATTCCACGTTTAACCTCATATTATACTAAAATCATTGCTTAAGCCCAACCCCTTTTCTGGGCCAGGTATTCATCCAACAAATCCATCTTTTAAACTGACTTCCCCAGATCCCCCTCATTGACTTCAAAGTAACATATAATTTCCAGTTTTCCTCACATCTTCCTAATCTAATTTAAACCACATTTCTTTCCTCCTTAACACTTATAAACATTTATATTCCGCAATTAATTACTAACATTTTCTTTTCTACCTAAGCTTCATTGTACTTCTGCACTTTCCTGATTCATAAACCAATTTTATCCCCCTTCCCTCCTTTCGGCCTCAAAAACTTGGCTGATTTTTCTTTTTTAACATTTTCCATTGTCCTCAGCGATAGAGAAACCTCGGAGCCGAGGCTTCTCCCAACTGTGCAGCTCAGCGTCCAACCGGAAGTCTCCACTTTGTGTTTTCTAAGTCATTCTGCCTACGCAAGCATTCCAGCTTGCCTGATGGAAGGATCCACTTTCTCCTCTCCTCGTGAGCTGTTCTGGAGTGTGTGGAGAGTATCAGAGTCTACAGAGTTAAGTGCTCTGCTGTGACGCACTGGTCACTGTGTGGGCAGTTCACATACGGGCTTTTGTCTTTGTCTGTGTGTGCTGTTTTTCTGGTTTTGTTTTCCCGACCGGAGCAGTCATGGAACTGAGCACTCCGAGACAAGATTTGTTTTTGTAAATAAACTCAGCTAGTTAAGAAGACAACGCTTCTGTAAATTGTTGCTGTGCTGCCTTGGCAGTTACACACATGTTTCCGCTGTGGCTTTGAACTCTGCTAATAGCCAGGAGTTGCCAGGCACAGAAAGCAAAGCAACGCAACGCAAGCGTGCCGGACCCTGGAAAACACTACAGATTGTGGAACACCTCATTTCACAGTGTAGCAGAGTGTTCCCTCCCAATGTCCTAGAGTCAAATTCAGGGGGTTCATTGGGGCCTGGAGAGGGGGAGGAATGGAGGGCAGGCCCCATTTTGCAGCGGGTGGAGCTTGTTAGGTGAATCCAGGCCACTATTAGTTCTCATTTGTTCACTGCTTAGAACCCAATTTTTGCATTCAGTGATCAATCAAGAAATAAAATAAGCCTATTGTAAGATTTCTGTGGTGGTTTCTCGTGAGTAATGAAGCAAGACTCTGTTCCTTCTATTATAGTTTTAATAGTGCAAATATGTACAGTGCAGAGCTCCAAAACCCATGACCGTTTCAGTTGGTCCCAATTCCGGAAGTGGCACCCTTCGAGAGCGCCCCAAGAAAAAGAACTTTGGTACCCCAAATCTCAAACTCACCTTACGTTTTACCCCTCTACGCAATTGGGGCGCTGGAAGCATCGTGCTTCCTTCTTTGCCGGCTTGGCTGTGTGGGCGCTGGGGCTCCCTGGCATACCCAAGCCCTCCTCGCCTGTCCTGCTTCTTGCCTCTCCTTCCTGCTGGAGAACGTCCTGCTTTCCCCACTGGAGGTGTTGCTGCTGTTCCCACGGTGCTGGGGCTGTCTGTATTTCCACAGCCCCTGCACCGCCTCTAAGGGAACGGATGATACCCTGACATCTATTTTGGATGGCCAGCTATCTTGGATGATCTAGCAGAGATTCCTGCAAATCAGGGGGTCTCCTGGCTCTGAGAGAAGCAAGGAGGGTGGCTTCTGGCAATAGGAGAGGGAGCCAACGGTGGCTCCTCCTTATCCTGACTCACCTCAGCCTCTCAACCTCCCTCATCGCACTTTCCTCCTTCCTCTTCTGCCTGAGATACTGGACTTCATTCTGCCAGAGAGTCTTCCAGCTCACTACCCCCTGTTAGCCCTTCAGCTTCTGACACCTCCTCTTCCCAGGCATCTCCCTCTTTAGGAAGATTCCACCTAAACATTAGGAAGAACTTCCTGACAGTGAGAGCTTTTCGGCAGTGGAATTCGCTACGAAGGAGTGTGGTGGAGTCTACTTCTTTGGAGGTCTCTAAGCAGAGCCTTCACAGCCATCTGTCAGGAATGCTTTGATGGTGTTTCCTGCTTGGCAGGGGGTTGGACTGGATGGCCCTTGTGGTCTCTTACAACTCTATGATTCTATGATTCTTCCCCCACTGACTCCCCATCCTGCTTCCACCTCAACTCCTTGGGCTCTGAGCCATCTTCCCTTCCTGGTTTCCCAGCTGCTTCCTCCCACCATTCCTCCATGCCCAACCAGTCCATGACATTGCTCCAGCCCTCGGCCTCTGTCCCCACAAGGCAGTTTCCCCTGACCTGATCTGGTTCCACAGCCGCTACTTCCCTTCTGCCCCCATGAAAAGACGGATCAGGAGGTCTTCCCAGCATCATTATGTCACCTGCAAGAAAAAAAAGGTAAGCAGGACGCCAGGAGTGCCTGCTTCTCTCACAGGTGAAACAGGGCATCTCTAACTACAGATGGGCCTTTGAGAAAGCCTTACCTGCTGAGAGCATTTGGACGTTTGTGCCCATTTAATATGTCAGTTGTTTAGAAATGCATCTTCCCCCTCCTCTGGACCCTTGTTCCCAACTGTCTCCCCCCAAAACAAGATGAAAAGAACTCTCAGATGAGTTGGAAAACCAACAGAATGAGACCAAATGGAGAAAATCCACCTTCCTCCTTACCCAGTGGCCTCTCTCTGGTGTCCAACAGAGGCCTCTCTGCCTCACAGGAATCCAGGTCCATTTCTGCAAAACGATCCTTTCCCTGAAAAAGAAACAAGGATTCAAAACAGAGAATGGGGAGAAATATTAGAAAGAGAATGACAAAGACTTGAAGTGTAAGATCTCATTCCATTGGTGCTTTCCCCCACAAAAGGATGGGCAATCAGCAGACCATTATGGGATGTTCTCTGTCCTGTTTGGAGCCCCTAGGGACTACCCAGAGGAAAGTCTCTCTCACCTGCTTTCTCTCCTCTGCCTGACTCAGGAGGAAACCTTCGGCCAGGGCCACCGCCTGGGAACTAGTCTCCGCTCCGCATTCCCTCACCCAGCTCTCCATCTCCGGGGGAAGGACAGCCAGGAACTGCTCCAAGATCACCAGGTCCAGCATCTCAGCTTTCGTGTGCCTTTCTGGCTTCAGCCACTGGTGGCAAAAGTGGTAGAGTCGGCTGTAAACCTCTCGGGGTCCTTTGGCCTCCTGGCAGCAGAACTGCGTCAACTGCCGGCTCTGCACCTCTGAGCGGAGGGTGTCCTCCTCACCCAGGATCTTCTGTACAGTGTTTCCCCAGAATTCCCCACTGCTCCCAGTTTGGGTGGCATGGCCTCTTCCTGTTCCAGGGCCAGCTGAGTCTCGTTCATCCATCTGTGCTCTCAGGAAGCCTCTAAGAATTCAGAAGGAACCCTTTGGTCTTCTGCCAAGATCTGTCTGTCTTAATGAGAAGCTCTAATAATCCTACAAAGCAAATACATTGTTACTGAATTTGGAGGATGGGCGGAGTGGGGGGGAGGAGAATGGTTCCCTGAGCAAGCATGGAAGAGTCTTGCTGGGAACCAGGGCTGCACTGCACCACATCCCAGACCATAAGCTATCTTTTTGAAAAGAAAGAATAGCAGGAAGAGAAGAAAAAGTCTCTAGCCTTCTAGCAACACAAAATGTAGAGGCAACTGAAGGGATTTATGGAAGATTAATCAGCCTGGTTTCTGCTGCCTTCCAATCAATGCATGAAGTCAGAACCGACTGACAAGGGAATCCTTTGTATCTTGTGGAAAATGGATGCTTGGCTCTAGTGGGGGTCCTCACCCGGGGGTCCTCAGGAGTTGCTCCCCGACCCCACCCCCACCCCCTGCTTCTGTCTCCTTTTCTTGCACTTGGACTCTCTGCCGCTTTCAAGACAGACTCCTGGGGTGGGGTCCCTTTTTCTTTGCTCTGAGGGCCCAACCCCCTGAGGGCCAAGTGCATGGAGCCAAAGACATCTCCCTTGACATTTAGGCAGGTAATTTATTATTATTATTATTATTATTATTATTATTATTAGTTATGGAGCTGCCCTTGGAGACTACTGGGAAACTGGTTTGCAATGCAGCAGCCAGACTATGGGCTGGGATCCCTCCCTTTATTCCTGGCCTTTCTCTCCCCCCCTTTCTTTCCTCCGCTTGGGGTTTTTCTTTTTTTTGGAGGGGAGAAGCTAGTCCACCTCCTCGTCCACTTTTGGAAAACTATTTCCACCTTTCCTCTGTTGTGCAATGACGCTGAGCGATGTCACACAGAGTTTAAGTCTTATAATAATAAATAATAATAATTAAAAAATTTTATTTATACCCCGCCCTTCCCCGCGAAACCGGGCTCAGGGCGGCTAACAGCAATGAAATCACAACAAAAACATAAAACAGTTCATTAAAATACAGATTAAAATACAATTTAAAACTAAATCTAAACTTCAGCCTCATTTTTAAGTAGCCCACCATTCACCCCAAAAGAACGAAAACATCAGGGTTAAACTGAAACCAACCCAAAGGCTAGGTGGAACAGCTCCGTCTTGCAGGCCCTGCGGAAAGATGCCAAATCCCGCAGGGCCTTGGTCCCTTGTGCCAGACTGTTCCACCAAGTCGGGGCCAGTACTGAGAAGGCCCTGGCCCTAGTTGAAGCCAACCTGGCATCCTTGTGGCTCGGGACCTCCAACAAATTATTATTTGAGGACCTTAAGGTCCTACCTGGGACATACCAGGAGAGGTGGTCCCTTAGGTATGAGGGTCCTAAGCCGCATAGGGCTTTAAAGGTCAAAACCAGCACCTTAAACCTGACCCTGTACTCCACCGGGAGCCAGTGCAGCTGGTAAAGCACTGGATGAATGTGGTCCTGCGGCAAAGACCCCGTGAGGAGCCTCGCCGCGGCATTCTGCACCCGCTGGAGTTTCTGGGTCAGCTTCAGGGGCAGCCCCACGTAGAGCGAGTTACAATAATCAAGTCTGGAGGTGACCGTCGCATGGATCACTGTGGCCAGATCAGGGCGAGAGAGGTAGGGGGCCAACTGCCTAATACGGCGGAGATGGAAAAATGCCACCTTTGCTGTAACTGTAACCTGCGCCTCCATAGAAAGTGAGGCGTCAAAGGTTACACCCAAACTCCTGACAGAAGGCGCTGGCACTAATTGCACCCCTGCAAGAGATGGGAGTTGGCCTCCCAACCCCATGTCGTCTCGACCCAGCCAGAGGACCTCTGTCTTCGAAGGGTTTAACTTCAACCGGCTCCCACGCATCCATCCAGCCACAGCCTCCAAGCACCTGGTCAGTGTGTCCGGGACCGAGTCAGGGCGGCCTTCCATCAGTAGATAAAGCTGGGTGTCATCAGCATATTGATGACAACCCAGCCCGAAACTCCGGACAATCTGGGCAAGAGGGCGCATAAAGATATTAAAAAGCATCGGGGAAAGGATTGCGCCCTGCGGAACTCCACACACCAAGGAGTGTCGCGGCGACAACTCCCTCCCTAGCACCACTCCCTTAGCGACTCTTTTGTTCAACGAAGGGAGATTTCGTGGGAGCCATTTTTTTCTGAAAGGCCAAATGAGTTTGGGATCCTCTGATCTCCAGGAAGGAGAGCGTTGCAGACCTCGCCCCTCCCTGGCAGGACCCTCTCCTCCCCCTGCATGAGCAGATCAGGCCCTCCAGGCTGGCATCCTCCCCTGCTGCAGCCCTGGGACCCCCACCGCCTCCCCACTGCACCCTCTGGGGAGAGAGAGAGGAGACTCACCAGATCCCAGGAAGGGACAGCCATGCAGCCCTTGCAGGAGAGGACTGGGGAGGGAGGGAGGGGCCTGGGCTCTGGAGGACCTCGCCCCTCTTGCTTCCCGTCCTCTCTAGGAAGGCAGCTCACTTGCCTTTAACCCTTGCAAAGCCGAGTCCACCCAGCTCAGCCCTCTCCCGCATGGCGGAACATACGCCTTTTATTCTTTTTTAAGGGTTATGGGGGGCTGTGGCCCCGCTGGCTACGCCAGTGCCCAGATGTCCTTTTGGGGTGAGGCTCTTGGTTGGACTCTGAGCATCTCCCTCTGTTGGCCGGAAACCAGAGGAACTGCTTGAAGGGAAAAGGGCTTTTCAGGAGGCAAAGAATACGAGGGGAATCCTAGTGTCATCTAGTCCAACCCCCAGTAATGCAGGAATCTCAGCTAAAGCATCCATGGCAGATGGCCAGCTAATCTCTGCTTAGAAACCGCCAAGGAATGTTTAGCTTGTGGTCCACTCAGTCCCCTAGATCCTATTCACATGTACTACTGGCAAACTATGTGCCCCCCTCCTTGAGTTTCCTCCTCAGAATCCCCAAAGGATGAGCTGGGCTGCAAGAGCTGCAGCAAAGGGATGGGGCAACCCAGGAAATGTCCTCCCCCCATTTCACCTCACTGCTAGGTAGGACAGCAAGAGCCAGAAGGAGCTGTGCAGGAGCTGAGCTGGAAGCTGGAGACACAGAGACTGGCTTGCTCTGTGCTGGAGCCAAAGCTCTGAGCAATGGAGAAGCAGGATCTGTTGGGGGGGGGGTCAATGCTGTGACCCCTCCATCCTACACTCAGCTTGTATAGATAAAAAAAGGAAAAGATTGATACTAAAGATACTCCACTTTCTGCTGACATTGGTTCCGAGGAAATCAAACCTGGATCTGGAACCCCATGAGTCTCTCTGCTCTCTGCTCAAACTACAAAAACACACACACACACACACAATAATCATTTGTGCCTGTGTTCCTAATACGTAACCATTTCTGTGTCCTGAGCCCCGAAAGGTCAGCAGACTTCCCTACGAATCCTGCGGAGCTGAGCCCCCCCCCCTTCTCCAGGGACACTTTTCAGAAAGCCAAACCATTGCGGTCAATCAGTCTGAAAAGATACTGTTTTTCTTTCTCATTTATTGCTTCACTTAAAACAATAGTATAAAGTACATAAAAATAATTACAAAAGTGTAGAGGGAAAATCTAAAATATTCTATCCATTTTTTTCCTGCATTACTAAATCTCTCTGTATAGCCATTTTTCTTCCCCAGCATTAAGATGAAACAGGCACAAAGACTTGAATATTTGCTTTATGAACATCAACAGCAGTTTAACATGAACAAGCACCATTCATTGGAACTTCCCAAACCAGATCAACTCTTCCTATGCTGGAGACAAGAGATTTGATGTCAGAAGCAAACTCCCAAGTTCTGGCTCCTCTCCAATGTGTTGGGCCTCCTATCCTTGGAGATCCAACTTCAGCAAGGTCAACCAAAATGGAGAGCATTTTGAAGGTCCACCCCCCTGACACCCCCCAGCCTAAACTGGACATATCCAGTCACACTCTTGAGTAATAGAACCACTTTCATATTCCCCCCCCCAATCTTTGGCCAGGGCATTGGAGGAGCCAGAAGTTGGGAGGTTGCTTCTCACATCAAATCTCTTGTCTCCAGCATAGGAGGAGTTGATCTGATTTGTCCCGGGGGCCTTTAGAATTGCATGCTCAGGCCCTTCATTTTTACCTAAACAATCATTCTAAACATTTTACGTGTTAAGAGTTTCAGCCTACTAAATTTTAAGGTATATCTTTTTTCTAGTTGAGAAAATAGGATATCAATATACCAGGAATAATAATAATTCTGGTGCACATTGTTGTATAAAAACAGGGACTTTTCCAGATTGTCTCTTAAAGGAATCGATTGTCGGTCTGGTGCAGAAGTTATTTAGCTTGCTCCTCTTCAGCTAAAGAACAGAGAGGAATATTCCTAGGAAGCCGCCTTGGACACAGTCAGTCCTGTGACCCATCGACCTCAGCAGCACCTGCACTGACTGGCAGCAGCTTGCCGGGGTTTCGGAGGGGGAAATGACATTCCCAGCCCCCCCCCCCCCCGGAGATGCTGCACAGGGCGGAAATTCTGAAGGCTAATTTGATGGTCCAATCCTGCGCTATGGAGACCCCTAAACTGCCTGGGAGAATGTGGGGATGGTCTCCCTTCGTAAATGGGGCTGCAGGAAGAAGGATGTGAAAGGAAGATGCAGTCCAGCTGCAGGCAGAACAGCAGGTGCCTCCGAGTTCTGACAGAGGAGCATCACCTCTCAGGAGGGGCCAGGTGGAGGGGTTGCCATGGTGACAAGGACCCGCCCTCCTTTGTGACCTCTATTGCTTCTCCCTTAAAAGTCACTGTCTTGCAGGCGGCCACTGTAGGTTAGTAGTGAGGCGATTGTAGGAGAGGAGTTTGTGGCGGTTGGCAGAGATTAGGAAAGGAGTTCGGTTTCTTGTTATTTTTCCAGTTTCTTATTTTGCTTCCTTTTTCATTTAATACTTTGATTTATTTCATTTGGTTTATTTTTCTTTAATTCTTTTCATTTTTAACACTTTTTATTTTTTGTCCTTTATTTTAGTATTTTTTATTTTACATTTTAATTTTGTGCACATTTGTGCCTATTTTGTCTATATTTTGTATATATTCATTCTGTACACAGAGGGGTAGTTGTGGTTAGGCTTAGGGCTGGGGTTGTGGTCAGTTAGGCTTAGATGGGCATTTTAGACAGTTTTATTTGTTGTATCCTGCTTTTCTTATAGAAAAGTAAATTCCTTTATCATTTCTCTAAAATATTTGTTACTGAAATAAAGTTAAAACAAAATAAAAACTAAAAAAAATTCCTTCCAGTAGCACCTTCAGTATATCTGAAGTAGTGTGCATGCACACGAAAGCTCATACCAAGAACAAACGTAGTTGGTCTCTAAGGTACTACTGGAAGGAATTTTTATTTTTTATTTTGTTTTGACTATGGCAGACCAACACGGCTACCTACCTGTAACTGAAATAAAGTTGTGAACGTTTATTCAAACCCTGCCAGTGAATCCAGTCCATTTTGTTGTTTCTGCAAATAGACTGTTATAAGAATTTTAAGGTGAAACATTAAAAAAATGAAACGTTCATACCTATAAACCACATGTCTGAAACCCACAGATTAGGTCCGGAACAAATTGACCTCAAATATTTCTCTTCAAGGTCAAAGTGGGAAACCTCCCCCTTGTCTCTTTCCTCTTGGGCACATTCAAAATATAAACAGGGTGTAAACCTGTGACCTGTGACCTACATTCAGGAATTAGTTATTTATAATAACAAAAGAGTGGCCAAAACCCAGATAATGCAACTTGCCAGACAGGAGATAAAAAACACACTCAGATCTCTGTTGTAGACCGCCTTTGGCCAGAAGAGAGTGTCACAGGGCCAACCTACTTTCCCTTTAAAGCAAACTTGGGTCTCCAGCTTTTTTCGACTACAACTCCCATCATCCCTAGCTAGCAGGACCAATGGGGAGAGATGATGGGAAGTGTAGTCTGGGAGCTGCTTGGGACGCAAGTTTCGGAAAACCTGCTTTAAAGCAACTTTATTCCATGGAAATGAAAGAACACAAAAAACAAACAAGCCTGGGAAATAAAAGTGACCAAACCGCCGCTGGGACGCCCATGCTGGTGAGTTTTCGTCGCTGGGGTCACGTAGGCATCATAGCCCAGAAGAGAAGGAGGGGCATTGGGATCCAAGCACCAGGTTTCCTGTAGTCCAATGATATGGAATTTTGTAAGGAAGTCCAAGACTTCCCTATCCTCTTGTTTAGGGCCCCATCCAGCCACATTCCATGACATGACATTCAGGCAATCGGAAAGTGGCTGGTGGGAATACGGAAGTCAATCTTTCTTATTAGAGTGGGGTGCCAAATCCCGGGCTTCCATACACATTGGGAGGCTTCCTGGGGACGGGCATGTCGAAGATGCAATGATTTTATTGATGTGGCCGACAGGGTCTTCAATAAAGAATGGGCTAAGTCTTAAAGCTGTGGCCTCCTTGTCGATGGTCGATTGGCTACGCTGTAAAGCTGTAGATGAAGAAATGGCCAGGGATGTGTGTGTAAGTGGGGGCGAAGATGGGTGGTTTACTAACTGAGCATCACATATGGAGGATTCTAGATCTGGCATTGAAGAAAAGGAGCCCGGGAGGCCTGCAGTTATGTTCCAGTTCTTAGTGGGGCTCTTAATTGTTAAGGTCTGTGTCCCAAAAGGGGAAAGCATGGGAGGAGAATTCAGGTCTATTAACGGAGGTTGTGCTGAGCTGTAAATCTTTAAGGGAGTGGAGGCATCTGCCGGGGGGGGGGGGGGTGACGGATCAGTCATTGAAAGGATCCTGGCATTGGTGTCAAGCTAATGATAGGATTGAGCCTTCGGGAGCCCATTTGGATATTGAGGATAGTTACTATGGCGGTCTTTCAGAGGGAGGCCCTTTTGGATCAGGAGTAGCTGTTTAACGTAATCCAGTCTGTCAATAATTTCTTGCTGCTTCGCTGGGGGAAGATTACCATAGTCAGCAATAAGGGCTCTTTCCTCGGCAATTTCCAGGACACTAAGCCCTGAATTCGCACGACACGGCGACGTGGGGGGTTGTGCGCTAGAAGGCTTTGGTGGGGACAGAGGAGATGAGTTTGTAGCATGCAGATTTGGTTTGGAAACTAGTTCCGGCAGATGCGGGGCACGGGCCCCAGTTGTTGTTAGATTAGGGAATAAAGGTTTGATGTTGAGATCTTTAAAGACGCTCGTCAGAGAGATACCCCAATTGGCCAGGTGCCCTTTCCTTCCAAGAAGTAGTAATGGTATTTTGGGTGTCCGGAAGGCAAGTAGAACTTTGGTGAACCTGGGGGTGGAGTTTAAGAAGTCCACAGAGGTAAGGTCTATTTGTGGTTACAATATAAAAAAACAACATAAAAATACAAAACACATTTTAAAAGGGCATCAAATGTCAATCAGCCAAAGGCCTGGTAAAAAAGGGGCAGATTTGCCTGGCTCCTAAAGCTGTATAATGGTTTTCCAACCTTTGTATGGATTCTTTGATGAGAAGTGAGATTGCTACTCTTCCTGAAGCTCTTTCCACATTCCACACACTGATATGGTTTCTCTCCTGTATGAATTCTTTGATGGGAAGTGAGAGAGGAGCTCTGATTGAAGCTCTTTCCACATTCCACACACTGATACGGTTTCTCCCCTGTATGAATTCTTTGATGGGAAGTGAGACTGTGCTTCATCCTGAAGCTCTTTCCACATTCCACACACTGATATGGTTTCTCTCCTGTATGAATTCTTTGATGGGAAGTGAGAGAGGAGCTCTGAATGAAGTTCTTTCCACATTCCACACACTGATATGGTTTCTCCCCTGTATGAATTCTTTGATGGGAAGTGAGAGAGGAGCTCTGAATGAAGCTCTTTCCACATTCCACACACTGATAGGGGTCATCCCCTCTATGAATTCTTTGATGGGAAGTGAGAGAGGAGCTATTACTGAAGCTCTTTCCACATTCCACACACTGATAGGGTTTCTCCCCTGTATGAATTCTCTGATGCTTAGTGAGATTGGAGCTCTGACTGAAGCTCTTTCCACATTCCACACACTGATAGGGTTTCTCCCCTGTATGAATTCTCTGATGCTTAATGAGAGAGGAGCTGTGAATGAAACTCTTTCCACATTCCATACACTGGTAGGGTTTCTCCCCTGTATGAATTCTTTGATGCTTAGTGAGATGGGAGCTACCAGTGAACCTCTTTCCACATTCCACACACTGATATGGTTTCTCCCCTGTATGAATTATTTGATGGGAAGTGAGGTGGGAACTCTTCCTGAAGCTCTTTCCACATTCCACACACTGATAAGGTTTGTCGCCTGTATGAATTCTTTGATGGGAAATGAGATCGCTACTCCTCCTGAAGCTCTTTCCACATTCCACACACAGATAAGGTTTGTCCCCTGTATGAATTCTATGATGGGAAGTCAGAGAGGAGCTCTGACTGAAGTTCATTCCACATTCGAAGCATTGATAGGGTTTCTCCCCTGTATGAATTCTTTGATGGGAAGTGAGTTCGCTACTTGTCCAGAAGCTCTTTCCACATTCCACACACTGATAGCGTTTCTCCCCTGTATGAATTCTTTGATGCTTAATGAGATGGGAGCTATCAGTGAACCTCTTTCCACATTCCAAACACTGATATGGTTTCTCTCCTGTATGAATTCTTTGATGCTTAGTGAGAGCGGAGCTCTGAGTGAAGCTCTTTCCACATTCCACACACTGATAGGGTTTCTTCCCTGTATGAATTCTTTCATGGGAAGTGAGAGCGGATCTCTGAGTGAAGCTCTTGCCACATTCCACACACTGATATGGTTTCTCCCCTGTATGAATTCTTTGATGGGAAGTGAGATGGGAGTTCTGATTGAAGCTCTTTCCACATTCCTTGCACTGATAGTGTTTCTTTCCAATGAGATTTTGTTGATGGGATGTGGAATGGGAGCTCTGACAGCAGCTTTCTCCACACTCCAAATTTTTACGTGGCTTCTCCTCTCTGGGGATTTTCTCGTGGTCACCCTTGTTTTCGTTTTCCGATTCATCACAATCTGCTATGGAGACAAAATGGGATTAGAGCCTCAGGAACAAATGGAGAAGAACTGAAGGGAGTTAGGTGTGTGTTCATTACCTGTGTTTTTTTGTCATTAACCAACATATTTATTATTAGACTCTGATGAGTTGTTGAATGTTGCTTTGTTTGATATACAGTAGTGGTTAAAATTGTGGAAGTCTTTTGGGAAAAAGTGTATTTCATAGGTTTGATGGTTCATAACATCTCTTAATTTTCAATAATATAATAAAATTAATGGAATCAATGGAAAGATAATTTAATCAAGAATGCAATTCAACAAAGGTTGTTCAATTACCCGTATTCTATCAAACGTTATACCCAAATAACCAGAAAAAGGAAGCACAACTTGTTTATGTTGACTTTTGTCAGTGTGTTATGTGATTGCTATGAAGTTGGTTGGTTTTTTGTTTTCTTTCATTTAGTGAGGTTGTAAAGCATAATAAAATTATAGAAATGGCACGAAGAGTTGACTGGACACCCAGAAAGCGATGTAAAATTGTACTATTAAGTGAACAAGGCTACAGTTATGAAGAAATGAGATGAAAGATTGGGGAAAACCTATGGAGAGACTGTCCCTACATGACAGAAGAAAATCATCTGTGTGTATACAAGATGACATGGCACAATGTAATGTGAAGTTGAGTGCAAGGACTGGTCTAAATGTTAGAATTCTAAGGAAAAAGCCATTGTTATCTCTCTAGCAAAGGTTGAAAAGATTAAACCCATGTTAACTGGGTTTTTTGAGAGGGTTAAAAGTTCAATTTAAGCTTGACACTGGAGCTGAGGCAAATGTTCTCCCAGTTGAAATATATGACAAGGTCGCAGGGCAGAAGAGTCTGGCCAAGACAAAGACAACATTGATGGCCTATGGAGGGACACAAATAGTGCCTTTGGGCACAATTGCTCTTGAGACCTGCACCACTAAAAGGAGTTTGGAATTGTTATTTTATGTTACTGACATATCAACCACTCCACTATTGGGAAGGGTGGCTTGTGAGGCTTTGAATTTGGTATGTAGAGTTGATAATGTGCAACTACCTGAATTGGTGTCAGCAGTGGGATTCTTTTCGACCCCCGTGTCCTCTTGTGCTCCAAGGAAACCTGGCAGAGAATTGGAGACGATGGGAGCAAGCCTTTCGTGTGTATTTGACGGCGTCTGGAGCTGACCGCTTTTCGGCAAAGAGGCAGGTTGCTGTTTTGTTGAATTGTGTGGGAGAAGAGGCGGTACAGATTTATGAGACATTTAGTTTTCCTGATGACGAAACACAGACTGTGGATGAGGTTCTGGAAGAATTTCAAAAGTACTGCACTCCTCGAAAAAATGTGATATTTGAAAGGTATTTAATGAGTTGGGCAGAGATAAGCTTGTTTTTAGTGCACCGGAGAGGTTGCAGCAGAAGTTGTTAAAGGAGTCTGACCTTACTCTCGAAAAGGCTGTAGAGATTTGCCGAATAGAACAAATAACAGCAAACAGTGAGATGTCTACTATGGCGAAACAGCTTGATGAAACGGCAGAGATAAGAGAGAACTTTGAAGTCCCAGTACAGACTCTTGGGAATGTGAACTCCCGTTTGGGGCAGAGACAAGACTATGGTGGATATAAAGGATGTTTTCACTGCGGGAGTACACATAAATTTCAGAAGTGTCCGGCGTTAGGAAATGTTTGTCATAAGTGTGGCAAGAAAAATCATTTTGCCAGGATGTGTAAGGCACCTGCAACTGGAGTCACTAAAGATCAAAGAAGGCGCCAAGTTCACGATATGGACTTACACAGCCTGTTTTTTAGGAGTACTATCTCAGGAAATGGACACTGTAGCTGTACAACCTCCAGGATGGTTTGCGGACATTTTTTTGAGAGGGTTAAAAGTGCAATTTAAGCTTGACACTGGAGCTGAGGCAAATGTTCTCCCAGTTGAAATATATGACAAGGTCCCAGGGCAGAAGAGTCTGGCCAAGACAAAGACAACATTGATGGCCTATGGAGGGACACGAATAGTGCCTTTGGGCACAATTGCTCTTGAGACCTGCACCACTAAAAAGGAGTTTGGAATTGTTATTTTATGTTACTGATATATCAACCACTCCACTATTGGGAAGGATGGCTTGTGAGGCTTTGAATTTGGTATGTAGAGTTGATAATGTGCAACTACCTGAATTGGTGTCAAAAGAGCAGTTAGTGACAATGTACTCTGATGTCTTTGAGGGGCTGGGAGAATTTGAAGGCTCTTACCATATAGAGGTGAACCCTAGTGTTCCCCCTGTAATTCATGCTTGCAGAAAAGTGCCTTATTGAGTTTTAGATAGACTGAAAGAGACTTTATGCCAGATGGAAGCAGCTGAAGTAATCTCCAAAGTAGAGTGCCCTACTGAGTGGGTGAGCAGTTTGGTGATTACTGAAAAAATAATAATGGAAAACTGTGTGTATGCCTTGATCCTCTTGATTTAAACAAGGCAATTAGTAGACAGCACTATACTATTCCCACAATTGATGATGTATTAAGCTCTTTAGCTGGTAAAAGATTCTTCACAATAGTGGATGAAAAGGATGGTTATTGGCAAGTGAAGTTAGATGAGAAGTCAGCGTTGCTGTGCACATTTAATACTCCGTGGGGAAGGTATTGTTTTAATCATATGCTATTTGGGCTAAAATCATCTAGTGAGGTTTTCCAACAAAAAAATGAACAGACATTTGGGCACATAAAAGTAGTGCACATGATAGCAGATGATATGATTATTGCAGCAGAAACTTCTCAGGAACATGACCAAATATTGCGTAAGGTGTTTGAAACAGCAAGGGCTAAAAATATCAATTTTATTCAAGAGAATTCAAGAGAAAATCCAATTTAAAGTGGATTCAGTAAAATACATGGGGCATATAATAACTGCTCAAGGTGTCAAAGTAGATGAGGAGAAGGTTAAAGCGATTCGAGAAATGCCTTCCCCGCAGGACAGGCAAGGTGTGCTTAGATTTCTGGGGTCTGTACAGTACTTATCAAAATATATACCAAGAGAGGCAGAATTGACGGCACCTTTGAGGAATTTATTAAAAAAGAATGTGTTGTTTCAATGGATGCCTGAACATCAGAAGTCTTTTGAAATGGTAAAACAGCAACTGTGTCGGGCACCTGTGCTTCAATATTTTGATGCATCTAAGCCACTGGTGGTTCAAGCAGATGCCTCAAAGAATGGTTTGGGTGCATGCATGCCTCCTTCAAGAAGGGAGGCCAATATGTTATGCATCCCGGGCACTTACTATGGCAGAGCAGAATTATGCTCAGATAGAGAAAGAACTGTTGGCTGTATTGTATGCAATAAGAAAATTCCATCAGTATGTGTTTGGCAAGCTAGTATTAGTACAGACTGATCATAAACCTGTAGAGGCAATCTGTAAGAAAGCTTTAGGCAGTGCACCTGCTCGCCTGCAGAGGATGCTGTTACAATTGCAGAGATATCAGATGGAGGTGAAGTATGTGCCAGGGAAAGAAATGTACTTGGCAGACACATTATCTCGGGCCACGGTAGATCCACCAGAGAGTGATGTGGAACCCATAGATGATGAGAAAGTAATATATGAAATAGGTGAAATAGTAATGCACCCTACAGGGGTAATAGCTATACAGGAAGCAACAAAACAAGACGTACAGTTATAGCAGGTGGCATCTTTAATATCACGTGGATGGCCACTGCATTTAAGAGATGTACCATCAGCAGCAAAAGCATTTTGGGCCGTGAAGGACTTGCTGCGCTGTCAGGATGGTGTTCTATATGTTGATGAAAGGGTAGTTATTCCCGTATCTCAAAGACGGGCAGTTTTGGAGCAGCTTCATGAGTCACATCAGGGCATGCAAAGAACAAAAATGAGAGCAAAAACAATAATGTATTGGCCAGGTATGGGCAAGGAAATAGAAACATTCATAGAAAATTGTTCAATATGCGCGAGATGTGCGCCAAAAAACCTCTCATACCACATGAAATTCCAGAGCTGCCCTGGGAAAAGTTGGGAGTAGATATTTTTGAGTACAGGATGCAATCGTTTCTGCTGGTGATAGATTATTTCTTGAAATACCCAGAACTGGTGGGTCTCCCAGATAAAACAGCAGGAGCAGTAATTAGTAGACTGAAAGCAGTGTTTGCGAGGCATGGTGTTCCAAGGACAGTTATCACTGATAACATGCCATTTGCAAGTCAGGAGTTCCAGCAATTTGCCCAAGGCTGGGGGTTTGAACAGCGTTTCAGTAGTCCAGGATACCCACAGTCAAATGGAATGGTGGAAAGGGCAATACAGTCCATAAAACTACTCCTAAAAAAGGCAGAGCAAACACACAAAGAACCCCAATTAGCATTATTGGAGTATCGTAATACACCGGTGACTGGATGAGGAACCCCTGGACCTCGGCAATGAGGAAGCAACGCTGCCAAAGCAGTCTTTACTAAGCTGCAGCCATTGTTTCTTAAACGATCATACACAGCGACGACATCCCCCACAAGGAGGGAGTAAAACACTAAAGTGAATGCCATGGGAGGGGAACAGATTACAACTTAAATACCTGTATCCCAGCTAATAGGATTCAGGTGTACACAATAAGATTCCACACTTAAAGACACATACATCACAGCGGAACAATGGGACAGTGTTATTTGGAGTGATGGGACCCAAATCTCCTTGCTTGTTAGTGGTGGCATGAAATACAGAAGGGGAACAATCAGAGAAGATTTACATCCTACTTGCATTACACCGACCGTGAAACACCCAGATAGAGTGATGATCTGGGGTTGTATGGCAGCAAAAGGTGTGGGCAGAATTTGTGCTGTTAATGGGAATGTAAATGCCCCAAAATACATAAATGAAATACTTGAGCCCAAACTGAAACGTTCCGTGGGTGATCATTTCCCAGATACTGAAGCGTTTATATATATTTATAGAATTATTTATTTATTTATTTTCTATTTCAACAGGATTCAGCTCCATGTCATGTTGCTGCTGTGTGCAAAAGGTGCTTTCAAGACAATCCTATTCCACTGCTGAAACGTCCTGGGAATAGCCCAAATCTTTACCCATTCAGAAGTCTATGGAGCCAACTAAATAAACTTGTTAGTCAGAAGGAACCCAGCAATAAAGTCCAATTAACAAAGGCAATAATTCAGTCTTGGTTTCACGTTATTACAGCTGCAGAACTAAAAACATGGCTCACTTCATAGCAAGGTATTGGAAGGCCGTAATTAAAGCTAAAGCTTACCAATGGTTACCAAAGGTTTCACATTTTTTCTTTATGAACGCTGTTCTAATAAATACTCCTTCATAGAAGTTATTCCCTTACTTTCTTCATTAAATTATCTTTCCATTGATATATAATTTTATGGTATTACTCCACAAAGAAGTGGTGTTATGACCCATCAAACCTCAGAAAGACACTTTTCACAAAAGGTTTCCCCCATTTTGGCCACTAGTATAGGTTGTTCATTTTAAAGTTAATGTTCTTTTTATATGGGATCAGATTATTACTATTTATGTTTCATGTTTATATATGTGTTGGAAGCTGACCAGAGTGGCTGGGGCAACCCAGCCTGATGGGAGACCCAACACTCCCCTGGCGCAGAGGGAGGCACGCCATTTCCGTCACCCCAATTGCGCAGAGGGGTCACACATAAGGAAAGGAGGCGGGGGTTCCATATCCCGAAACTCTTATGTTGGGGAAAGAACTGGAAGGGGGCATTCCCGGATTCTGCTGATGGATGAGGCAGAGGTGAACTTGTTAGCTCTGCACTGTAAATAGTTTGCACAATGAAACTACTGAAAAGAAGCAACGGAGTTCTGCTGATTACTCATGAGCAACTAACTGAGAACTTTTTCAGCCATCATCATCATCCTCACTGCTACTACTACCTGAGATTCAATAAGCCTGGCTCTTCTCTGGGATGGATTTTGTTTGGCCCAGTCGTGGCATCCCCTCCATCTCCAAGGTCAGTCGTCTCTTTGGTCAAACCAAGACAGACAGGAGCAAAAACAAAAACAGAAAACCTGAAGCTACTTATCTTTTCTAACAATTCTGAAGCTGACATTTAAGATGGCCTGGGCAGTTCAGAGCAGCCCAACCGTGGGAGAAAAAGGAATAATTTGAGGAAGATTGTTCAAAGAAAAAACTGCGAGTTCTGTGAAAATATATGAGGTTGGTTACATAGAGGTATTGTTTGAATTTCCAGGCAGATAGGACGATCCCACAGGGAGCCTTACCAAGAGAGGCCACGATCCCACAATTCTCCTCCATGACGTCCTTATGCAGAGCTCTCTGGTCAGGATCCAGCAACGCCCACTCCTCGTCCGTGAAACGAACAGCGACATCTTCAAAGCACACTGGACCCTAAAAGAAAAAGGGAAATGTCCTCCTCTGAGACAGCATCAATATGATCTGCTACACAAGGCTCTCTTCTTTCCTTCCTGTAAATCGCGGTGTTGTTTCAATGGGATTGCTTTGCTGCACATTTTATTGATGGATGCTTATTTTATTCTGTGTTTTAATTATGGGTGTTCCTCTTTGAAGAAATAGGTGGTATTCCACCTTGTGTTTTCCAAGTCATTCTGCCTACGCAAGCATTCTGGAGAGTTCCCTCTCAATGCCCTAGAGTCAAATTCAGGGGGTTCATGGGGGCACGGAGAGGGGAAGGAATGGAGAGCAGGCCCCATTTTGCAGCGGGTGGAGCTTGTTAGGTGAATCCAGGCCACTATTTGTTCTCATTTGTCCACTGCTTAGAACCCAATTTTAGCATTCAGTGATCAATCAAGAAATAAAATAAGCCTATTGTAAGGTTTCTGTGGTGGTTTCTCGTGAGTAACGAGGCAAGACTCTGTTCCTTCTATTTATAGTTTTAATAGTGCAAATATGTACAGTGCAGAGCTCCAAAACCCATGACTGTTTCAGTTGGTCCCTGATTCCATAAGTGGCGCCCATTGAGAGTGCCCCCAGGAAAAGAACTTTAGTACCCTAAATCTCCTCCTAACCTCCTTACGTTTTACCCCTCTACGCAATTGGGGCGTCGGAAGCGTCGTGCCTCCTTCCTTGCCGGCTTGACTGTGTGGGGGCTGGGGATCTGGGCACTGGGTGGCTTCCGGCAAAAGGAGAGAGAGACACCGGTGGCTCCTCCTTATCCTGACTCTCCTCAGCCTCTCGACCTCCCTCCTCCCACTCACCTCTTCTGCCTCTGATTCTGCCACAGAGTCTCCCAGCTCACTAAGCCCTGTTACACCTTCAGCTTCTGACACCTTCTCTTCCCAGGCTTCTCCCTCTTTTCCCTCTCACCGCCCATCCTTCTTCTACCTCTACTTCTTGGACTCTGAGCCATCTTCCCTTCCTGGTTCCCCGGCTGCTTCCTCCCACCATTCCTCCATGCCCAACCAGTCCATGACATTGCTCCAGCCCTCGGCCTCTGTCCCCACAAGGCAGCTTCCCCTGACCTGATCTGGCTTCACCGCCGCTGCTTCCCTTCTGCCCCCATGAAAAGACGGATCAGGAGGTCTTGCCGGTATCATTCTGTCACCTGCAAGAGAGAAAAGGTAAACAGGACGCCAGGAGTGCCTGCTTCTCTCACAGGTGAAACAGGGCATCTCTAACTACAGATGGGCCTTTGAGAAAGTCTTACCTGCTGAGATCATTTGGACGTTTGTGCCCATTTCATATGTTTGTTGTGCAGAAATACATCTCCCCTCCTCTGGACCCTTGTTCCCAACTTTCTCCCCCCAAAACAAGATGAAAAGAACCCTCAGATTAGTTGGAAAACCAACAGAATGAGACCACACAGAGGAAAACCACCTTTCTCCTTACTCAGCGGCCTCTCTCTGGTGTCCAACGGTGGCCTCTCTGCCTCACAGGAATCCAGGTCCATTTCTGCAAAATGATGCTTTCCCTGAAAAAGAAACAAGGATTCAAAACAGAGAATGGTGAGAAATATTAGGAAGAGAATGACAATGACTTGAAGGGTGTGAGATCTCATTCCATGGATGCTTTCCCAGAAAACGGATGGGCCATCAACAGACCATTATGGGATGTTCTCTGTCTTGTTTGGAGCCCCTTTGGAGTATCCAGAGGAAAGTCTCTCTCACCTGCTTTCTCTCCTCCGCCTGACTCAGGAGAAAACCTTCGGCCAGGGCCACCGCCTGGGAACTGGTCTCCGCTCCACATTCCCTCACCCAGCTCTCCATCTCCGGGGGAAGGACAGCCAGGAACTGCTCCAAGATCACCAGGTCCAGCATCTCAGCTTTTGTGTGCCTTTCCGGCTTCAGCCACTGGTGGCAAAAGTGGTAGAGTCGGCTGCAAACCTCTCGGGGTCCTTTGGCATCCTGGCAGTAGAACTGCGTCAACTGCCATCTCTGCACCTCTGAGCAGAGTGTGTCCTCCTCACTCAGGATCTTATGCACTGGGTTTTCCCAGAATCCCCCACTGCTCCCTGTTTGGGTGGGATGGCCTCTTCCTGTTCCAGGGCCAGCTGAGTCTCGCTCATCCATCTGTGCTCTCTGGAAGCCTCTAAGAGATTGGAAGGAACCCTTTGGTCTTCTGCCAAGTTCTGTCTGTCTGAATGAGAAGCTCTAGGAAATCCTACAGAGCAAATTCAATTGTTCTGTTAAAGAATTCGTAGGACATGGGGGGAAATGGTTCCCTGAGCAAGCATGGATGAGTCTTGGAGGGAACCAGGGCTGGACTGCACCGCATCCCAGACCATGAGCTATATTTTGAAAAGAAAGAGGAGGAAGAGGAGAAGAAATAAGTCTCTAGCCTTCTAGCAACGCAAAATGTAGAAACAACTGAAGGGATTTCTGTGAGATTAATCAACCTGGTTTCTGCTGCCTTCCAGTCAATGCATGAAGTCAGAAACGACTGACAAGGGAATCCTTTGTATCTTGTGAAAAATGGTTGCTTGGCTTTAGTGGAGGTCCTCACCCGGGGGTCCTTAGGAGCTGCTCCCCACCCCCACCCCCACCCCCCTGCTTCCGTCTCCTTTTCTTGCACTTGGACTCTCTGCCGCTCTCAAGACAGACTCCTGGGGTGGGGTCCCTTTTTCTTTGCTCTGAGGGCCAGGTATGTATCTGCTCAACCCCCTGAGGGCCAAGTGGGCGGGTCCAAAGACATCTACCTTGAAATTTAGGCGGGTAATTTATTAATTATGATTATTATTCCATTAGATAACTTAATACACACAGCCATTGATGCCAAGGTCCCTGGAGACTCAGTGAGTAGCAGCGTCCATTTCCGGCTGCTTTACCAGCAACAATCCCTTTGGGACAGAGAGGATGTGGTCCTGGGATGCCCTGCTCTGGGTGCGAGGGGATTGCTGCAGTGGCCTCCGTGTGGAGCTGCCCTTGGAGACACTGGGAAACTGGTCTGCAATGCAGCAGCCAGACTATGGGCTGGGATCCCTCTCTTTATTCCTGGCCTTTCTCTCCCACTTTAACTTCCTTCCTCCACGTGGGTTTTTTTTGGGTGGGGGGCGCTAGTCCACTTCTTCCTCCAGCTTTGGAAAACCATTTGCACGTTTCCTGTGTTGTGCTATGACACTGAGCGATGTCACACAGAGTTAAAGTCCTAGGGACTCCTTTGTTTAAAGAAGGGAGATTTCCTGGGAGTCATTTTATTCTGAAATGCAAAATGAGTTTGGGATCCTGTGATCTCCAGGAAGGAGAGCGTTGCAGACCTCGCCCCTCCCTGGCAGAACCCTCTCCTCCCCCTGCATGAGCAGATCAGGCCCCCCAGGCTGGCCTCCTCCCCTGCTGCAGCCCTGGGACCCCCACCGCCTCCCCACTGCACCCTCTGGGGGGAGAGAGAGAGAGGAGACTCACCAGATCCCAGGAGGGGACAGCCATGCAGCCCTTGCAAGAGAGGACTGGGGAGGGAGGGAGGGGCCTGGGCTCTGGAGGACCTGGCCCCCTCTTGCTTCCTGTCCTCTCTAGGAAGGCAGCTCGGTTCCCTTTAACCCTTGCAGAGCCCAGTCCTCCCAGCTCAGTCCTCTCTCGCTTGGCAGAATATTAAATATTCAGGAAATTTAAACCCAATACATAACTCAGAACCTTGTATTCTTTTTTATGGATTTAGGGGGGCTACGCCAATGCCCAGATATCCTTTTGGGGGTGAGGCTCTTGGTTGGACTCTGAGCATCTCCCTCCATTGGCCAGAAATCGGAGGAACAGCTTGCAGAGAAATGGGCTTTGCAGGAGGCAAGGAACCTCCTCCTCGATTTCAGGAGTGTAGAGATAGGAGGGGTTTCGAGGGTCATCTATTCCAACCCCCAGCAGTGCAGGAATCTCAGCTAAAGCTTCCCAGGCAGATTGGGTGAAGAGATTGCGAAAAAGGACCAAAGATTGTTTATGTATGCAACAACTGCAGCGAGAATACTCTTAGCCCCAAAGTGGAAATTACAGGAAATACCGACGATTGAGGAGTGGCAAGACGAAGATGATGGACCATGCGGAACTTGCAAAACTGACTGGCAAGGTCCGAAACCAGGATGACTCAAAATTCCAAAGGGATTGGAGTAAGTTTGTGGAATATATAAGGTTGAATCGTGGAAGTTTGAAGACACTAGTGGGACTGGAATAAACCTATGACATTGTTTGATGGATTTAAGTAAGAAACTGTGCATTTAGATTGGACTAGAAAACACGCTGACGTGAGGGAGGGAAGTCGTAGCTCGGCAGAACGAGGATATAAGTGGATTTATATGTATGTATTTGCATGTTTTTGTTTGAGATAATGTGGTTAATTGGAATATATAATAATTATTTTAAAAAATAAATAAATAAATAAAGCTTCCCTGGCAGATGGCCATCCAATCTCTGCTTAGAAACCGCCAAGGAATGTTTAGCTTGTGGTCCACTCAGTCCCCTAGATCAGTGTTTTTCAACCTTTTTTGGGCAAAGGCACACTTGTTTCATGAAAAAAATCACGGGGCACGCCACCATTAGAAAATGTTAAAATAAATTAACTCTGTGCCTATATTGACTATATATAAAGTAATTTCCCACGGCACACCAGGCAACATCTCGCGGCACACTAGTGTGCCGCGGAACAGTGGTTGAAAAACACTGCCCTAGATCCTCTTCACATGTACTACTGGCAAGCCACGTGCCCCCCCCTCCACCCCCACCTTGCTGACCCCTTGAGTGTCCTCCTCAGAATCCCCAAAGGATGAGCTGCAGCAAAGGGATGAGTCAACCCAGGAAATGTTCTCTCCCCTGAATATCACCTGGCTGCTAGGTAGGAGAGCAAGAGCCAGAGGGAGTTGTGCAGGAGCTGAGCTGGAAGCTGGAGATATAGAGACCGGCTTGCTCTGTGCCGGAGCCAAAGCTATGAGCAATGGAGAAGCAAGATCTGGTGTGGGTGTCAATGCTGTTGTGACCCCCCCCCAAAAAAAATTATTCTCCACTCAGGTTATATAGATAAGTTAATGAAACCATCAGCCCTTAAGAAACCCCAGCCTCTGCTGACCTTGGTTTCAAGGAAAACGGACTCTATGACTATGGTTCATTATTGTTTTTAAGATGGAACTAAAGGGGAAATTTACCAGAACATCCAATCTGAATAAGCCAGACTGGATTGCTCAATCTTTATGATTCTAACGAATCCATCAACTAGCTTCCAGTAATGTGCAATGGAATGTGCTCTGCTAGCATGAGTGAGGAAGGACCATATATCCTCTTGTTGTAAGCCAATTAAACTATAATAAGGAGAAAATAGGGCCCGTTTCCCAAGGGGGAGTTCCGGAATTTTTACCCTGGGGAAGACCCCGTAATTTGCGGAGCCTCCCACTTACGCTGAAATGACAGAGACGAACCGTAGCTGGAAAAAAGCAAAGCGTAGCCTTCCCATTTATTCCAAGATCTGTTGCAACAGAGGTTCCCCCCACGACGTGCAGAATCACGAAGGAAGAGAACCAAGAGTATAGTCCGGGGGTCGGGAACGCGCGGCTCGCGAGCCGCATGCGGCTCTTTCGCGGCCATGCCGCGGCTCCGTGGCGGCTGCCTGGGGTGCGGAGGTGGCGTGGAGTGGTGGGGGCACTGCGCCTGAGAACTGCTCGGCTGGAGGGAAGACGCGCCGGCCCTGCATGCAATGGAGGGGCAGTTTGCAGGGGGGAGAGGGGGGGAGGGGCAGCCGAGGGGGAGGCGCGGGGGGCGGGGCCTGGTGCGGCGACGGCAGCGCAGTCCTTCGGCTCCGGGGCGGCTGCCTGGGGCGCGGAGTGGTGAGGGCACTGCGCTGCGCTCCTGGCGCGCCTGGGCTGCACCCACCGCGCCATCCTCCTGGCCCGCCGCGCCTGCCCGCTTCTCCGGCTGGCCGGCGGCAGCCCGCCCTCCAGCTGGCCGGAAGCTGCTGCTGTGCCTCGTTTCTGCCGGCGCAGGCGCAGCAGCAGGCAGCAGCAGCTTCCCTCCTTGGCGCATGTCCAGGAGGTGCTTGGCTGCTGCTGCCGCCGTGGAGCTGCTGCGGGCTGGTGGATTCAACGAGGCAACGACTCCACGAGGTAAGATCTTTGCGAGACGCCTCGCCTGCCCGGGGGGGTGGAGGAGCCGCGGGAGGAGGAGGAAGCAAGAGCGTGAAGTTGATCAGCTGGAGTTGTGACTTCTTGCGGATGGTTTGAGTCCTGGGTGGTTTCCTTCCTCCTCTCTTCCCGTCCCCCTCCTCAAGCCCCATCGCTGCCCCCTCTGTGGATCTTTCCCTCACTGGGTCGTTTCCCCTCCAGTCTCTCTCAGATTTGTGCCTCAAACGATTCCACCTCTCCACACTTTTCGCTCACTCGCTCGTTCCCCCTCCCTCCTTCCTCGAGGAGCCTTCCCTGCGACACTCACTTTGCATGAGAAAAGGTGAAACTGACATGGTGATTACTTTTCAATCATTCGGAACGCCTTTCAAAAGAAAAGCGAGGGTGTGCAGGGGGGGGAGAAGCGCTGGAAAGACCCTGGAGGTCCTCCCTCGATCAGTGCCGATTCTTTAAAAAAGTTTCTTTTTTGTCTCTCCTCTCTTAAACATCTCCCCCACCATCGATCTCTCTCTTGCTCTGCTCTCTCAAAACTTTTCATACTCCCTGCCCAGTCTTAATCCTGCTCCTCCTCATTTGTTGTAACAAACAAGCTTCTGGTTTGGGGTTTTTAAGTTGCTTTTGAAACCTCAGAGCCATATTTTGTTGTTGTTCAGGAGTTCAAAAGCATGGTTCTCATGCGCCCCCTTTTATCCATACAACACTATTTTGAGGTACGGTATGCTGAGAGATAGTGACTGGCCAACAGCCTTCCGGGGATTTTTGTGGCTGAGTGGGCAATTGAATTCCTCTCCCATGTCACCTCTAAGAGATGCTGCTCTCTTAATTTCTAAAACGGATTGGAGAGGAAATTAAACTTCTTTTGGTAATTGCAGGAGGCAAGCTTTGGGATGGCACACAATTGTTCATTGAGGTTATTATTGTTTCGTTTTTATTCTTTTACAAATGGGACCTGCTTGCAGTGTCCTCTCCTCCTGCATGAATTGGCATAATCCTTTTCTAAAGCCATCCAAGTTGGTGCCCATCGTTGCTCCCTGTGGCAGGGAGTTCCAGAGGTTAACCGTGTGCTGCGTGAATAAGTGCTTTCTTTTCTCTGCCCTGATTTCTCTTTCCTGAGAGCTCTTTCCTGGCGCAAATTAATTTGTAGCCCGGGGGGGGATTACTGCGGCGTGGACTGTCCCTGAGAAGTTGTCCCCGGGACAGGTGAGGGTGCTGATCTCTTATTTTCAAATCCGAAACTTGACAGCTGTGGTGCGTGCATGTGTATCTCGGTATGTGGCGGCCTGCCTTTTAATGCCTTTGGTATTGATAATGCAGGGGGGGAGTAGAGAGGGGCCCCATTTTTACCTGTGCCTGTGAAAACTGGGTGAGTTGCTGAATTTGGGGAAGGGGGTGGCGAAGCCAGCGAAGAGGCCTGTCGCTGCGTGCATGGATCATCAGCAGGAAGTGGGGGCTTGTGGAAAAGCCCCGAATCCAAGAGAAAGTTTTCTTTTCGATGCCAGGCTTGTCAGTTTCTCCAGCAGGCAGAGGAGGAGGGCATAGCAACATGTCTCTTGTTCCAAAGTTGTTTTGTAGGGTTTTTTGGGTGGTGATGGGAAGCTCCCAAGGTTTACAGAAGTACAGAAAGGGGGGGGTTGTAAATAGTGTTTTAAATGTCGCAATGGTTTTGCCGCGGCTCCCAGTTGTTGTTTTTTCCTTTGGAAACGGGTCCAAGTGGCTCTTTTTGTCTTAAAGGTTGCAGACCCCTGGTATAGTCACAGGGAGGGTTTTATACAATTTCGTTGCTATACAGGTGAATGGAAGGAAAAGAGCGGGAAAGAAGGATTTACATAAGGTAAGTACATTTTATGACAAGGTGATTGGTTTATACAATAGTATCAGGGTGGTTTTCCTGCCTGTCTTTTGATTAGATAATACTCCTGTTTATCTTCTGTTCCCAGGGTGGAGTCGGCGATCGGAGCTTCCTGAATTGTAAATGTCCATGTCCTTTTGTATATGAATAAAGGTGGTTGTCCTTGTTTATAGTTGACGTCTCGATGTTTATTTCTTGCTGCTTTGGTAGTAGACCCAACAGGTGGCACGGGTCTGGCTGATGGGTTTAGATTATGCAAATGGTCAAGAGGCTGGGTGGGGTAGATATGCAAACGGCGAAGAGGCTGGGTGGGGAAGCTAATCCGGCTGCAGGTGATGGCAGGGGTGGGGTGCGGGGATGTGGATGGTCGGGTGATTATGAGTGATCAGATTTGCATCTGAACATCCGAATTGTTATCGTCCGCCTCCCCCCCCCTCTGGCCAACTTGTTCTTCTGCTTCTGGAAAGAAGTGGGTCTAAAATGGCGTTGCAGTGGATTTCAGGTCCCCTCTCTGTACATAGGGAAACTGGACGGTGTGAAAGTGTAGGTGGCATGGTTATACTCCTATTACACTCTCCTACCATCCACAACATTCCCACACTAAGTTATTGAGAATCTAAGTGCCTTTGACCCCTGGAGTTTCATTTGTGCTTGTTTTCCTAATACAGTACATAACTAAGTGTGAAGGGTGTCTTTATCAACAGCCCTCCTGTGAATAAGGAAAGAAGCAACAAGGGAATCTGCTCCAGTGTCCCATGAGGTCTGTGGGGCCCTTAAAGAGAGAGGAGCCATTTCTGTGCCCTGAGCTTTGAAAGGTCAGCAGACCTACCGGTACCTGTGAATCCTGCAGAGCTGAGCTCCCCACCCCACCCCCTCTTCTCCAGGGCCATTTGGCAGAAAGCCAAACCATTGCAATCAATCAGTCTGAAAAGATACTATTTTTCTTTCTCATTTATTGCTTCACTTAAAACATTAGTATAAAGTACATAAAAATAATTCCACATATGTAGAGGGGAACTCTAAAATATTCGATCCTGTTTTTTCTGCATTATTAGATCTCTCTTTATAGCGATTTGTCTTCCACAAAATTAGGATGAAACAGGCATGAAGATGACATTGACCCACTTGAATATTTGCTGTATGAACAACAACTGCAGTTTAACATGAACAAACGGCATTTGCTGGAACTTCCCTTCCTGGAGAAATGAGCCTGGCTCCCTCCTTGGGGTCTTTTGGCCAGCAGGTCAAGATTTCCTTGTCCCAAGAGGCTTTTGGGAAGTGACAGCTTTGCATGAAAGTGCTGGTGGCATGCTGCTTCTATGGCAGGGGTGCCAAGAGACTGCGATCTACTTACAGAGTTAAAAACTGGCAGTGATCTACCCCCTTTTGGGGGGTTCAGCTCAAAGTTGTTAAGCTTTTTTTTAGGGAGGGGGAAAGCCCCATTTTTTAGGGGTTCAGGTTAAAGTTGTTGAGTTTTTTTAGGAAGGAGGAAGGCCCATTTTTAGGGGTTCGGGTCAAAGTTGTTGAGTTTTTTTAGGAAGGAGGAAGGCCCATTTTAGGGGTTCGGGTCAAAGCTGAGATTTTTTAGGAAGGAGGAAGGCCCATTTTTAGGGGTTCAGGTCAGAGTTGTGATTTTCTGAGGCGGGAGGAAAGCCCTGTTTTTTGGGGGGGGTAAAGGGCTAAAATGTTGAGCATTTTTTAGGGGAAGCAAAGTTGTTGAGCTTCTTTTGGGGGGAGCCAGTGATCTATCAGTGATCTACCACAGACATCCAGTGATCTACCGGTAGATCACGATCTACCTGTTGGACGTGCCTGTTCTATGGGAATGTTCTGCTTCCAATATACCAGATATATCTATGAATTATATTAATATGTAATGGTTTCTTAAATTATTACGCTTTCCCCATGTGCTTAGCTGTTTCTATCTGAAGTGTAAGCTGCCTTGAGTCCCTCTCGGGGAGAAAGGCAGGATATCAACATGTAATATGTTCAGAATGATTGTTTGTGTCAGAAGCAACTTCCCAACTTCTGTCTCCTCCAATGCGTTGGACCTCCTATCCTTGGAGATCCAACATCAGCAGGGCCAACCAAAATGGAGAGCATTTGAAGGTCCACTGCCCCCTGACACCCCCCCAAACTGGAGATATCCAGTCACACTCTTGAGTAATATAACCACTTTCATATTCCCACCCCCATCTTTGGCCAGGACATTCCAAGCCCTATTCCCCCCCCGGGGGGGGGGGCTGAACGTGGCCTTCATGGTTAGGTTTAGGGTTAGGTGTAAGGCCTTGGACAGAGTCAGTCCTGTGACCCATCTGTGGCGATCACACAGGGTCCCCAGTCGTTTGACGGACTATTGATCCCTGTGCCACCACGGCGCTTTGCTGCCACCAACCAGGATCCCCCCCTGGTAATAACTTTCACAGTCAGGGTGCAATTTTAAACAAAATAATAAGTGTTTATTTAAAAACTTCAACAACTTAAGATATTGGTTACAACCCTGCCTACACTCACCACTATAACTCACCACCAACCCTCACAATCAACAACCACCCACCAACCAACTCCCTCGATCAACTGCTCTTCCTCAACTCCCCTTAACTCCCCGCTCTCTAACTCTAACTGACTCCTTCAGCTGCCCCTAGCTCCTCCCCCCTCTGTTTATTGGACAGCCTAGGGTCAGCCACTTAACCCCTTACTCACTCCTGCTATTGTGTATTCCCTAGAAAGGCAAACGCTACATACCTCCCCCCTTAAATAAGTTTGATTCAGGAGGGATAACTGGACAGAGTTATACTCCTGATCAAACTGCGTGACACCTTAATTCAAACAAACATTTTCTATGTTTACTAACCTTAACTCTTCATCTTATACTGGCTTAATAATTGTTTTTTCCCACATTATATACAATAGATCATGCAATATTAAACCTTTAGTTAACTGCAAGAAAATTTGTAACTGTCCATTTTAATCTTTGCCTTCGGGTCTTCGTGATAAGGCATCTGCAACGATGTCCAGGATCCTTTCACGCTCCTTATTGTCCTTAACCGCCACAAGAAGTGTCTTTGTCTGGGCACCAGTCTTTTCTCTGCCATATGACACAGTCCCACTCCGATCCCTGCAGTCGATGCGTCTGTAACGATTGTGGATTCCAATCTGTGTAGAGTCTTTGTTTCTCAGGGTCAAAAGCTCTCTTGGATCACCCTCTCTCTCCTTCAGGATCTCTGTTAAGTGTTGAAGCTCGATGCCTTGTGCAAACGTCTCCAAGTCATCAAAAACTGCATTAGAACTAGTTGTCTGGCTTTTTAATTCATTGGGAACTGCTTTCAGAAGTTTGTGGATAGCTGTTTTTTTAGTCAGCTTGCTGAAGCTTTTTGGACAAACGTGTTTACTTAATGAAGGTAGACTTAAAAAGCTCTGATTGCCTATTGCTGTTAGCAATCTCCCTTGCTGTCAGTCCATCTTTGGTCTGTATTGAATTATCAGTTCCCACTTCAAGCAATTTGAAGACTACTTTTTATGTCTTTGACGTGGTGGCCACGTTAATGCTGTGTAACCACGTTCATCTTGGGCATTTATTTGTGTTGCATGAGCAGCAGGGTACCCAACTTCCCACCACACAATCTCTAGTGTAGGAAACACTTTCACTTTCATAGAAAGTTGATGGGACACCCTGGCAACTATAACTTTCAGTATGTTTTTCTTTCTATATTTCCAACTGATGAATGTTTTATCATAACTTTGAATAGTTGTTCTAACTGATCTCACAGATAGGTCACTTGTTAAAACAACTCTGACTCCTCTTGAATGGGCGTAACCCATAAGCTCAGGGTCATATTTTCCAAAAATCACCACTGTGGTAATATGTGACCAGTCATAAACTTTCCAGGCCTGCCCCCCAATGTCAAATATAAAGACCTTGCATTCTAAATATGGGGCTTCCTGTTCCTCATCCCACAGGATCCCGGAAATAAAACTGTTTACTAGATCAATGTTTACTTTATATGGGCGCTGACGTCCTGCCACGTCACTGCATGGAGCCCCTCGGAAAGGAACTTTTGCAATTGAACAAATACGGGCCTTAATTGAGCCTAGACAGGTATAATCATAGCCGTACCATGGAACACCCATCACAATCTTCTTTGGATTAATGCCCATGTGAATGTATTTTTCATATTCCATTATGGTGTGGTTATATGGTGCATTGGTTCTGGCGTTGCATTGCAACCACACCTGACTCTGTTCATCGTACGGCATAACAAATATGAAATCGCAAGACTCTGCAATCCCGGTGTCAATGTGATGGACTACCCCTTTTGCTAGTCCTGGAGTATTACTGAAACTCGTTTTAAATTTTTGTAGGATGTTTCCTATTTCTTCCTGCTGTGAATGGGTTAATGTAGGGGCTAGCTTAACTTCTTTTATATTACATTCTTGCTCCCCTCTCTCTTCCCAGCATGGTATTTCTGCTTCTTCTGGGTCATCCCGGATAGCATAGAGAGCCCAGCTTTCGGTTCTCTGGTAAGGCTTAATCATGTTTACGTGAACTACCTTGCGCCCCTCATCCCCCTGCTGGATAAGGTAGTTTACATTATTTATTTTGGACACGATTTGGGATGGTTCCTCCCAGGCTAGTTGCATTTCATTCCCCTTTTTGGTTGCTCTAGGCACGGGTTGTGCCACGTCGAGTCCTAAACTCTGGACTGGTGTGGAGATTACAGGTAAAGGACACAGTTTTGCCTTGGTTTTGTCCTGACCTGATCCCTGCCTCTGGCAAATGTCACAGGCTTGGCAATACATTTTAATTTGCTTCCCCATTCCTGGCCAATAGAAATTTTGTGCCACTCTTCGTTTGGTCCGAGTTATCCCCATATGTGCCCCAAAAATACTATTATGGGCTTGCTTTATGATAGTTTCTCGGTACATGTGAGGAACCACTAGTTGTCTGCGGTTTCCTCCTCCCCCTTTATAAGGTGTGCTAAGGGCTTCACGATATAACAGCCCCTCCTCTAGGCAGAACCTCTCTGGGCAATCAGGGGTTAATGGAACAGTAGATTTTGCTGCCTCAAAACAGCCGTTTAGTCCCATGTCATTCTTTTGTTCCTGAGAGAAACTAGTCTTTTGAGTAGTTTTAAAAGGTATTAGGAAGCCTGGCTCACTCAAAGTTTCAACTTGAGGACTTTGAGTCCTGCCCTCATTGGCAACTGTTTCGCTTCCCTCAGTATCAGTTGACAGTTGGCCCCCCTTGGAGCGGGTAATAACAAACGCACTCTGCACATGCTCCAGGAGATCCCAACCGATAAGCACCGCAGTGGGGATTTCCTCTGAAATGGCCACTTGCCACTTTCCACTCCAGTCATGTAACTTAATGTTTACCTCAGCCATTTGGAGTCTAACTGGCTCTTTGGCGATTCCTTTTAATCCTATAGTTTTTCCTGGAATTATACTCTCGGGATTGATTATCTCAGGATGAACAATTGTGATTTGGGATCTGGTATCTTTTAACCCTAGATATTTTTTGTTTTCAATCCAAATATTATCTCCTGACTTTCTCAAGAGCAAATCATTCTGTTTAATCAAGTAACAGTGTATTACTGAGGCCTCAGGAATCTCCTCTGTCTCAGGCCTAGCTAAAGCTTCGGTTTCCGTGGCAACCTGCTTAGCCTCACCCTGCCCTACTGAGTGGATACAATAAGAGTGTTTTTGAGTGTTTGTGCTCCCAGATTTAACTTGTTCACCAGTCTTACATTCAAAGCTTCTGTGGCCCAGTTTATTGCACGACCAGCACCTCATATCTCTTCCCCCAATATAATTAGATTTATTTTCTTTTACCTCAGAGGTATGGGTGTTAGTTTGGCCCACGTCACTTGGGCTTTTTGACTGTGGCATGTTTCCCTTTTTATTACCGGAGAAGAGCTTCCTTTAGCATATTGAAATTGGTTTCTGGGGTTCCTCCACAATTTCCCGCCAAATTTTGGACTATCAAATCCATGGTCCCTAATTTCATTAATTTGGTCAGCTATGGTTGCTGCCTCCTGGATGGTTTTAGGACTTCTTTCCTTTACAAGATATTTCAGCTCCCCAGTTATGGTGGCATAAAATCGCTCCAACGCAATAACCTCTCTGATTTTTTGAATTGAATCCGCACCCTCCTGCTCTAACCATTTTTTGAGGTAATTTGTAATTTTTGCCCCCAACTGAGCATACGTTTCTTCCCTCAACTTTGCCACACTCCTGAATTTTTTTCTTAGTTGTTCTGAGGTAATTCCAAACCTCGTATAAATTAACTGTTTAAACATCTCAAAGTCTGTTGACTGTTCTTCTGTCATTTGGGCGTATATTTCTGCCAATACCCCACTAATTCTAGCCCTTAAGATCACCATTTTCTCCTCATCCTTTACTTGGAAATCTTTACAGGCTCTCTCAAATGATATCAGAAAAGCCTCTGGGCTATCTTTCTCCTTGAACTCAGGGAATCGCTTTAAATCTACCTTCCCTGTTGTTTGACTACTGGTGTTATTACTGTTATTTTGATTCTCCATGGCTGCTAATTCTAATTTCTTCATTTCCAACTGAAATTGCATTCTTTCGCTCTCACTTTCCCTCTCAGCTCGAATTCTTTCGCTCTCCCTTTTGCTTTCCTGCTCAGCTCGAATTCTTTCGCTCTCCCTTTTGCTTTCCTGCTCAGCTCGAATTCTTTCTTTTTCTAATTCTTGTTCAGCCTTAATTTTTTCTAATTCAAATTTATATTGTTGTTCTAGTTTCCACTTTTCTAATTCTATAGAAACTTGTGGCTCTCTCGCCTCAGGTACAATATTAGTGGCATCTTCTAAGCTCTGCTCTTCCCTCAGAGGATTCCCATTTTCCTCCCCTTCAGAGCTATCTTGAGCTGGTTCCCTCACAGGGTTCTTTGTCTTTTTAGGTGGCATATTGTGTGATTGAGGATTGACAGTTAAATTAACAAAATAAGAGAAATCTCCTCTCAGCACTGTTCCCCCTGGCTGGGTTTCTCCAGACTCGGGTCTCAAAGTTCTGCTATGGGTCTTCTCTCTACCCGTTAAGCTTACTTCCTCCGACCCCAAGTCAAAACCCTCTGCCAGAACAGATTTGTGAGCTCTCTTTTCTCCTTTTGTTACCTTAGCCTTGCAGCGTCCTTGGGTAACCACAACTACACCCCCGGGCTAGGTTATCACTTCACAGATTTACCCTTCCCCTTCCAGGTGTATTGTTTAACCCCAGCTGCTTCTGCCAATTTTGTGGTGAACAGGTACAATGATCGCAATATCCCTCCACGGGCTTATTCATGTCTCCTGCTGGCGTATTGATCTTATCCCGTCACTGCCGCCAGTTTTGTGGCGATCACACAGGGTCCCCGGTCGTTTGACGGACTATTGATCCCTGTGCCACCACGGCGCTTTGCTGCCACCAACCAGGATCCCCTCCCTGGTAATAACTTTCACAGTCAGGGTGCAATTTTAAACAAAATAATAAGTGTTTATTTAAAAACTTCAACAACTTAAGATATTGGTTACAACCCTGCCTACGCTCACCACTATACCTCACCACCAACCCTCACAATCAACAACCACCCACCAACCAACTCCCTCGATCAACTGCTCTTCCTCAACTCCCCTTAACTCCCCGCTCTCTAACTCTAACTGACTCCTTCAGCTGCCCCTAGCTCCTCCCCCCTCTGTTTATTGGACAGCCTAGGGTCAGCCACTTAACCCCTTACTCACTCCTGCTCTTGTGTATTCCCTAGAAAGGCAAACGCTACACCATCTACCTCAGCAAAACTTGCAATGACCGGCAGCAGCTTTCCAGGGTTTGGCAGGGGGGGGGAATATGAAAGTGAATATGAATAAGCAGATTGTCCTATCCTACACTATGGAGACCCCTAGCCTGCCTGGGAGGATGTGGGGATGGTATCCCTTTGAAAATGGGGCTGCAGGAAGAAGGATGTGAAAGGAAGATGCAGCCCAGCTGAAGGCAGAACAGCAGGTTCCTCCGAGTTCTGACAGAGGAGCAACAGGAGTGCCCAGGTCCAGGTGTGTGTGTGTGGGGGGGGTTGCCACGGTGACAAGGACCGGCCTTCCTTTGTGACCTCTCTTGCTTCTCCCTTAAGCCACCGACATGCAGGCGGCCATTGTGGGTTAGTAATGAGGCAAGTGGAGGTTGGTTCAAAGGCTGTGATAGCCAGTCTTTTAACGATTTATAATACTTTGCAGTTAATCCATCTGGTCCTGGTGTCTTCCCTATCTGCATGTTGTTAATTGCATCTTCTATCTCTTGTGTAGTAATCGGGTGGTTGAGCATATTTATTTTATCTTCTGGGACTTTATGCAATCCATTTTTTCCCCAGAAACTGGTCTATTTCCAATTCTTCAATTTCATCTTCCTTATACAATTGTTTATAATATCTTTGAAAACACCATCCAATTTCCTCTGGGTTCTCCACATTCCTTCTATTGATTATTAGGTTGTTGATATTTACTTTTTGTCTTTTTTTCAACTGCCAAGCTAATAGCTTTCCACATTTGTTTGCTGATTCAAAAGTTCTTTGTTTCATCAATTTTATTTTCCATTCTAAATCCTGGTTCAGAATTTTTGCATATTGGGACTGCAAATATATAATTTCTTTCTGTATTTTTTTTTATTTTTAGGGTGGCCTCTTAATTCTTTTTCTTTTCCTTTAATTAATTTCAACAATCGTTCCATTTCTACATTTTGCTGCTTCCTCTTTTTTGCTTTTTCACTAATGAGGAACCCTCTCATCACCGCTTTACTTGCGTCCCATACTGTCCTCTTTTCCACCTCAGTGTTCAAATTGATTTGAAAATATTCCTTCATCTTTTTTGCAGCTCTTTCTATCAGCTTGGTATCTCTCATCAATGCATCATCCATTCTCCATCTAAAGGAGCCCTTGGAAATTACCTTTAAATTCAATTGCACAGGATTGTGGTCCGAATAAGTCTTAGGACCAATTGGGAAATCCTGCTTTAAAGCAACTGTTGCGTTTGGCCTGTGAAGATGGAACCTGTCCATGTTTGTATTTTCTGGTATCTTGTTTTCCTCATGACCTTTGTGCGTTATATATATATTAGAGAGCAAACTGAAAGAAAATATATGACAAGTTGTGGAAGAATAAAAGGTTGTGTTTGAAAAACACATACACACACACACACACAAACTGGGGAGTGGCCTCCTCAAATATTTCATGGTGCCTATTCCCTACACCCACAAGTCTCAGGATGGTTACAACATAAAAACACCACATAAAAACACAAAACACCACATTTTGAAAGGGCTATTAGATGTCAATCAGGCAAAGGCCTGGTTAAAAAGGTGCAGATTTGCCTGGCTCCTAAAGCTGTATAATGGTTTTCCGACTTTGTATGGATTCTTTGATGGGAAGTGAGATAGCCCCTCTTCCTGAAGCTCTTTCTATAAAACCTTTGAGTCAAGTAGTGCTGCTGCCCGGAGCTGTAATAAATCAGCTTTACGATCCATCCCGACATGTAACGGCCGTCCAGTAATGCTCCTCTCTCAGGCTGCGTGTTTAAAACCTGTCTTCAGTAGCAGAGTTACCACAGGGTTACGATGGCTTTTTAAGCCTGCCTCTTCAGTGGTGTCTTAAAATAAATCAGCTGGACACCAGTGCTACTTGACTAATAGAACTTTATTTTAAGTAGCACAAACAAATGCCCTAAAGACTCGAGCCGCATGTCTGCAGCGTTCTCACTCATACATCAAAAGCAACAGCACAGCAACACAGCATCCAGGGGAAAGCGAAACCAAAACTCCCCTTTTTCCAGACAATGGAAAATTCCCTTATAGCTGAGGGCGAGGCACCCAGGATCAGAAAGCTTCCTGGTGAACAGTTAAATGTAAGATGACCAGAAAACCTGACAGGAACTGTCCACATTTGTGTTTTGCTGTGTTTTGTTTTCCTCATGACCTTTGTGCGTTAATTTTTTATATTTTTTAAGAGGCCAAATTGAAAGAGAAGTTGTAAGGCAAGCTGCGGAAGAATAAAAGCTCATGTTTGGGGGAAAAACACAAAAAAATGGAGGGGGTGGCCTCCTCAAATATTTTATTGTGGGGAGGGAGGGGAAAGACCCCTAGGCCTTTAAGAGTTGGCACCTATTCCCCACACCCACAGGTCTCAGGATGGTTACAAATTAAAACACCACATAAAAACACAAAACACCACATTTTAAAAGGGCATTAGATGTCAATCAGCCAAAGGTCTGGTTAAAAAGGTGCTGATTTGCCTGGCTCCTAAAGCTATATAATGGTTTTTTCAGCCTTTGTATGGATTCTTTGATGGGAAGTGAGTTTGGAGCGCTGACAGTACCTCTTTCCACATTCCACACACTGATAGGGTTTCTCCCCTCTATGAATTATTTGATGGGAAGTGAGAGAGGAGCTCTGAATAAATCTCTTTCCACATTCCACACACTGATAGGGTTTCTCCCCTGTATGAATTCTTTGATGGGAAGTGAGATTGACATTTTTACTGAAGCTTTTTCCACGTGCCACGCACTGATAGGGTTTCTCCCCTGTATGAATTCTTTGATGGAAAGTGAGCTTGTCCTTCTTCCTGAAGCTCTTTCCACATTCCACACACTGATAGGGTTTCTCCCCTGTATGAATTCTTTGATGGAAGGTGAGAGAGGAGCTCCGAGTGAAGCTCTTTCCACATTCCACACACTGATAGGGTTTCTCCCCTGTATGAATTCTGTGATGGGATATGACATGGGAGCTCTGATTGAAACTCTTTCCACATTCCGCACACTGATAAGGTTTCTCCCCTGTATGAATTCTGTGATGCTTAGTGAGAGAGGACCTATCAGTGAAGCTCTTTCCACATTCCACACACTGATAGGGTTTCTCCCCTGTATGAATTCTTTGATGGGAAATGAGAGAGGAGCTATTAGTGAAGCTCTTTCCACATTCCACACATTGATAGGGTTTCTCCCCTGTATGAATTGTTTGATGCTTAGTGAGATGGGAGCTCTGATTGAAGCTCTTTCCACATTCCACACACTGATATGGTTTCTCCCCTGTATGAATTCTTTGATGGGAAGTGAGATGGGAGCTCTGATTGAAGCTCTTTCCACATTCCTTGCACTGACTGAGTTTCTTTCCAATGAGATTTTTTTGATGGGAAGTGGAATTGGAGCTCTGACAGCAGCTTTCTCCACACTCCAAATTTTTACGTGGCTTCTCCTCTCTGGGGATTTTCTCGTGGTCACCTTTGTTCTCGATTTTTGATTTATCACAATCTGCAATGGAGACAAAAAGGGATTAGAGCCTCAGGAACAAATGGAGAAGTACTGAAGGGAGATAGGTGTGTGTTCATTACCTGTGTTTTTTGTCATTAACCAACATATTTATTATTAGACTCTGATGAGTTGTTGAATGTTGCTTTGTTTGATATACAGTAGTGGTCAAAACTGTAGAAGTCTTTTGGGAAAAAGTGTATTTTAGAGGTTTGATGGTTCATAACACCTCTTAATTTTGAATAATGTGAAGTTGAGTGCAAGGACTGGTCTAAATGTGAGAATTCTAAGGAAAAAGCCATTGTTATCTCTCTAGCAAAGGTTGAAAAGATTAAACCCATGTTAACTGGACAGCGGAACAATGGGACAGTGTTATTTGGAGCGATGAGACCGAAATCTCCTTGCTTGTTAGTGGTGGCATGAAATACAGAAGGGGAAGAATCAGAAAGATTTACATTCTACTTGCACTACACCAACCGTGAAACACCCAGATAGTGTGATGACCTGGGGTTGTATGGCAGCAAAAGGTGTGGGCAGAATTTGTGCAGTTAATGGGAATGTAAATGCCCCAAAATGCATGAATGAAATATTTGAGCGCAAACTGAAACATTCCGCAGGTGATCTTTTCCCATATAGTGAAACATTCATATTTATTTATTTACTTTTTCAACAGGATTCAGCTCCATGTCATGTTGCTGCTGTGTGCAAAAGGTGCTTTCAAGATATTCCTATTCCACTGCTGGAATGGCCTGGGAATAGCCCAGACTTTAACCCATTCAGAAATCTATGGAGCCAACTAAATAAACTTGTTAGTGAGAAGCAACCCAGCAATAAAGACCAATTAACGAAATAATGTAGTCTTGGTTTCACATTATTACAGCTGCAGAACTAAAAACTTGGTTCACTTCATGGGAAGGCATTGTAAGGTTAATTAAAGCTAAAGGTTACCAAAGATTACCAAAGGTTTCACATTTTTTCTTTATGACTGCTGTTCTAATAAATACTCCTTCATAAAAGTTCTTGCATTACTTTCTTCTTTAATTTATGTTTCCATTGATATATAATTTTACGGTATTACTCCACACAGAAGTGGTGTTATGAGCCATCAAACCTCAGAAATACACTTTTCACAAAAGGTTTTCGACATTTTGGCCACTAGTATAAGTTGTTCATTTTAAAGTTAATATTCTTTTTATATGGGATCAGATTATTATTATTTTTGTTTCATGTTAATATATGTGTTGGAAGCTGACCAGAGTGGCAGGGGCAACCCAGCCAGATGGGAGACCCAACACTCTCCTGGCGCAGAGGGAGGGACACCATTTCCGTCACCCCAATTGCGCAGAGGGGTCACACACAGGGAAAGGAGGCGGGGGTTCCATATCCCGAAACTCTTATGTTGGGGAAAGAACTGGAAGGGGGCATTCCCAGATTCTGCTGATGGATGAGACAGACGTGAACTTGTTAGCTCTGCACTGTAAATAGTTTGCACAATGAAACTACTGAAAAGAAGCAATGGAGTTCTGCTGATTACTCATGAGCAACCACCTGAGAACTTTACAACCATCATCATCATCCTCACTGCTTCTACTACCTGAGATTCAATAAGCCTGGCTCTTCTCTGGGATGAATTTTGTTTGGCCCAGTCATGGCATCCCCTCCATCTCCAAGGTCAGTCATCTCTTTGGTCAACCCAAGACAGACAGGAGCAAAAACAAAAACAGAAAACCTGAAGCTACTTATCTCTCCTAACAATTCTGAAGCTGACATTTAAGATGGCCTGGGCAGTTCAGACTAGCCCAACCGTGGGAGAAAAAGGAATAATTTGAGGAAGATTGTTCAAAGAAAAAACTGCGAGTTCTGTGAAAATATATGAGGTTGTTCACATAAAGGTATTTTTTGAATTTCCAGGCAGATAGGACGATCCCACAGGGAGCCTTACCAAGAGAGGCCACGATCCCACAATTCTCCTCCATGACGTCCTTATGCAGAGCTCTCTGGTCAGGATCCAGCAACGCCCACTCCTCGTCCGTGAAATGAACAGCGACATCTTCAAAGCATACTGGACCCTAAAAGAAAAAGGGAAATGACCTCCTCTGAGACAGCATCAATATGATCTGCTACACAATGCTCTGTCGTTTCCTTCCTCTAAATTGCGGTGTTGTTTCAAATGGGAATGCTTTGCTGCACATTTTATTGATGGATGCTTATTTTATTCTGTGTTTTAATTATGGGTGTTCATCTTTGTGCAAATAGGTGGTACTCCACCTTGTGTTTTCCAAGTCATTCTGCCTACGCAAGCATTCCAGTTTCCCTGATGGAAGGATCCCCTTTCTCCTCTCCTCGGTAGCTGTTCTGGAGAGTTCCCTCTCAAATTCAGGGGGTTCATGGGGGCACGGGGAGGGGGAGGAATGGGGGGCAGGCCCCATTTCGCAGCGGGTGGAGTTTGTTAGATGAATCCAGGCCACTATTTGTTCTCATTTGTCCACTGCTTAGAACCCAATTTTAGCATTCAGTGATCAATCAAGAAATAAAATAAGCCTATTGTAAGGTTTCTGTGGTGGTTTCTCGTGAGTAACGAGGCAAGACTCTGTTCCTTCTATTTATAGTTTTAATAGTGCAAATATGTACAGTGCAGAGCTCCAAAACACATGACCGTTTCAGTTGGTCCCTGATTCCATAAGTGGCGCCCTTTGAGAGTGCCCCCAGGAAAAGAACTTTAGTACTCTAAATCTCCTCCTAACCTCCTTACGTTTTACCCCTCTACGCAATTGGGGCGTCGGAAGCGTAGTGCCTCCTTCCTTGCCGGCTTGACTGTGTGGGGGCTGGGGATCTGGGCACTGGGTGGCTCCCGGCAAAAGGAGAGAGAGACACCGGTGGCTCCTCCTTATCCTGACTCAGCTCAGCCTCTCAACCTCCCTCCTCCCACTCACCTCCTTCCTCTTCTGCCTCTGATTCTGCACTGCATTCTGCCACAGAGTCTCCCAGCTCACTAAGCCCTGTTACACCTTCAGCTTCTGACACCTTCTCTTCCCAGGCTTCTCCCTCTTTTCCCTCTCACCGCCCATCCTTCTTCTACCTCTACTTCTTGGACTCTGAGCCATCTTCCCTTCCTGGTTCCCCAGCTGCTTCCTCCCACCATTCCTCTGTGCCCAACCAGTCCATGACATTGCTCCAGCCCTCGGCCTCTGTCCCCACAAGGCAGCTTCCCCTGACCTGATCTGGCTTCACAGCCGCTGCTTCCCTTCGGCCCCCATGAAAAGACAAATCAGGAGGTCTTGCCGGTATCATTCTGTCACCTGCAAGAGAGAAAAGGTAAACAGGACGCCAGGAGTGCCTGCTTCTCTCACTGGTGAAACAGGGCATCTCTAACTACAGATGGGCCTTTGAGAAAGCCTTACCTGCAGAGAGCATTTGGACGTTTGTGCCCATTTCATATATTTGTTGTGCAGAAATACATCTCCCCTCCCCTGGACCCTTGTTCCCAACTGTCTCCGCCCAAGACAATATGAAAAGAACCCTCAGATGAGTTGGAAAACCAACAGAATGAGACCAAAGGAAGAAAACCCACCTTCCTCCTTACCCAGTGGCCTCTCTCTGGTGTCCAACGGAGGCCTCTCTGCCTCACAGGAATCCAGGTCCATTTCTGCAAAATGATGCTTTCCCTGAAAAAGAAACAAGGATTCAAAACAGAGAATGGTGAGAAATATTAGGAAGAGAATGACAAAGACTTGAAGGGTGCGAGATCTCATTCCATGGATGCTTTTCCAGAAAACGGATGGGCCATCAGCAGACCATTATGGGATGTTCTCTGTCTTGTTTGGAGCCCCTTTGGAGTATCCAGAGGAAAGTCTCTCTCACCTGCTTTCTCTCCTCCGCCTTACTTAGGAGAAAACCTTCGGCCAGGGCCACCGCCTGGGAACTGGTCTCCGCTCCGCATTCCCTCACCCAGCTCTCCATCTCCGGGGGAAGGACAGCCAGGAACTGCTCCAAGATCACCAGGTCCAGCATCTCAGCTTTTGTGTGCCTTTCCGGCTTCAGCCACTGGTGGCAAAATTGGTAGAGTCGGCTGCAAACCTCTCGGGGTCCTTTGGCCTCCTGGCAGCAGAACTGCCTCAACTGCCAGCTCTGCACCTCTGAGCAGAGTGTGTCCTCCTCACCCAGGATCTTCTGCACTGGGTTTTCCCAGAATCCCCCACTGCTCCCTGTTTGGCTGGCATGGCCTCTTCCTGTTCCAGGGCCAGCTGAGTCTCGCTCATCCATCTGTGCTCTCTGGAAGCCTCTGAGAGATTGGAAGGAACCCTTTGGTCTTCTGCCAAGTTATGTCTGTCTGAATGAGAAGCTCTAGGAAATCCTACAAAGCAAATTCAATTGTTCTGTTAAAGAATTCGTAGGACAGGGGGGGAAATGGTTCCCTGAGCAAGCATGGATGAGTCTTGGAGGGAACCAGGGCTGGACTACACCGCATTCCAGACCATGAGTTATCTTTTTGAAAAGAAAGAGGAGGAGGAAGAGGAGAAGAAATAAGTCTCTAGCCTTCTAGCAACGCAAAATGTAGAAACAACTGAAGGGATTTCTGTGAGATTAATCAACCTGGTTTCTGCTGCCTTCCAGTCAATGCATGAAGTCAGAAACGACTGACAAGGGAATCCTTTGTATCTTGTGAAAAATGGTTGCTTGGCTTTAGTGGAGGTCCTCACCCGGGGGTCCTTAGGAGCTGCTCCCCACCCCCACCCCCACCCCTCTGCTTCCGTCTCCTTTTCTTGCACTTGGACTCTCTGCCGCTCTCAAGACAGACTCCTGGGGTGGGGTCCCTTTTTCTTTGCTCTGAGGGCCAGGTATGTATCTGCTCAACCCCCTGAGGGCCAAGTGGGCGGGTCCAAAGACATCTACCTTGAAATTTAGGCGGGTAATTTATTAATTATGATTATTATTCCATTAGATAACTTAATACACACAGCCATTGTTGCCAAGGTCCCTGGAGACTCAGTGAGTAGCAGCGTCCATTTCCGGCTGCTTTACCAGCAACAATCCCTTTGGGACAGAGAGGATGTGGTCCTGGGATACCCTGCTCTGGGTGCGAGGGGATTGCTGCAGTGGCCTCCATGTGGAGCTGCCACGTGGTTTTTTTTCCGGGGGGGGGGGGCTAGTCCACCTCCTCGTCCATCTTTATTAAACCATTTGCACATGTTTCCTCTGTTGTGAAATGACGCGGAGCACACAGTTAAAGTCCTAGGCACTCCTTTGTTCAAAGAAGGCAGATTTCATGGGTGTCAGTTTTTTTCTGAAAGGCCAAATGAGTTTGGGATCCTGTGATCTCCAGGAAGGAGAGCGTTGCAGACCTGGCCCCTCCCTGGCAGGACCCTCTCCTCCCCCTGCATGAGCAGATCAGGCCCCCCCAGGCTGGCATCCTCCCCTGCTGCAGCCCTGGGACCCCCCACCGCCTCCCCACTGCACCCTCTGGGGGGAGAGAGAGAGGAGAGACTCACCAGATCCCAGGAGGGGACAGCGATGCAGCCCTTGCAGGAGAGGACTGGGGAGGGAGGGGCCTTGGCTCTGGAGGACCTGGCCCCCTCTTACTTCCTCGCCTCTCTAGGAAGGCAGCTCAGTTCCCTTTAACCCTTGCAGAGCCCAGTCCTCCCAGCTCAGTCCTCTCTCGCTTGGCAGAATATTAAATATTCAGGAAATTTAAACCCAATACATAACTCAGAACCTCGGCTTTGTATTCTTTTTTATGGATTTAGGGGGGCTACGCCAATGCCCAAATATCCTTTTGGGGGTGAGGCTCTTGGTTGGACTCTGAGCATCTCCCTCCCTTGGCCGGAAACCGGAGGAACAGCTTGCAGGGGAAAGGGCTTTGCAGGAGGCAAGGAACCTCCTCCTCGAATTCAGGAGTGGAGAGATAGGAGGGGATCCGAGGGTCATCTAGTCCAACCCCCAGCAATGCAGGAATCTCAGCTAAAGCTTCCCTGGCAGATTGGGTGAAGAGATTGCGAAAAAGGACCAAAGATGGTTTATGTATGCAACAACTGCAGCGAGAATACTCTTAGCCCCAAAGTGGAAATTACAGGAAATACCGACGACGATTGAGGAGTGGCAGACGAAGATGATGGACCATGCGGAACTTGCAAAACTGACTGGCAAGGTCCGAAACCAGGATGACTCAAAATTCCAAAGGGATTGGAGTAAGTTTGTGGAATATATAAGGTTGAATCGTGGAAGTTTGAAGACACTTGCGGGACTGGAATAACCCTATGACATAGTTTGATGGATTTAAGTAAGAAACTGTGCATTTAGATTGGACTAGAAAACACGCTGACGTGAGGGAGGGAAGTCGTAGCTCGGCAGAGCGAGGATATAAGTGGATTTATATGTATGTATTTGTATGTTTTTGTTTGAGATAATGTGGTTAATTGGAATATATAATAATTTTTTAATAAATAAATGAATAAATAAATAAAGCTTCCCTGGCAGATGGCCATCCAATCTCTGCTTTGAAACCGCCAAGGAATGTTTAGCTTGTGGTCCACTCAGTTCCCTAGATCCTCTTCACATGTACTACTGGCAAGCCACGTGCCCCCCCTCCACCCCCACCTTGCTGACCCCTTGAGTGTCCTCCTCAGAATCCCCAAAGGATGAGCTGCAGCAAAGGGATGAGTCAACCCAGGAAATGTTCTCTCCCCTGAATATCACCTGGCTGCTAGGTAGGAGAGCAAGAGCCAGAGGGAGTTGTGCAGGAGCTGAGCTGGAAGCTGGAGATATAGAGACCGGCTTGCTCTGTGCCGGAGCCAAAGCTATGAGCAATGGAGAAGCAAGATCTGCTGTGGGTGTCAATGCTGTTGTGACCCCCCCCCAAAGAATTCTCCACTCAGGTTATATAGATAAGTTAATGAAACCATCAGCCCTTAAGACACCCCAGCCTCTGCTGACCTTGGTTTCAAGGAAAACGGACTCTATGACTATGGTTCATTATTGTTTTTAAGAAGGAACTAAAGGGGAAATTTACCAGAACATCCAATCTGAATAAACCAGACTGGATTGCTCAATCTTTATGATTCTAACGAATCCATCAACTAGCTTCCAGTAATGTGCAATGGAATGTGCTCTGCTAGCATGAGTGAGGAAAGACCATATATCCTCTCCTACCATCCACAACATTCCCACACTAAGTTATTGAGAATCTAAGTGCCATCGACCCCTGGAGTTTCATTTGTGTTTGTTTTCCTAATACAGTACATAACTAAGTGTGAAGGGTGTATTTATCAACAGCCCTCCTGTGAATAAGGAAAGAAGCAACAAGGGAATCTGCTCCAGTGTCCCATGAGGTCTGTGGGGCCCTTAAAGAAAGAGGAGCCATTTCTGTGCCCTGAGCTTTGAAAGGTCAGCAGATCTACCTGTGAATCCTGCACAGCTGAGCTCCTCCCCTCCCTCTTCTCCAGGGCTATTTGGCAGAAAGCCAAACCATTGCAATCAATCAGTCTGAAAAGATACTATTTTTCTTTCTCATTTATTGCTTCACTTAAAACATTAGTATAAAGTACATAAAAATAATTCCACATATGTAGAGGGGAACTCTAAAATATTCTATCCTGTTTTTTCTGCATTATTAGATCTCTCTTTATAGCGATTTGTGTTCCACAAAATTAGGATGAAACAGGCATGAAGATGACATTGACCCACTTGAATATTTGCTTTATGAACAACTGCAGTTTAACATGAACAAGCGGCATTCACTGGAACTTGCCTTCCTAGAGAAATGAGCCTGGCTCCCTCCTTGGGGTCTTTTGGCCATCAGGTCAAGACTTCCTTGTCCCAAGAGGCTTTTGGGAAGTGACAGCTTTGCATGAAAGTGCTGGTGGCATGCTGCTTCTATGGCAGGGGTGGCCAACTCCCAAGAGACTGCGATCTACTTACAGAGTTAAAAACTGGCAGTGATCTACCCCCTTTTGGGGGGTTCAGCTCAAAGTTGTTAAGCTTTTTTTAGGGAGGGGGAAAGCCCAATTTTTTAGGGGTTCAGGTCAAAGTTGTTGCGATTTTTTTAGGAAGGAGGAAGGCCCATTTTTAGGGGTTCGGGTCAAAGTTGTTGAGTTTTTTTAGGAAGGAGGAAGGCCCATTTTAGGGGTTCGGGTCAAAGTTGAGATTTTTTAGGAAGGAGGATGGCCCATTTTTAGGGGTTCAGGTCAGAGTTGTGATTTTCTGAGGCGGGAGGAAAGCCCTGTTTTGGGGGGGGGTGAAGGGCTAAAATGTTGAGCATTTTTTAGGGGAAGCAAAGTTGTTGAGCTTCTTTTGGGGGGAGCCAGTGATCTATCAGTGATCTACCACAGACATCCAGTGATCTACCGGTAGATCACGATCTACCTGTTGGACGTGCCTGTTCTATGGAAATGTTCTGCTTCCAATATACCAGATATATCTATGAATTATATTAATATGTAATGGTTTCTTAAATTATTACGCTTTCCCCATGTGCTTAGCTGTTTCTATCTGAAGTGTAAGCTGCCTTGAGTCCCTCTCGGGGAGAAAGGCAGGATATCAACATGTAATATGTTCAGAATGATTGTTTGTGTCAGAAGCAACTTCCCAACTTCTGTCTCCTCCAATGCGTTGGACCTCCTATCCTTGGAGATCCAACATCAGCAGGGCCAACCAAAATGGAGAGCATTTGAAGGTCCACTGCCCCCTGACACCCCCCCCCAACTGGAGATATCTAGTCACACTCTTGAGTAATATAACCACTTTCATATTCCCACCCCCATCTTTGGCCAGGACATTCCAAGCCCACTCCCCCCCCCCGGGGGGGGGGCTGAACGTGGCCTTCATGGTTAGGTTTAGGGTTAGGTGTAAGGCCTTGGACAGAGTCAGTCCTGTGACCCATCTACCTCAGCAAAACTTGCAATGACCGGCAGCAGCTTTCCAGGGTTTGGCGGGGGGGACAGAGACTTAAGCAGATTGTCCAATACTACGCTATGGAGACCGCTAGCCTGCCTGGGAGGATGTGGGGATGGTATCCCTTTGGAAATGGGGCTGCAGGAAGAAGGATGTGAAAGGAAGATGCAGCCCAGCTGAAGGCAGAACAGCAGGTTCCTCCGAGTTCTCCGAGGTGTGTGTGTGTGGGGTGGGTTGCCACGGTGACAAGGACCGGCCTTCCTTTGTGACCTTTCTTGCTTCTCCCTTAAGCCACCGACATGCAGGCGGCCATTGTGGGTTAGTAATGAGGCAAGTGGAGGTTGGTGGAGATTAGGAAAGGAGTTAGGTTTCTTGTTATTTTCTCAGTTTCTTATTTTGCTTCCTTTTTCATTAAATACTTTGACAGTGGTACCTCGGGTTAAGAACTTAATTCATTCTGGAGGTCTGGTCTTAACCTGAAACTGTTCTTAACCTGAGGCACCACTTTAGCTAATGGGGCCTCCCGCTGCCGCCACGCGATTTCTGTTCTCATCCTGAAGCAAAGTTCTTAACCCGAGGTACGATTTCTGGGTTAGCAGTCTGTAACCTGAAGCGTCTGTAACCTGAGATACCACTGTATTTGATTTTGTTTATTTTTATTTAATTCTTTTCATTTTTATTTTAACACTTTATTTTAGTATTTTTTATTTTACATTTTAATTTTGTGCACATTTGTCTATATTTTCTATATATTCATTCTGTACACAGAGGGGTAGTTGTGGTTAGGCTTAGGGCTGGGGTTGGGGTTGGGGTCGGTTAGGCTTGGTTGGGCATTTTAGCTAGTTAGCTAGTTTAGAGACGACACATAAATATCAGAGAGAACTCTGTCTAAAGCCTTACTGAAATCGAGATGCACCATTTCCACAGCAGTCCCCTAATCAACAAAGTTTGTAACGCCATCCAAAGAAAGGGGAGGAGAGATTTCTCTGGTTCTACTTGTTTCTGAGAAAGGCATGCTTTCAATCTGTGTATCTATGCTGTGATATCTTTAGGTGAAGGGCACATAAATTTTAAATATGATAATAAATAAGGATATTGGCAAGGAACATGAGAGCCAGTGTGGTGTAGTGGTTAAGAGCGATAGACTCGTAATCTGGGGAACCGGGTTCGTTTCTTCGCTCCTCCACATGCAGCTGCTGGGTGACCTTGGGCTAGTCACACTTCTGTGAAGTCTCTCAGCCCCACTCACCTCACAGAGTGTTTGTTGTGGGGGAGGAAGGGAAAGGAGAATGTTAGCTGCTTTGAGACTCCTTCGGGTAGTGATAAAGCAGGATATCAAATCCAAACTCTTCTTCTTCTTCTTCAAAGGAAGGCAATGTACGTACAGTATTTGTTTAATTTGTAAACGGCCCGACCCAGTGGTGCAGACATGAATAAAATATTGTGGGGGAGGGGGGCAGGTAAGGCCCGCCTTGCACAATCAATCCCATGATGCATGCACACCATTTTAATGGCAATGTCTATATGTAGAGTGTATCAGAGCTTGAAGAGTTAAGTGCTCTGCTGTGACGCACTGGTCACTGTGTGGGCAGTTCACATACGGGCTTTTTGTCTTTGTCTGTGTGTGCTGTTCTTTTTGGTTTCGTTTTCACTGACCGGAGCAGTCATGGAACTGAGCACTCCGGGAGAAGATTTATTGTTTTTGTAAATAAACTCAGCTCGTTAAGAAGACAACGCTTCTGTGAATTATTGCTGTGCTGCCTTGGCAGTTACACACAAGTTTCCGCTGTGGCTTTGAACTCTGTTAATAGCCAGGAGTTGCCAGGCACACAAAGCAAAGCAACGCAACGCAAACGTGCCAGACCCTGGTAAACGCTACAGATTGTGGAACACTCCATTTCACAATCTAGCACTATAATGGGAGTGACTTTTTAAAAAAGTAATATTTTGAGCCCGTAGTTCAATTTCCCAGCAGCTCCCCTTGCCCCGGAGAACAATTCTAGCATTTCATCTCCTCTACATGTGGCATTGTTCAGCAGTAGGAAAAGTTACCTCTTCACACCGGATGTCCATTTTCCAGGTTTGTCATTCATGTGTTCTCCTATGTGTGTTGCCAGTAGAAGTCACAATTCTGTGGGTACTCTAGGTGGTGGAGAAAGCACCTAGAAGCTCCCTAGACGTTGAAGTGCCAATCAAACTTCTGTTTTGCGATCTATAAATTCCAATTAGCAGTACTAGGAGTGGTTCAGATTCTGTTGCAGTGCCTTTGGCAAGCAGAGGGTGTCGCAGGGCCAGCCTACTTTCCCTTTAAAGCAAACTTGGGTCTCCAGCTGTTTTTCGACTACAACTCCCATCATCCCTAGCTGGCAGGACCAATGGGAAGGGATGGTGTGAACTATAGTCCGGGAGCTGCTGGAGAGCCAAGTTTGGGAAATCCTGCTTTATTATTATTATTTTTTAAAGATATTTTATTATTTTTGCATTGAACAACAAAAACACAATACATACACAAATACACAATAAAAAACATAATAAACACATCAAACAAAAACAACAAAAAGTAAAAGAAAACTTATACATACCTACATAAACAGGAACAATAAACTATCCTTATTCAATTCTAGTTTCTATCTTCTTTAAAAGGTGACTTCCCCCGCTCCCTCAACTGCATTCAAAATCAATATACTTTAGTAACTTTGTATCTTTTTTCTTAAACATTAACCACTCTTCTTAATAGTCTTTGGGACATTAATTAATCAAATATAATTCATCACTTAAACTACATATCCTAAAACATTCTTAAACATTTAAATCATTCATAACAATACTTCTTGTATACAGTTTTATCTAACATCAACTAGCTAAAGCCAATCCACCAAGCTAATTCTGCTCAAATATCCAATTTTACACAATTTTTTAAATAATCCTTAAATTTCTTCCAGTCCTGTTGCACCTTCTCCTCCCTCTGGTCTCGGAGTCTCGCGGTCAGTTCAGCGAGTTCCATAAAGTCCATTAGCTTCATCTGCCATTCTTCCACTGTCGGGATCTCTTCGCCTTTCCAGTTTCTTGCAAGTAAAATTCTAGCAGCTGTTGTGGCATACATGAAAAACACTCTTTCCTGACTGGGTATCTCATGATTGGTCATGCTCAAAAGGCAGGCCTCTGGTTTCTTACTAAAGGTAATTTTCATTACCTTCTTGAGTTCATTATAAATCTTCTCCCAGAAAGCTTTAACCCTTGGGCATGTCCACCACATATGATAAAAGGTACCTTCCGCAGATTTACATTTCCAACACACATTACTTGTGACAGGATATATCTTAGCTATCTTAACTGGTGTCAAATACCACCTATATATCATTTTCATAATATTTTCTCTTAATACATTACAAGCAGTAAATTTGATACCTTCCTTCCACAACCTCTCCCAGTCATCCATCATAATATTATGTCCCACATCTTTTGCCCAATCTATCATTACAGATTTAACCAGTTTTATCATTACAGATTTAACCAGTTTTAACCATCTTTTGTATGCCACTCTAGCAACAAATTGTACATCCTGGAAAGGTTTTTGGAGTTCGGTTCAATTAACTCTGTTTCCAGCTTTGATTTTTCTATTTGAAAACCAATCTTTTTGTCTAATCTAAAAGTTTCATAAATTTGATGATACTGCAACCAGTCGGTGACTTCTTCTTTCATTTGATCATAGCTTTTCAGCTTAAACGTCTCACCTTCTTGCTGCAGTATATCTGCATATCTTGGCCATTTTGCAGACATATTAGGTCTTTTATAGGCCTTAGCCTCTACAGGTGAAATCCATCTAGGGGTCTTTCTCTCCAATAAATCTTTATTTCTCATCCAAACCTGAAAAAGGGCTTTTCTGACTATATGATTCTTAAAAGCTTTGTGGGCCTTTACCTTGTCATATCAAAGATATGCATGCCATCCAAACACATTATCAAAACCTTCCAAGTCTAACACATCTGTATTGTCTAGTTTAAACCAATCCTTCAACCAGCAAAAGGCAGCTGCCTCAAAATAAATCCGTAAGTCTGGCAGGGCGAAGCCTCCTCTTTCCTTAGAGTCCGTTAGTATCTTGAATTTAATTCTGGGCTTCTTCCCCTGCCAGATAAACTTCGTCAAATCCTTTTGCCATATCTTAAAACAGTCTAATTTGTCTAAAATCGGAATCACTTGGAATAAAAACAGCATCCTTGGTAATACATTCATTTTAACAGCAGCTATTCTGCCCAACAATGAGAGTTTCAATCTTGTCCATGTTTCTAAATCTCTTTTTATTTCGGCCCATACTTTTTCATAATTATCCTTAAACAGGTTTAGATTTTTTGCAGTTAGATTAACTCCTAGATATTTTACTTTTTTAACGAAGCTTAGGCCAGTATAGTCCTGTAACTTCTGTATCTGCACAGGGTTCATATTTTTAGTCAATACTTTGGTCTTCACCTTAAAGCCGGCTACACGCCCAAAAAGTTCAATTATTTCCAAAGCTTTGGGGACACTGCTTTCAGGTTCTTGTAGGGATAACATCAAATCATCTGCATAGGCTCGTAATTTATATTCCTTCTCACCCACCTTTATTCCTTTGATCTGTTTCTCTGCTCGTATCATATTTAGAAGGACTTCCAGGACTGTGATAAACAACAAAGGGGAGATAGGGCACCCTTGTCTTGTTCCTTTCTCAACTCTAATTTCCTCCGATATCACACTGTTAATTATTATTTTTGCTTTTTGCTCTGTATAAATGGCATTAATGCCATTCAGAAATCGTTGTCCAACTGCCATCTTTTCTAAATTTTTCTTCATAAAAGTCCAAGATATATTGTCAAAGGCTTTTTCTGCATCAATGAACATTAATACTGAATCCGTATTTATGTTTTTTCCAGTTTTTCTAAAATGTCCACAATAATTCTCGTGTTATTACTTATTTGTCTTCCTGGTAAAAAACCTGCTTGGTCCTTCTGAATATAATCCTTCAGTACTCTTCTTAATCTCATAGCCATGACATTGGCAAATATTTTATAATCCACATTCAATAACGAAATCAGACAGTAATTTTTCATCAAGGTCTTATCTGAATCTGGTTTCAAAATCAGTGTGATATAGGCCTCCTTCCATGTCTCCGGTGCCCTACCTCCTTCTAGTAAATCATTGCAAACGTCTTTCAAAGGCTGTGATAGCCAGTCTTTTAACGATTTATAATACTTTGCAGTTAATCCATCTGGTCCTGGTGCCTTCCCTATCTGCATGTTGTTAATTGCATCTTCTATCTCTTGTGTAGTAATCGGGTGGTTGAGCATATTTATTTTATCTTCTGGGACTTTATGCAATCCATTTTTTTTTCCAGAAACTGGTCTATTTCCAATTCTTCAATTTCATCTTCCTTATACAATTGTTTATAATATCTTTGAAAACACCATCTAATTTCCTCTGGGTTCTCCACATTCCTTCCATTGATTACTAGGTTGTTGATGATATTTACTTTTTGTCTTTTTTTCAACTGCCAAGCTAATAGCTTTCCACATTTGTTTGCTGATTCAAAAGTTCTTTGTTTCATCAATTTTATTTTCCATTCTAAATCCTGGTTCAGAATTTTTGCATATTGGGACTGCAAATATTTAATTTCTTTCTGTATTTTTTTATTTTTAGGGTGGCCTCTTAATTCTTTTTCTTTTCCTTTAATTAATTTCAACAATCGTTCCATTTCTACATTTTGCTGCTTCCTCTTTTTTGCTTTTTCACTAATGAGGAACCCTCTCATCACCGCTTTACTTGCGTCCCATACTGTCCTCTTTTCCACCTCAGTGTTCAAATTGATTTGAAAATATTCCTTCATCTTTTTTGCAGCTCTTTCTATCAGCTTGGTATCTCTCATCAATGCATCATCCATTCTCCATCTAAAGGAGCCCTTGGAAATTACCTTTAAATTCAATTGCACAGGATTGTGGTCCGAATAAGTCTTAGGACCAATTGGGAAATCCTGCTTTAAAGCAACTGTTGCGTTTGGCCTGTGAAGATGGAACCTGTCCATGTTTGTATTTTCTGGTATCTTGTTTTCCTCATGACCTTTGTGCGTTATATATATATATTAGAGAGCAAACTGAAAGAAAATATATGACAAGTTGTGGAAGAATAAAAGGTTGTGTTTGAAAAAAAAAAAAACACACACACACACACACACAAACTGGGGAGTGGCCTCCTCAAATATTTCATGGTGCCTATTCCCTACACCCACAAGTCTCAGGATGGTTACAACATAAAAACACCACATAAAAACACAAAACACCACATTTTGAAAGGGCTATTAGATGTCAATCAGGCTGTAGAGGTTTGGAGCTTTTAGAGTTAACAAGCTCAACCAGATTGTCCCACCCACAGGAGGAAGAGCGTCACCGGATGCTCTGTGTACTGTTGTACTTTGTAATGTGATACTTTCTGTTTCTGTTTTTCCGGAGAACGGAGAGAAGGGAGAAGCCACCAACATGGCTTGCGTCTCTCCAGGAATGTAGATTTATGCCTTGTAAAATAAAGCTTCTAGATTAGAAAGAAGCCGGACTTTGTTTTCTGTAATTTGCTGGCTATGCGCACACACCCCGTTGCGTGAGATAAGAGAAGATAACTCTGCTGAATAGCACAGGAGACGGCAGCAAGGAAAAACGCTTCAGGAAGGTACTTGCGCAGAGGAAGTGTGCCGGGCTCCGTTAGTGTGCAGAAATTGGTTTGAAGCCTTTCCAACAATCAAAAAACGCTTCAGGTTATGGAAGTCCCATATTTGCGCTTGTTTATTATTCTGGACTGGTTTGGGAGCAGTTCTGAAGAGTTCCAGACTGTGTGTGCTTTGCCTCCCTGGCTTGGACTGTGATGGAGCATCCAGGGAAGTTTGCTTTGCCAGCAGGAGCATTCAGCAGTCTGCTGAATGGCTCAGGAGCCTAAAACCTGCTGCCAGAGGTTGGAAGGCAGCAGGGAAGCCCAGATCGAGGGCTGCAAAAGCAGTTGTACCTCTCTGGTGAAACCCCCATCTGTGGAGCCGGGTAAGAAGCTACAGATTCGTAAGTACGCTACCCCTGGGCAAGATGGAGGGAGCCATAGCATTCCCAGCAAGGAGGAGGGAAGCTTTTGTTTGCAAGCACCTCCAGCCTCACAGCTTCAATGCAGAGGGCTGTTCCCTGAGAGCGTTGATGTTCTGGCCAACGCCTGTGAGGAGGATGGTCTGGCCAGTGCTTGTGAAGCCTGAAAGAAGACCCTAGCCCAGTTTCCTGGGGCTGAGGGACTGGCTGAAGTGGCTTTGGAAAGCTCGCCCCCAGCTCGGCTTATGGCTGTTGTGCAGCAACAGTGCCATGGAAAGCAGGAGGGGGGCCAGATCGCCGTGGGCTTTGCTCCCAGAAAGGGAGGGGCTGTTTCCAAGTCTGAAGCCAGCATAAAGGCCTTGAATGTGGAGCTGTGTTTTGGCACGTAGCCTGCACCTGGTCTTTTGTTGACGTGCATGGCTGAAGATAAGGCCAAGGACATGACGTGTGGTACTGGCCATGAGAATCGCAACAGCTCTACCACAGCCCAGGCGGAAGAGGATGCCTACTGTTGTGATGCAGTCACCGAGGCAACGCTGAGAGAGGCCAACCCTGGTGGGCTGCGAGTGATGAGTGCCTGTGCAGCGTCTCTTTGCATCGTCGTCGTTCCTCCTGGTGGACTTGTGAGGAACTGCATATCTTTTTCTACAGAGCAGTTTGAAGAACTGACTGTTGGATGCCAGAGACAGTATGTCGTGTTCAAGACAGTCTCTGCAGGTCTTAAAGGGACAGAACTGGCGTTTTCTTTGGTTGCTGACGTGACTCTGTATTTGTTTATATCAAACCTTCTGTCCAATGTTTTTGCTGTTTGCTTTGTGATTATCACCTGTTCTGATTGCAGGGGCCAGAAGATGCTTCTACGCATGGAATGCAGCCAGGACGGGCTGTTTGCTGTCAAGAAGCCTCAAGCCAGAACAGGGGGAGGTGGCGCTGATGGAATGCTTGCTCAGCGCACCAGTGTGCCCGTGCACCACTTATGTTTGTGTCAGTGGTACCAAAGGCTGGCAAGTCGCCACTGGGACAGTGTGCTGAAGCAGCCTGAGTTCTCTGAAGGGTGCAAGTTAAGGGCATGTAACAGCTTTCTTGATTGCAGGGTTTGCAAGGTCGAGGAGTCGACATCCTGCTACCCCACGTCTGAAAGGGAAACCACGCGTCCCTTTTCCCTGGTTCATGTGGCTGTTTCTGAAGGGATGCCAGAAGCTAACCTGGGGGGAGCGTGTTGTTCTGAGTGTTTGGCTGATGCTTTCTCTCACCACATGTGGTCTGCGTTGCTCAAGGAGGCAACTGAGGCAGCACCACTGGTTGCAGTGGAACAGCAGGTTTCTACTGGAGTAGGCTGTTCCCAGGTCCTCAGTGAGAGGGGGAGTAAGCACAGTGTGACTAACCTGCTTTCTTCACAGGTATGTGGTCTTGCAGAGAGGCAGCAAAGGATGCTGCATGCTGCCACTGAAGACATGCTCTTGGATGCAGAGCTTCCACAAGGGTTCTGGGTGGAACTGGGTGGCAATGGTCCAGGTGGATCAGCCCCAAGAGGGGGTATTGCTGTGGCTTTAGCACCTGCTGGTGGCTCGGGCCGAGTTCCCGGCCATCACCAGGGTGCAGCGCAGCTAGTGGTGACTCCAAGGCAGCAGCCTGGGAGTGCACCCGCATCTCCTATGTCACGGACTAGGAGGCAGGCCACGCTTGGCGACTCTTTGTGTGGCAACTCTTCTCCAGGAGAGCCTGGCGCAGGTCTCGTCCCGGAGCAAGAGCAGGGTTCTTTGGGAGTGAAGCAGGAGCCCAAAGGCGCGCCAACGTCATCCTTAGGTGGTTCAGTTAGGATGCACAGGCGCAGCAAGTCTGTATGTGAGATGCCTGACGTCAAGGACGTGCAGGTGGAGTCCAGTGCAACTGGAGCAGAGGGAGAATCTGAAGTGGTATCACAGCAGTCTGCACGATCCACTGAAGGGATTCTGCCCGAGAGGTTCACGGCCACTAGCGTGAGTGCTTGTTTGGTTCAGTGTGAACCGGAGAGCCTTGTGAAGGTTCAATGGGTATCTCAAGGTGAGGCCCAGAAATGGCAGGATGCCATGGTAGAGCAGGTAAGCTCAATGAGGTCTTTGGGTGTGTGCACAACCACGACGCTGTCAGAAGGTCGTTGGGTGTACAGACTCAAGACGGCAGCAACTGGCAAGTTGCAGTGCGAGGCTAGGTCAGTAGCCAGAGGTTTCACTCAGGAGGAGGGGGTCCATTGTTCCGAGGTACTAGACGCGGCCTCTCTCAGAAGCGAAACCACGCGCATGCTGTTAGCGGTCGCAACTCAAAGCAGCTTTGAGGCAAGCCACTTTGGTTTGGATGCCTGTTTGGATTCCGACCTGGATGAGGAGAGGTACGAGGTACCTCCGCCAGGGTTCGAGGACAACGGGCCAAATCAGGTGTGAAGTTTGCACGAGGCAATCACTGGCTTGAAGGAGTCAGCCAGAGATTGGTCCTCAGGCGTGCAAGAAGCTTTGAGAAAGCTAGGTGTCAGCCAGAGTTGTGCTGATAGCTGCCTGTTTCTGGCAGGAGTAAGCCCAGAACAGGGTCTAGTTCTGCAGTCCAGTGCGGACATGCTTTACCTGGTGGAGACCAGGGGACAGGTGCAACGGTTCGCAGAGGAGCTTGGTCAGTCTTTCCAGCTCAGGAACCTAAGCCCTGTTGGTGTTTACCTAGGTGTGCAGGTAGACAGAGCCGAAGACGGTAGTGTCTTGCTCAATCAGACTGGCAAGGTAGTGCAGTTGTTGAAGAAGTTCAGAGTGTCTGAATGTGCTAGTGTCAGAACACCCATGGAGACGTGTCTAGGTGAGGACAGTCAGACCGGGGAACGCTCTGAGTTCGAGAGCCCCGAGGTGTTTAGGTCAGCTCCTGGGAGGCTGTTGTTTCCTTCATGGTTGAGCAAACCTGACATAGCAGTTGCTGTGGATCTGTTCAGCAAGGTGGCTGCAAATCCCAGCATGCATGCCTGGAATGGCATGGTGAGAGTGCTCCAGAGTTTGCAGGAGACTAAGGAGTTTTGCCCGGATTTGTCAGCTACCGGTGAGCCCCAGCTCACGCGCTGGTGCGACGGCGGTTGGGCAAATTCCGAGGACAGGAAATCTGTGTCTGAAATGGTTGTACAGTGTGGAGGAGCTCTAGGCGGGCTGAAGTCCCGGTGCCAGAGCCTCAGTGCTCGTTCTCGTGCAGAAGCCAGGTACAGTGCGTTGTCAGTGCTTTGCAGGGAACTGGAGTTCTATAGGTGTTTGGTCCAAGAGATCTGCGTTCAGAGTTGCCTGCCCGTGATGGTTTGGGAGGACAACCAACTCTGTTTGTTGGCGGCAGAGTCTGGACAAGTCAAGGCCAGACCCAAACACCTAGATGTTCTCTTTCGAGACGTGTGTGTTCAGACCGGCTTGGAGAAGCTGAAGTACTGTCCTGGTCAGGTGAACCAGAGGGTTGGGTTCACGAAGCCCCTGAGCTTCCAACGTCATGGGGAGTTCTGTGAGGGTTTGTGTGAGGTAAGCTGCAAGCTTACAACGCCGCTGTGTGCGGGACAAGAGGGGGTGTAGAGGTTTGGAGCTTTTAGAGTTAACAAGCTCAACCAGATTGTCCCACCCACAGGAGGAAGAGCGTCACCGGATGCTCTGTGTACTGTTGTACTTTGTAATGTGATACTTTCTGTTTCTGTTTTTCCGGAGAACGGAGAGAAGGGAGAAGCCACCAACATGGCTTGCGTCTCTCCAGGAATGTAGATTTATGCCTTGTAAAATAAAGCTTCTAGATTAGAAAGAAGCCGGACTTTGTTTTCTGTAATTTGCTGGCTATGCGCACACACCCCGTTGCGTGAGATAAGAGAAGATAACTCTGCTGAATAGCACAGGAGACGGCAGCAAGGAAAAACGCTTCAGGAAGGTACTTGCGCAGAGGAAGTGTGCCGGGCTCCGTTAGTGTGCAGAAATTGGTTTGAAGCCTTTCCAACAATCAAAAAACGCTTCACAGGCAAAGGCCTGGTTAAAAAGGTGCAGATTTGCCTGGCTCCTAAAGCTGTATAATGGTTTTCCGACTTTGTATGGATTCTTTGATGGGAAGTGAGATAGCCCCTCTTCCTGAAGCTCTTTCTATAAAACCTTTGAGTCAAGTAGTGCTGCTGCCCGGAGCTGTAATCAATCAGCTTTACGATCCATCCCGACATCTAACGGCCGTCCAGTAATGCTCCTCTCTCAGGCTGCGTGTTTAAAACCTGTCTTCAGTAGCAGAGTTACCACAGGGTTACGATGGCTTTTTAAGCCTGCCTCTTCAGTGGTGTCTTAAAATAAATCAGCGGGACAACAGTGCTACTTGACTAATAGAACTTTATTTTAAGTAGCACAAACAAATGCCCTAAAGACTCGAGCCGCATGTCTGCAGCGTTCTCACTCATACATCAAAAGCAACAGCACAGCAACACAGCATCCAGGGGAAAGCAAAACCAAAACTCCCCTTTTTCCAGACAATGGAAAATTCCCTTATAGCTGAGGGCGAGGCACCCAGGATCAGAAAGCTTCCTGGTGAACAGTTAAATGTATGATGACCAGAAAACCTGACAGGAACTGTCCACATTTGTGTTTTCCTGTGTTTTGTTTTCCTCATGACCTTTGTGCGTTAATTTTTTATATTTTTTAAGAGGCCAAATTGAAAGAGAAGTTGTAAGGCAAGCTGCGGAAGAATAAAAGCTCATGTTTGGGGGAAAAACACAAAAAATGGAGGGGGTGGCCTCCTCAAATATTTTATTGTGGGGAAGGAGGGGAAAGACCCCTAGGCCTTTAAGAGTTGGCACCTATTCCCCACACCCACAGGTCTCAGGATGGTTACAAATAAAAACACCACATAAAAACACAAAACAACACATTTTAAAAGGGCATTAGATGTCAATCAGCCAAAGGTCTGGTTAAAAAGGTGCTGATTTGCCTGGCTCCTAAAGCTATATAATGTTTTTTTCAGCCTTTGTATGGATTCTTTGATGGGAAGTGAGTTTGGAGCGCTGACAGTACCTCTTTCCACATTCCACACACTGATAGGGTTTCTCCCCTGTATGAATTCTTTGATGGGAAGTGAGAGAGGAGCTCTGAATAAAGCTCTTTCCACATTCCACACACTGATAGGGTTTCTCCCCTGTATGAATTCTTTGATGGGAAGTGAGATTGACATTTTTACTGAAGCTTTTTCCACGTTCCACGCACTGATAGGGTTTCTCCCCTGTATGAATTCTTTGATGGAAAGTGAGCTTGTCCTTCTTCCTGAAGCTCTTTCCACATTCCACACACTGATAGGGTTTCTCCCCTGTATGAATTCTTTGATGGAAGGTGAGAGAGGAGCTCCGAGTGAAGCTCTTTCCACATTCCACACACTGATAGGGTTTCTCCCCTGTATGAATTCTGTGATGGGATATGGCATGGGAGCTCTGATTGAAACTCTTTCCACATTCCACACACTGATAAGGTTTCTCCCCTGTATGAATTCTGTGATGCTTAGTGAGAGAGGACCTATCAGTGAAGCTCTTTCCACATTCCACACACTGATAGGGTTTCTCCCCTGTATGAATTCTTTGATGGGAAATGAGAGATGAGCTATTAGTGAAGCTCTTTCCACATTCCACACATTGATAGGGTTTCTCCCCTGTATGAATTGTTTGATGCTTAGTGAGATGGGAGCTCTGATTGAAGCTCTTTCCGCATTCCACACACTGATATGGTTTCTCCCCTGTATGAATTCTTTGATGGGAAGTGAGATGGGAGCTCTGATTGAAGCTCTTTCCACATTCCTTGCACTGATTGAGTTTCTTTCCAATGAGATTTTTTTTGATGGGAAGTGGAATTGGAGCTCTGACAGCAGCTTTCTCCACACTCCAAATTTTTACGTGGCTTCTCCTCTCTGGGGATTTTCTCGTGGTCACCTTTGTTCTCGATTTTTGATTTATCACAATCTGCAATGGAGACAAAAAGGGATTAGAGCCTCAGGAACAAATGGAGAAGAACTGAAGGGAGATAGGTGTGTGTTCATTACCTGTGTTTTTTGTCATTAACCAACATATTTATTATTAGACTCTGATGAGTTGTTGAATGTTGCTTTGTTTGATATACAGTAGTGGTCAAAACTGTGGAAGTCTTTTGGGAAAAAGTGTATTTTAGAGGTTTGATGGTTCATAACACCTCTTAATTTTCAATAATGTGAAGTTGAGTGCAAGGACTGGTCTAAATGTGAGAATTCTAAGGAAAAAGCCATTGTTATCTCTCTAGCAAAGGTTGAAAAGATTAAACCCATGTTAACTGGACAGCGGAACAATGGGACAGTGTTATTTGGAGCGATGAGACCGAAATCTCCTTGCTTGTTAGTGGTGGCATGAAATACAGAAGGGGAAGAATCAGAAAAGATTTACATCCTACTGGGGTTGTATGGCAGCAAAAGGTGTGGGCAGAATTTGTGCAGTTAATGGGAATGTAAATGCCCCAAAATGCATGAATGAAATATTTGAGCGCAAACTGAAACATTCCGCAGGTGATCTTTTCCCAGATAGTGAAACATTCATATTTATTTATTTACTTTTTCAACAGGATTCAGCTCCATGTCATGTTGCTGCTGTGTGCAAAAGGTGCTTTCAAGATATTCCTATTCCACTGCTGGAATGGCCTGGGAATAGCCCAGACTTTAACCCATTCAGAAGTCTATAGAGCCAACTAAATAAGCTTGTTAGTCAGAAGCAACCCAGGAATAAAGACCAATTAACAAACGAAATAATGTAGTCTTGGTTTCACATTATTACAGCTGCAGAACTAAAAACGTGGTACACTTCATGGGAAAGCGTTGTAAGGTTAATTAAAGCTAAAGGTTACCAAAGATTACCAAAGGTTTCACATTTTTTCTTTATGACTGCTGTTCTAATAAATACTCCTTCATAAAAGTTCTTGCATTACTTTCTTCTTTAATTTATCTTTCCATTGATATATAATTTTACAGTATTACTCCACACAGAAGTGGTGTTATGAGCCATCCAACCTCAGAAATACACTTTTCACAAAAGGTTTTCGACATTTTGGCCACTAGTATAAGTTGTTCATTTTAAAGTTAATGTTCTTTTTATATGGGATCAGATTATTATTATTTTTGTTTCATGTTAATATATGTGTTGGAAGCTGACCAGAGTGGCAGGGGCAACCCAGCCAGATGGGAGACCCAACACTCTCCTGGCGCAGAGGGAGGGACGCCATTTCCGTCACCCCAATTGCGCAGAGGGGTCACACACAGGGAAAGGAGGCGGGGGTTCCATATCCCGAAACTTATGTTGGGGAAAGAACTGGAAGGGGGCATTCCCAGATGCTGCTGATGGATGAGACAGACGTGAACTTGTTAGCTCTGCACTGTAAATAGTTTGCACAATGAAACTACTGAAAAGAAGCAACGGAGTTCTGCTGATTACTCATGAGCAACCACCTCAGAACTTTACAACCATCATCATCATCCTCACTGCTTCTACTACCTGAGATTCAATAAGCCTGGCTCTTCTCTGGGATGAATTTTGTTTGGCCCAGTCATGGCATCCCCTCCATCTCCAAGGTCAGTCATCTCTTTGGTCAACCCAAGACAGACAGGAGCAAAAACAAAAACAGAAAACCTGAAGCTACTTATCTCTCCTAACAATTCTGAAGCTGACATTTAAGATGGCCTGGGCAGTTCAGACTAGCCCAACCGTGGGAGAAAAAGGAATAATTTGAGGAAGATTGTTCAAAGAAAAAACTGCGAGTTCTGTGAAAATATATGAGGTTGGTCACATAAAGGTATTTTTTGAATTTCCAGGCAGATAGGACGATCCCACAGGGAGCCTTACCAAGAGAGGCCATGATCCCACAATTCTCCTCCATGACGTCCTTATGCAGAGCTCTCTGGTCAGGATCCAGCAACGCCCACTCCTCGTCCGTGAAATGAACAGCGACATCTTCAAAGCATACTGGACCCTAAAAGAAAAAGGGAAATGACCTCCTCTGAGACAGCATCAATATGATCTGCTACACAATGCTCTGTCGTTTCCTTCCTGTAAATTGCGGTGTTGTTTCAAATGGGAATGCTTTGCTGCACATTTTATTGATGGATGCTTATTTTATTCTGTGTTTAATTATGGGTGTTCATCTTTGTGCAAATAGGTGGTATTCCACCTTGTGTTTTCCAAGTCATTCTGCCTACGCAAGCATTCCAGTTTCCCTGATGGAAGGATCCCCTTTCTCCTCTCCTCGTTAGCTGTTCTGGAGAGTTCCCTCTCAATGCCCTAGAGTCAAATTCAGGGGGTTCATGGGAGCATTCAGTGATCAATCTAGAAATAAAATAAGCCTATTGTAAGGTTTCTGTGGTGGTTTCTCGTGAGTAACGAGGCAAGACTCTGTTCCTTCTATTTATAGTTTTAATAGTTCAAATATGTACAGTGCAGAGCTCCAAAACCCATGACCGTTTCAGTTGGTCCCTGATTCCATAAGTGGCGCCCTTTGAGAGTGCCCCCAGGAAAAGAACTTTAGTACCCTAAATCTTCTCCTAACCTCCTTACGTTTTACCCCTTTACGCAATTGGGGCGTCGGAAGCGTCGTGCCTCCTTCCTTGCCGGCTTGACTGTGTGGGGGCTGGGGATCTGGGCACTGGGTGGCTTCCGGCAAAAGGAGAGAGAGACACCGGTGGCTCCACCTTATCCTGACTCAGCTCAGCCTCTCAACCTCCCTCCTCCCACTCACCTCCTTCCTCTTCTGCCTCTGATTCTGCACTGCATTCTGCCACAGAGTCTCCCAGCTCACAAAGCCCTGTTAAACCTTCAGCTTCTGACACCTTCTCTTCCCAGGCTTCTCCCTCTTTTCCCTCTCACCGCCCATCCTTCTTCTACCTCTACTTCTTGGACTCTGAGCCATCTTCCCTTCCTGGTTCCCCAGCTGCTTCCTCCCACCATTCCTCTGTGCCCAACCAGTCCATGACATTGCTCCAGCCCTCGGCCTCTGTCCCCACAAGGCAGCTTCCCCTGACCTGATCTGGCTTCACAGCCGCTGCTTCCCTTCTGCCCCCATGAAAAGACGGATCAGGAGGCATCATTCTGTCACCTGCAAGAGAGAAAAGGTAAACAGGATGCCAGGAGTGCCTGCTTCTCTCACAGGTGAAACAGGGCATCTCTAACTACAGATGGGCCTTTGAGAAAGCTTACCTGCAGAGAGCATTTGGACGTTTGTGCCCATTTCATATATTTGTTGTGCAGAAATACATCTCCCCTCCCCTGGACCCTTGTTCCCAACTGTCTCCGCCCAAGACAATATGAAAAGAACCCTCATATGAGTTGGAAAACCAACAGAATGAGACCAAAGGAAGAAAATCCACCTTCCTCCTTACGCAGTGGCCTCTCTCTGGTGTCCAACGGAGGCCTCTCTGCCTCACAGGAATCCAGGTCCATTTCTGCAAAATGATGCTTTCCCTGAAAAAGAAACAAGGATTCAAAACAGAGAATGGTGAGAAATATTAGGAAGAGAATGACAAAGACTTGAAGGGTGTGAGATCTCATTCCATGGATGCTTTTCCAGAAAACGGATGGGCCATCAGCAGACCATTATGGGATGTTCTCTGTCTTGTTTGGAGCCCCTTTGGAGTATCCAGAGGAAAGTCTCTCTCACCTGCTTTCTCTCCTCCGCCTGACTCAGGAGAAAACCTTCGGCCAGGGCCACCGCCTGGGAACTGGTCTCCGCTCCACATTCCCTCACCCAGCTCTCCATCTCCGGGGGAAGGACAGCCAGGAACTGCTCCAAGATCACCAGGTCCAGCATCTCAGCTTTTGTGTGCCTTTCCGGCTTCAGCCACTGGTGGCAAAATTGGTAGAGTCGGCTGCAAACCTCTCGGGGTCCTTTGGCCTCCTGGCAGCAGAACTGCCTCAACTGCCAGCTCTGCACCTCTGAGCAGAGTGTGTCCTCCTCACCCAGGATCTTCTGCACTGGGTTTTCCCAGAATCCCCCACTGCTCCCTGTTTGGCTGGCATGGCCTCTTCCTGTTCCAGGGCCAGCTGAGTCTCGCTCATCCATCTGTGCTCTCTGGAAGCCTCTGAGAGATTGGAAGGAACCCTTTGGTCTTCTGCCAAGTTATGTCTGTCTGAATAAGACGCTCTAGGATATCATACAAAGCAAATTCAATTGTTCTGTTAAAGAATTCGTAGGACAGGGGGGGAAATGGTTCCCTGAGCAAGCATGGGTGAGTCTTGGAGGGAACCAGGGCTGGACTACACCGCATCCCAGACCATGAGCTATCTTTTTGAAAAGAAAGAGGAGGAGGAAGAGGAGAAGAAATAAGTCTCTAGCCTTCTAGCAACGCAAAATGTAGAAACAACTGAAGGGATTTCTGTGAGATTAATCAACCTGGTTTCTGCTGCCTTCCAGTCAATGCATGACGTCAGAAACGACTGACAAGGGAATCGTTTGTATCTTGTGAAAAATGGATGCTTGGCTTTAGTGGAGGTCCTCACCCGGGGGTCCTCAGGAGCTGCTCCCCATCCCCACCCCACCCCACTCCCCTGCTTCCGTCTCCTTTTCTTGCACTTGGACTCTCTGCCGCTCTCAAGACAGACTCCTGGGGTGGGGTCCCTTTTTCTTTTCTCCGAGGGACTGGTATGTATCTGCTCAACCCCCTGAGGGCCAAGTGGGCGGGTCCAAAGACATCTACCTTGAAATTTAGGCGGGTAATTTATTAATTATGATTATTATTCCATTAGATAACTTAATACACACAGCCATTGATGCCAAGGTCCCTGGAGACTCAGTGAGTAGCAGCGTCCATTTCTGGCTGCTTTACCAGCAACAATCCCTTTGGGACAGAGAGGATGTGGTCCTGGGGTGCCCTGCTCTGGGTGCGAGGGGATTGCTGCACCGGCCTCCGTGTGGAGCTGCCCTTGGAGACACTGAGAAACTGGTCTGCAATGCAGCAGCCAGACTATGGGCTGGGATCCCTCTCTTTATTCCTGGCCTTTCTCTCCCACTTTAACTTCCTTCCTCCACGTGGGGGTTTTGGGGGGGGCGCTAGTCCACTTCTTCCTCCAGCTTTGGAAAACCATTTGCACGTTTCCTGTGTTGTGCTATGACGTTGAGCGATGTCACACAGAGTTAAAGTCCTAGGGACTCCTTTGTTTAAAGAAGGGAGATTTCCTGGGAGTCATTTCATTCTGAAAGGCCAAATGAGTTTGGGATCCTGTGATCTCCAGGAAGGAGAGCGTTGCAGACCTCGCCCCTCCCTGGCAGGACCCTCTCCTCCCCCTGCATGAGCAGATCAGGCGCCCCAGGCTGGCCTCCTCCCCTGCTGCAGCCCTAGGACCCCCACCGCCTCCCCACTGCACCTTCTGGGGGGGGGGGAGAGGAGACTCACCAGATCCCAGGAGGGGACAGCCATGCAGCCCTTGCAGGAGAGGACTGGGGAGGGAGGGGCCTTGGCTCTGGAGGACCTGGCCCCCTCTTGCTTCCTGTCCTCTCTAGGAAGGGAGCTCGGTTCCCTTTAACCCTTGCAGAGCCCAGTCCTCCCAGCTCAGTCCTCTCTCGCTTGTCAGAATATTAAATATTCAGGAAATTTAAACCCAATACATAACTCAGAACCTTGTATTCTTTTTTATGGATTTAGGGGGGCTACGCCAATGCCCAGATATCCTTTTGGGGGTGAGGCTCTTGGTTGGACTCTGAGCATCTCCCTCCATTGGCCAGAAATCGGAGGAACAGCTTGCAGAGAAATGGGCTTTGCAGGAGGCAAGGAACCTCCTCCTCGATTTCAGGAGTGTAGAGATAGGAGGGGTTTCGAGGGTCATCTATTCCAACCCCCAGCAGTGCAGGAATCTCAGCTAAAGCTTCCCAGGCAGATTGGGTGAAGAGATTGCGAAAAAGGACCAAAGATTGTTTATGTATGCAACAACTGCAGCGAGAATACTCTTAGCCCCAAAGTGGAAATTACAGGAAATACCGACGATTGAGGAGTGGCAAGACGAAGATGATGGACCATGCGGAACTTGCAAAACTGACTGGCAAGGTCCGAAACCAGGATGACTCAAAATTCCAAAGGGATTGGAGTAAGTTTGTGGAATATATAAGGTTGAATCGTGGAAGTTTGAAGACACTAGTGGGACTGGAATAAACCTATGACATTGTTTGATGGATTTAAGTAAGAAACTGTGCATTTAGATTGGACTAGAAAACACGCTGACGTGAGGGAGGGAAGTCGTAGCTCGGCAGAGCGAAGATATAAGTGGATTTATATGTATGTATTTGCATGTATTTGTTGGAGATAATTTGGTTAATTGGAATATATAATAAAAAATATTTTTTAAAAAAAATAAATAAATAAAGCTTCCCTGGCAGATGGCCATCCAATCTCTGCTTAGAAACCGCCAAGGAATGTTTAGCTTGTGGTCCATTCAGTCCCCTAGATCCTCTTCACATGTACTACTGGCAAGCCACGTGCCCCCCCCTCCACCCCCACCTTTGCTGACCCCTTGAGTGTCCTCCTCAGAATCCCCAAAGGATGAGCTGGGCTGCAGGAGCTGCAGCAAAGGGATGAGTGCCTTTGACCCGTGGAATCCAATTTGTGCTTGTTTTCCGAATACATAACTAAGTATGAAGGGTGTATTTATCAACAGCCCTCCTGCGAATAAGGAAAGAAGAAACAAGGGAATCTGCTCCGGTGTCCCATGAGGTCTGTGGGGCCCTTAAAGAAAGAGGAGCCATTTCTGTGCCCTGAGCTTTGAAAGGTCAGCAGATCTACCTGTGAATCCTGCGCAGCTGAGCTCCTCCCCTCCCTCTTCTCCAGGGCTATTTGGCAGAAAGCCAAACCATTGCAATCAATCAGTCTGAAAAGATACTATTTTTCTTTCTCATTTATTGCTTCACTTAAAACATTAGTATAAAGTACATAAAAATAATTCCACATATGTAGAGGGGAACTCTGAAATATTCTATCCTGTTTTTATCCTATATGCTTCCAATATACCAGATATATCTATGAATTATATTAATATATAATGGTTTCTTAAATTATTACGCTTTCCCCATGTGCTTAGCTGTTTCTATCTGAAGTGGAAGCTGCCTTGAGTCCCTCTCAGGGAGAAAGGCAGGATATCAACATGTAATATGTTCAGAATGATTGTTTGTGTAAAAATTAAGGCACTTGGCATGCAATCCGAAAGGCCCCTAGGACAAATCAGATCAACTCCTCCTATGCTGGAGACAAGAGATTTGATGTCAGAAGCAACTTCCCAACTTCTGGCTCCTCCAATGCGTTGGGCCTCCTATCCTTGGAGATCCAACATCAGCAGGGCCAACCAAAATGGAGAGCATTTGAAGGTCCACTGCCCCCCTGACACCCCCCAAACTGGAGATATCCAGTCATACTCTTTAGTAATAGAACCACTTTCATATTCCCACCCCCATCTTTGGCCAGGACATTCCAAGCCCACTTTCCCCTCCGGGTTAGGTTTAGGGTTAGGTGTAAGGCCTTGGACATTCACTCCTGTGACCCATCTACCTCAGCAAAACTTGCAATGACCGGCAGCAGCTTTCCAGGGTTTCGGGAGGGGGGAACGGAGACATAAGCAGATTGTCCTATCTTACGCTATGGAGACCCCTAGCCTGCCTGGGCGGATGTGGGGGTGGTCTCCCTTTGCAGGAAGAAGGATTTGAAAGGAAGATGCAGCCCAGCTGAAGGCAGAACAGCAGGTGACAGAGCAACAGGAGTGACAGAGGAGCTGACAGAGGAGCATCAGGAGTGCCCAGGTCCAGGTGTGTGTGTGGGGGGGGGGGTTGCCACGGTGACAAGGACCGGTCCTCCTTTGTGACCTCTCTTGCTTCTCCTTTAAGCCACCGACATGCAGGCGGCCATTGTGGGTTAGTAATGAGGCAAGTGGAGGTTGGCGGAGATTAGGAAAGGAGTTAGGTTTATTGTTATTTTCTCAGTTTCTTATTTTGCTTCCTTTTTCATTAAATACTTTGACAGTGGTACCTCGGGTTAAGAACTTAATTCATTCTGGAGGTCTGGTCTTAACCTGAAACTGTTCTTAACCTGAGGCACCACTTTAGCTAATGGGAATGGGGCCTCCCGCTGCCGCCACGCGATTTCTGTTCTCATCCTGAAGCAAAGTTCTTAACCCGAGGTACGATTCCTGGGTTAGCAGTCTGTAACCTGAAGCGTCTGTAACCTGAGATACCACTGTATTTTATTTTGTTTATTTTTATTTAATTCTTTTCCTTTTTTATTTTAACACTTTATTTTTTTATCCTTTATTTTAGTATTTTTTATTTTACAATTTAATTTTGTGCACATTTGTCTATATTTTCTATACATTCTGTACACAGAGGGGTAGTTGTGGTTAGGCTTAGGGCTGGGGTTGGGGTTGGGGTCAGAGTTAGGCTTGGATGGGCATTTTAGCTAGTTAGCTAGTTTAGAGACGACACATAAATATCAGAGAGGACTCTGTCTAAAGCCTTACTGAAATCAAGATGCCCCATTTCCACAGCAGTCCCCTGATCAACAAAGCTTGTAATTCCTTAAAAAAAAGCAGAGGAGAGATTTCTCTGGTTTTACTTGTTTTTGAGAAAGCCATGCTTTCAATCTGTGTATTTATGCTGTGATATCTTCAGGTGAAGGGCACATAATTTTAAAAAATGATAATAAATAAGGATATTGGCAAGGAACATGTGCAAAGGAAGGCAATGTACGTATTTGTTTAATTTGTAAACGGCCCGACCCAGTGGTGCAGACATGAATAAAATATTGGGGAGGGGGGCAGGTAAGGCCCGCCTTGCACAATCAATCCCATGATGCATGCACACCATTTGAATGGCAATGTCTATAATAGGAACAACTTTTTAAAAAAGTAATATTTTGAGCCCGTAGTTCAATTTCCCAGCAGCTCTCCTTGCCCCGGAGAGCACTTCTAGCATTTTATCTCCTCTACATGTGGCATTGTTCAGCAGTGGGAAAAGTTACTTCTTCACACCGGATGTCCATTTGTTGTGGCCCTTTCCAGGTTTGTCATTCATGTGTTCTCCTGTGTGTGTTGCCAGTAGAAATCACAATTCTGTGAGTATTCTAGGTGGTGGAGAAAGCACCTAGAAGCTCCCTAGACGTTGAAGTGCCAATCAAACTTCAGTTTTGCGACCTATAAATTCCAATTAGCAGTACTAAGAGTGGTTCAGATTCTGTTGCAGTGCTTTTGGCAAGCAGAGGGTGTCACAGGGCCAGCCCACTTTCCCTTTAAAGCAAACTTGGGTCTCCAGCTGTTTTTGGACTACAACTCCCATCATCCCTAGCAACAGGACCAATGGGAAGGGATGGTGTGAAATATAATCTGGGAGCTGCTGGGGACCCAAGTTTGGGAAACCCTGCTTTAAAGCAACTGTTGCGTTTGGCCTGCGAAGATGGAACCTGTCCATGTTTGTATTTTCTGGTATCTTGTTTTCCTCATGACCTTTGTGCATTATATATATATTAGAGAGCAAACTGAAAGAAAATATATGACAAGTTTTGGAAGAATAAAAGGTTGTGTTTGAAAAACACACAAACACACAAACTGGGGAGTGGCCTCCTCAAATATTTCATGGCGCCTATTCCCTACACCCACAAGTCTCAGGATGGTTACAACTTAAAAACACCACATAAAAACACAAAACACCACATTTTGAAAGGGCATTAGATGTCAATCAGGCAAAGGCCTGGTTAAAAAGGTGCAGATTTGCCTGGCTCCTAAAGCTGTATAATGGTTTTCCGACCTTTGTATGGATTCTTTGATGGGAAGTGAGATAGCCCCTCTTCCTGAAGCTCTTTCTATAAAACCTTTTGAGCCAAGTAGTGCTGCTGCCTGGAGCTGTAATCAATCAGCTTTACGATCCATCCGGACATCTAATGGCCGTCCAGTCATGCTCCTATCTCAGGCTGCGTGTTTAAAACCTGTCTTCAGTAGCAGAATTACCACAGGGTTACGATGGCTTTTTAGGTCTGCCTCTTCAGTGGTGTCTTAAAATAAATCAGCTGGACACCAGTTCTACTTGACTAATAGAACTTTATTTTAAGTAGCACAAACAAATGCCCTAAAGACTCGAGCCGCATGTCTGCAGCGTTCTCACTCATACATCAAAAGCAACAGCACAGCAACACAGCATCCAGGGGAAAGCGAAACCAAAACTCCCCTTTTTCCAGACAATGGAAAATTCCCTTATAGCTGAGGGCGAGGCACCCAGGATCAGAAAGCTTCCTGGTGAACAGTTAAATGTATGATGACCAGAAAACCTGACAGGAACTGTCCACATTTGTGTTTTGCTGTGTTTTGTTTTCCTCATGACCTTTGTGCGTTAATTTTTTATATTTTTTAAGAGGCCAAATTGAAAGAGAAGTTGTAAGGCAAGCTGCGGAAGAATAAAAGCTTGTGTTTGGGGGGAAAACACACAAAAAATGGAGGGGGTGGCCTCCTCAAATATTTTATTGCGGGGAGGGAGGGGTATAGACCCCTAGGCCTTTAAGAGTTGGCACCTATTCCCTACACCCACAGGTCTCAGGATGGTTACACCACATAAGAACACAAAACACCACATTTTAAAAGGGCAATAGATGTCAATCAGCCAAAGGTCTGGTTAAAAAGGTGCTGATTTGCCTGGCTCCTAAAGCTATATAATGGTTTTTTCAACCTTTGTATGGATTCTTTGATGGGAAGTGAGTTTGGAGCGCTGACAGTACCTCTTTCCACATTCCACACACTGATAGGGTTTCTCCCCTCTATGAATTCTTTGATGGGAAGTGAGAGAGGAGCTCTGAATAAAGCTCTTTCCACATTCCACACAATGATAGGGTTTCTCCCCTGTATGAATTCTGTGATGGGATATGACATGGGAGCTCTGATTGAAACTCTTTCCACATTCCACACACCAATATGGTTTTTCCCCTGTATGAATTCTCTGATGCTTAGTGAGAGAGGACCTATCAGTGAAGCTCTTTCCACATTCCACACACTGATATGGTTTTTCCCCTGTATGAATTCTCTGACGCTTAGTGAGAGAGGACCTATCAGTGAAGCTCTTGCCACATTCCACAGACTGATAGGGGTTCTCCCCTCTATGAATTCTTTGATGGGAAGTGAGAGAGGAGCTATTAGGGAAGCTCTTTCCACATTCCACACACTGATATGGTTTCTCCCCTGTATGAATTCTTCGATGCTTAGTGAGAGAGGAGCTATTAGTGAAGCTCTTTCCACATTCCACACACTGATATGGTTTCTCCCCTGTATGAATTCTTCGATGGGAAGTGAGGTTGGAGCTCTTCCTGAAGCTCTTTCCACATTCCTCACACTGATAAGGTTTGTCGCCTGTATGAATTCTTTGATGGGAAATGAGATCGCTACTCCTCCTGAAGCTCTTTCCACATTCCACACACAGATAAGGTTTGTCCCCTGTATGAATTCTTTGATGGGAAGTGAGAGAGGAGCTCTGACTGAAGTTCATTCCACATTCGAAGCATTGATAGGGTTTCTCCCCTGTATGAATTCTTTGATGGGAAGTGAGTTCGCCACTTGTCCAGAAGCTCTTTCCACATTCGAAGCATTGATAGGGTTTCTCCCCTGTATGAATTCTTTGATGCTTAGTGAGATGGGAGCTCCGAGTGAAGCTCTTTCCACATTCCACACACTGATATGCTTTCTCCCCTGTATGAATTCTTTGATGGGAAGTGAGTTCGCCACTCTTCCAGAAGCACTTTCCACATTCCACACACTGATATGGTTTCTCCCCTGTATGAATTCTTTGATGGGAAGTGAGAGCGGATCTCTGAGTGAAGCTCTTTCCACATTCCTTGCACTGATAGAGTTTCTTTCCAATGAGATTTTGTTGATGGGAAGTGGAATGGGAGTTCTGACTGCAGCTTTCTCCACACTCCAAATTTTTACGTGGCTTCTCCTCTCTGGGGATTTTCTCGTGGTCACCTTTGTTCCTGATTTCCGATTTATCACAATCTGCAATGGAGACAAAAAGGGATTAGAGCCTCAGGAACAAATGGAGAAGAAATGAAGGAAGTTAGGTGTGTGTTCATTACCTGTTTTTTTTTATCATTAACCAACATATTTATTATTAGACTCTGATGAGTTGTTGAATGTTGCTTTGTTTGATATATAGTAGGGTCATTCCATGGTAACTCACGTTACATTTGACTTATGATTACAACAATTAAGTAATATCTAAACATAGTAAATGAGAAGCAATCTTGAATAAAATAATTGTGTATATAATACATACCTGGTTATTATAAAAACGTATTACCTTTTTCATATTAAGTTCAAAATATTAAAAATAAAAATTATTTTTGTGTGGTAACTCACGTTACATGAATTGGACAGCTTAATTTTATGTACCCACGTTTTTTCTTTTTCCTCCTCTTACAAGGAATTTAGAAAAAAACCTTTTAGGTAATAGTATTACAGAAACCTTGCCTTTCATAGCATAGTGGTCAGGCATTTCAAATTTCAATGGTTATTAATTGAATATCTTTTCTCATGGTAACTCACGTTCCATAATATGGTAACTCACGTTACATTTCAAATAATAATTTCATGCATTGGAATTTTATGAAGGTAAATAATTATTTTCTTGTCACTTAGGAAATTTTGACAAATATTTATTTAAACATGAATGTTAGAGACAGTTTAGAATCTATAATAGCCTCTTGAATTAACCATAGTAGGTGGGGAAATTACACCAATGACTTTAGATCGGATGTAAAATATTTCATCAGCAGGCATGGGCCATGTCCAGAAATTTCCAATTCTTTTCATAGCACTAACTTTGTACTCCTGCTGCTCTTCAACAATTTTAATGTCTTTCACAGTTCCTGGAAAAAACATTTCCCTCATAACTCACTTCTACCCAAGATCCAAGCTTAATATCAGCAGGAACTGTTGAACTTGCAACAGTAGGAAGGTTAGAACTAAATGAAGGTAGAACTCCCACTTTATAGGTCTGCTTAGTTACTGCATCACTATTTTTAGAAAGTATGGAGCAAATAGGTTTGTGTTCCAGAATCTTAATATGGTGCATCTTTGATATGGCCTTCACTGGCTGTGCACTTTTGAAAATATTCATTGTATTCACCGTGGCGTTTCTTTTAATGATTTGGCCTGGTGTGATCTCCACTACTTTCACCGTAGAGACTTTGGCTGCTGTGGTGACAAACTGAGTGGCATTGAAAACTATTTGCTTTCTTGCTCTCACTGCATTCCAAACTTGACGCTTAATGGTCCCTCCTATGCCATCAACTGGGCCTTTGCGATGCGATGTAGCAAAGTAGTTTCACCTTATTTTCTTGTGGTGCTTTTCTTCAAGAGCAGCAATTGCAGCCACAACATATTTGTTCTTAAATTGTGAGCTCGGTCCATCAGACCATACACTAATTATGTCAACTTCTTCAGGAATCTGCTGCAAAATGAAATCTATGTAACATACCACTGTCTCCTTTGAATGATAGGTTGTTAGAAGTAAGAACCAATGGGTGGTGCTTCCCACTATACCACATTGAACAAGTAAACAAGCTTACTTGGTTTTGTTTCCAGTGGGCACTTTGAATTTCATCCTGTGCCACACAGGTGTAATTTTCCGAAAAGTAATTTTCCGAAAAGAGAGCAATTAGAATGCAAAATTTGAGCACTGTAACGTGAGTTACCATAATTGCGGTAACTCACGTTACACATTTTGATAGTGTTTGTAGGGCACAAACTGTAACATAAAATTATAATTTTTACATGATTACATTGCATCTATTGCCTAGAAGGAAAATGCAGAAAAGTTTAATTCTGAAGCTCCAATTCAGGAAGATATTCTAAAAATAACTTGTTTTGGTAACTCACGTTACAGCTTCATCATCAATAATTAAAATCAATCAATACCAATGAAAAATGTAATTGGAGCAATATAGACTATTTGCAATCAAAAGATGACATTTTAAGCTTTCAGTATATATATTACAATAATTGTTTACATGGTTTGAATAGATTTTATCTTACCTTTAATGTATGTCTAACTTAAGAAACAAATTCATTTGCAACATGTGCTACATTCAGGTGGTGACCATCTTGGAATGAAGCATTCTGGGAATAATTTCTTTTGTTGCCAAAACAATTTGATATGTGTACACAAACTTAACATGTAAAAAAATTATTATTATTTTTTTTAAAAAAATTACATTTTCCCCCTCATTTTCATGGAATGACCCAGTAGTGGTTAAAATTGTGGAAGCTGTTTGGGAAAAAGTGTATTGATGGTTCATAACACCTCTTAATTTTCAATAATATAATAAAATTAATGGAATCAATGGAAAGATAATTTAATCAAGAATGCAATTCAACAAAGGTTGTTCAATTACCAGTATTCTATCAAACGTTATACCCAAATAACCAGAAAAAGGAAGCACAACTTGTTCATGTTGACTTTTGTCAGTGTGTTATGTGATTGCTATGAAGTTGGTTGGTTTTTTGTGTTCTTTCATTTAGTGAGGTTGTAAAGCATAATAAAATTATAGAAATGGCACAAAGAGTTGACTGGACACCCAGAAAGTGATGTAAAATTGTACTATTAAGTGAACAAGGCTACAGTTATGAAGAAATCAGATGAAAGATTGGGGAAAACCTATGGAGAGAATGTCCCTACATGACAGGAGAAAATCATGTGGGTGCATGCAAGATGACGTGGCGCAATGTAATGTGAAGTTGAGTGCAAGGACTGGTCTAAATGTTAGAATTCTAAGGAAAAAGCCATTGTTATCTCTCTAGCAAAGGTTGAAAAGATTAAACCCATGTTAACTGGACAGCGGAACAATGGGACAGTGTTATTTGGAGCGATGAGACCCAAATCTCCTTGCTTGTTAGTGGTGGCATGAAATACAGAAGGGGAACAATCAGAGAAGATTTACATCCTACTAGCACTACACCGACTGTGAAACACCCAGATAGTGTGAGGATCTGGGGATGTATGGCAGCAAAAGGTGTGGGCAGAATTTGCATCATTAATGGTAATGTAAATGCCCCCAAAATGCATGAATGCATGAAATATTTGAGCGCAAACTGAAACATTCTGCAGGTGATCTTTTCCCAGATACTGAAACATCCATATTTATTTATTTACTATTTAAAAAGTATTCAGCTCCATGTCATGTTGCTGCTGTGTGCAAAAGGTGCTTTCAAGATAATCCTATTCCACTGCTGGAATGGCCCAAACCCAATCAGAAATCTATGGAGCCGACTAAATAAACTTGTTAGTCAGAAGCAACCCACCAATAAAGTCCAATTAACAAAGGCAATAATGCAGTCTTGGTTTCACATTATTACAGCTGCAGAACTAAAAACTTGGTTCACTTCATGGGAAGGCGTTGTAAGGCCGTAATTAAAGCTAAAAGTTACCAATGGTTACCAAAGGTTTCACATTTTTTCTTTATGACTGCTGTTCTAATAAATACTCCTTCATAAAAGTTCTTGCATTACTTTCTTCATTAATTTATCTTTCCATTGGTATATAATTTTACGGTATTACTCCACACAGAAGTGGTGTTGTGAGCCATAAAACCTCAGAAATACACTTTTCACAAAAGGTTTTCCACAATTTTGGCCACTAGTATAAGTTTTTCATTTTAAAGTTAATGTTCTTTTTATATGGAATCAGGTTATTATTGTTTATGTTTCATGTTTATATATGTCTTGGAAGCCGCCCAGGGTGACTGGGGCAACCCAGCCAGATGGGCAGGGTATAAATAAAAATTATTATGATTACTACAGTGGTGCCTCGATTTAAGAGCAGTCCTGTTCTGGGAAAAATTAAGTTTGTAAACCAAGGTATCACTGTATTACTGTCACGATCCGGGCGGACAGCAAGGAACGTCAGGACCAGAGGCAAGTGGGTCAGGCTGAGTGTCCACGGAACGGGGGTCCAGGGGACGGGAAGCACGCAGTTCAAGTCTCAGTCTGAGGATCTAGGCATAAAGTAGCACTCCAAGAGGCAAGGTAAGTGGTCACGGTCCAAGGGTCAAGGCACGAAGACGCAGTCCAAGAGGCAAGGTACATAGTCACGGTCCAAGGGTCATGGCCCGGGTTCCTCATGGCAAGGTTTCAGCTGGGACGCATGAAACACGGGGTGGATCTTCAGTGAGGGGGGAAGCTCCAACTTGTAGGCAATCGGATTGAGCTGCCGCAGAATGGTGCCCAAGTTCAGGAGCCGACAAGGCACAAATCCGGCCCAAAGGAGTCTCCGCTCCCAGCTGCAAGTCAATAGGGTGGCCGTACGTCCAATGGGTAGGCAAAGTCTTGGCCCCTTTTCTCCCGGAAACGTCCACCAAGTCCTGGTAGGGCTCCGGGATTAAGCTGACATCTGGAGACCCTGTCCCCAAACTGAAACGTTCCGTGGGTGATCATTTCCCAGATACTGAAGCGTTTATATATATTTATAGATTTATTTATTTACTATTTCAAAAGTATTCAGCTCCATGTTATGTTGCTGCTGTGTGCAAAAGGTGCTTTCAAGACAATCCTATTCCACTGCTGAAACGTCCTGGGAATAGCCCAGACTTTAACCCATTCAGAAGTCTATGGAGGCAACTAAATAAACTTGTAAGTCAGAAGCAACCCAGCAATAAAGTCCAATTAACAAAGGCAATAATTCAGTCTTGGTTTCACGTTATTACAGCTGCAGAACTTGGTTCAATTCATAGCAAGCTGTTGCAAGGCCACAATGGTTACCAAAGGTTTCACATTTTTTTCTTTATGACCGCTGTTCTAATAAATACTTCTTCATAAAAGTTATTCCCTTACCTTCTTTATTAAATTATCTTTCCATTGATATAAAATTTTATGGTATTACTCCACACAAAAGTGGTGTTATGACCCATCAAACCTCAGAAATACACTTTTCACAAAAGGTTTCCCCCATTTTGGCCACTAGTATAAGTTGTTCATTTTAAAGTTAATGTTCTTTTTATATGGGATCAGATTATTATTATTTTTGTTTCATGTTTATATATGTGTTGGAAGCTGACCAGAGTGGCTGGGGCAACCCAGCCAGATGGGAGACCGAACACTCCCCTGGCGCAGAGGGAGGCACGCCATTTCCGTCACCCCAATTGCGCAGAGTTGTCACACACAAGGAAAGGAGGCGGGGGTTCCATATCCCGAAACTCTTATGTTAGGGAAAGAACTGGAAGGGGGCATTCCCGGATTCTGCTGATGGATGAGACAGATGTTAACTTGTTAGCTCTCCACTGTAAATAGTTTGCACAATGAAACTACTGAAAAGAAGCAACGGAGTTCTGCTGATTACTCATGAGCAACTAACTGAGAACTTTAAAGCCATCATCACCATCCTCACTGCTACTACTACCTGAGATTCAATAAGCCTGGTTCTTCTCTGGGATAGATATTGTTTGGCCCAGTCATGGCATCCCCTCCATCTCCAAGGTCAGTCGTCTCTTTGGTCAACCCAAGACAGACAGGAGCAAAAACAAAAACAGAAAAACTGAAGCTACTTATCTTTCCTAACAATTCTGAAGCTGACATTTAAGATGGCCTGGGCAGTTCAGAGCAGCCCAACCATGGGAGAAAAAGGAATAATTTGAGGAAGATTGTTAAAAGAAAAAACTGCGAGTTCTGTGAAAATATATGAGGTTGGTCACATAGAGGTATTTTTTGAATTTCCAGGCAGATAGGACGATCCCACAGGGAGCCTTACCAAGAGAGGCCACGATCCCACAATTCTCCTCCATGACGTCCTTATGCAGAGCTCTCTGGTCAGGATCCAGCAACGCCCACTCCTCATCCGTGAAACGAACAGCGACATCTTCAAAGCATACTGGACCCTAAAAGAAAAAGGGAAATGACCTCCTCTGAGATAGCATCAATATGATCTGCTACACAATGCTCTGTCGTTTCCTTCCTGTAAATTGCTGTGTTGTTTCAAATAGGAATGCTTTGCTGCACATTTTATTGATGGATGCTTATTTTATTCTGTGTTTTAATTATGGGTGTTCATCTTTGTGCAAATAGGTGGTACTCCACTTTGTGTTTTCCAAGTCATTCTGCTTACGCAAGCATTCCAGTTTGCCTGATGGAAGGATCCCCTTTCTCCTCTCCTCGTTAGCTGTTCTGGAGAGTTCCCTCTCAATGCCCTAGAGTCAAATTCAGGGGGCTCATGGGGGCACGGAGAGGGGGAGGAATGGGGGGCAGGCCCCATTTCGCAGCGGGTGGAGCTTGTTAGGTGAATCCAGGCCACTATTTGTTCTCATTTGTCCACTGCTTAGAACCCAATTTTAGCATCCAGTGATCAATCTAGAAATAAAATAAGCCTATTGTAAGGTTTCTGTGGTGGTTTCTCGTGAGTAACGAGGCAAGACTCTGTTCCTTCTATTTACAGTTTTAATAGTTCAAATATGTACAGTGCAGAGCTCCAAAACCCATGACCGTTTCAGTTGGGCCCAGATTCCAGAAGTGGCGCCCTTTGAGAGTGCCCCCAGGAAAAGAACTTTAGTACCCCAAATCTCCTCCTACCCTCCTTACGATTTACCCCTCTACGCAATTGGGGCACTGGAAGCGTCGTGCCTCCTTCCTTGCCGGCTTGGCTGTGTTGGTGCTGGGGCTCCCTGGCATCCCCAAGCCCTCTCCTCGCCTGTCCCGCTTCTTGCTTCTCCTCCCTGCTGGAGGATGTCCTGCTTTCCCCGCTGGAGGTATTGCTGCTGTTCCCACGGTGCTGGGGCTGTCTGTATTTCCACTGACCCTGCACGGCCTCTCTGGGAACGGATGATTCCCTGAGACCTATTTTGGATGGCCAGCAGTCTTGGATGATCTAGCAGAGATTCCTTCAAATCAGGGGATCTCCTGGCTCTGAGAGACAAGCAAGGAGGGTGGCTTCTGGCAAAAGGAGAGAGAGACACCGGTGTCTCCTCCTTATCCTGACTCACACCTCAGCCTCTCGAGCTCCCTCCTCCCACTCGCCTCCTTCCTCTTCTGCCTCTGATTCTGCACTGCATTCTGCCACAGAGTTTCCCAGCTCACTAAGCCCTGTTACACCTTCAGCTTCTGACACCTCCTCTTCCCAGGCTTCTCCCTCTTCCCCCTCTGACCGCCCATCCTTCTTATACCTCCACTCCTTGGGCTCTGAGCCATCTTCCCTTCATGGTTCCCCGGCTGCTTCCTCCCACCATTCCTCTGTGCCCAAACAGTCCATGACATTGCTCCAGCCCTCGGCCTCAGTCCCCACAAGGCAGCTTCCCCTGACCTGATCTGGTTCCACAGCTGCTGCTTCCCTTCTGCCCCCATGAAAAGACGGATCAGGAGGTCTTGCCAGCAACATTCGGTCACCTGCAAGAGAAAAAAGGTAATCATGACCCCAGGAGTGCCTGCTTCTCTCACAGGTGAAACAGGGCATCTCTAACTACAGATGGGCCTTTGAGAAAGTCTCACCTGCTGAGAGCATTTGGACGTTTGTGCCCATTTCATATATTTGTTGTGCAGAAATAGATCTCCCCTCCTCTGGACCCTTGTTCCCAACTGTCTCCCCCCAAGACAAGATGAGAAGAACCCTCGGATGAGTTGGAAAAGCAACAGAATGAGACCAAAGGAAGAAAATCCACCTTCCTCCTTACCCAGTGGCCTCTCTCTGGTGTCCAACGGAGGCCTCTCTGCCTCACAGGAATCCAGGTCTATTTCTGCAAAATGATCCTTTTCCTGAAAAAGAAACAAGGATTCAAAACAGAGAATGGAGAGAAATATTAGAAAGAGAATGACAATGACTTGAAGGGTGTGAGATCTCATTCCATGGATGCTTTCCCAGAAAACGGATGGGCCATCAACAGACCATTATGGGATGTTCTGTCCTGTTTGGAGCCCCTTTGCAGTATCCAGAGGAAAGTCTCTCTCACCTGCTTTCTCTCCTCTGCCTGACTCAGGAGGAAACCTTCGGCCAGGGCCACCGCCTGGGAACTGGTCTCCGCTCCGCATTCCCTCACCCAGCTCTCCATCTCCGGGGGAAGGACAGCCAGGAACTGCTCCAACATCACCAGGTCCAGCATCTCAGCTTTCATGTGCCTTTCCGGCTTCAGCCACTGGTAGCAAAAGTGGTAGAGTCGGCTGCAAACCTCTCGGGGTCTATTGGCTTGCAGGTAGCAGAACCACCCAAACTGCCGGCTCTGCACCTCTGAGCGGAGGGTGTCTTCCTCACCCAGGATCTCCTGCACTTGGTTTTCCCAGAACCCCCCACTGCTCCCAGTTTGGGTGGCATGGCGTCTTCCTGTTCCAGGGCCAGCTGAGTCTCGTTCATCCATCTGTGCTCTCAGGAAGCCTCTAAGAGATCGGAAGGAACCCTTTGGTCTTCTTCCAAGTTCTGTCCGTCTTAATGAGAAGCTCTAGAAAATCCTACAAAGCAAATGCAATTGTTCTGTTAAAGAATTCGTAGGACAGGGGGGGAAATGGTTCCCTGAGCAAGCATGGATGAGTCTTGGAGGGAACCAGGGCTGGACTGCACCGCATCCCAGACCATGAGCTATCTTTTTGAAAGAAACAGGAGGAGGAAGAGGAGAAGAAATAAGTCTCTAGCCTTCTAGCAACGCAAAATGCAGAGACAACTGAAGGGATTTCTGTGAGATTAATCAACCTGGTTTTTGCTGCCTTCCACTTAGTGCATGAAGTCAGAACCGACTGACAAGGGAATCCTTTGTATCTTGTGAAAAATGGTTGTTTGGCGGGTCCTCACCCGGGGGTCCTCAGGAGTTGGTCCCCACCCCCACCCCCACTCCCCTGCTGTCTCCTTTTCTTGCACTTGGACTCTCTGCCGCTCTCAAGACAGATTCCTGGGAAGGGGTCCCGTTTTCTTTGCTCTGAGGGCCAGGTATGTATCTGACCAACCCCCTGAGGGCCAAGTGCGTGGGGCCAAAGACATTTCCCCTGAAATTTAGGCGGGAAATATTATTATTATTATTATTATTATTATTATTATTATTATTATTATTATTTGATAGGTTAACACACACACAACCTTTGATGCCAAGGTCCCTGGAGGCTCAGTGAGTAGCATCCTTCATTTCCGGCTGGTTTGCCAGCAACAATCCCTTTGGGACAGAGAGGATGTGGTCTTGGGATGCCCTGCTCTGGGTGCGAGGGGATTGCTGCAGTGGCCTCCGTGTGGAGCTGCCCTTGGAGACGACTGGGAAACTGGTTTGCAATGCAGCAGCCAGACTATGGGCTGGGATCCCTCTGTTTATTCCTGGCCTTTCTCTCTCACCTTTCCTTCCTTCCTTCCTCCACGTGGGTTTTTTTTGGGGGGGGGCAGGGGTGGCTAGTCCACCTCCTTGTCCAGCTTTGGAAAACCATTTGCACATGTTTCCTCTGTTGTGCAATGACGCTGAGCGATGTTGTGTCCTAGGGACTCCTTTGTTTAAAGAAGGGAGATTCCGTGGGAATCATTTTATTCTGAAAGGGGGGCCAAATGAGTTTGGGATCCTCTGATCTCCAGGAAGGAGAGAGTTGCAGACCTCGCCCCTCCCTGGCAGGACCCTCTCCTCCCCCTGCATGAGCAGATCAGGCCCCCCAGGCTGCCATCCTCCCCTGCTGCAGCCCTGGGACCCCCCACCGCCTCCCCACTGCACCCTCTGGGGGGAGAGAGAGAGAGGAGACTCACCAGATCCCAGGAGGGAACAGCCATGCAGCCCTTGCAGGAGAGGACTGGGGAGGGAGGGGCCTTGGCTCTGGAGGACCTGGCCCCCTCTTTCCTGTCCTCTCTAGGAAGGCAGCTCAGTTCCCTTTAACCCTTGCAAAGGCAAGTCCACCCAGCTCAGCTCTCTCCCTCTTGGCGGAACCTCGACTTTTTATTCTTTTTATGGATTTTGGGGGGCTGCACCAATGCCCAGATATCCTTTTGGGGGTGAGGCTCTTGGTTGGACTCGGAGCATCTCCCTCCCTTGGCCGGAAACCAGAGGAACAGCTTGCAGGGGAAAGGGCTTTGCAGGAGGCAAGGAACCTTCTCTTATAATTCAGGAGTGGAGAGATAGGAGGGGATCCGAGGGTCATCTAGTCCAACCCCCAGCAATGCAGGAATCTCAGCTGACATTTCAAAATCCCTCCTGGAGTCTAGCCCACCCCCAGAAACATGAATCACAGAAGAAGTGTAACCCAAGCTCATCGCCCAGATGCATCACACCTCCACCACACAAAAAGGCGTTATCTGGTGCCTCTTCTCAGTAGCCTGGCTATTCCTTTGAGATGGTAATCTTCTTTAATTCCTGGAACAATTAAATTCCTCACCCCCCCTTCCTTGCAGAGACCCATGTGGTAAACATTTGGTCAGTTTTGAGAGTCAAAATGGTGTGAGGCCTGTCTGGCTCAGACATGTGGCCTTGTTTGCTTGGAACACTTACAAACATATTATATATATATATATATATATATATACGTAATTTCTTACTACAGTTCCAAGGAAAACTGACTCTATGATTTATTATTGTTTTTAAGAGGGAACTAAAGGGGAAATTTACCAGAACACCCAATCTGTATTTGGTTTCTGTTGGAAGCCGCCCAGAGTGGCTGGGGAAATCCAGCCAGATGGGCGGGGTACAAATAATAAATATTATTATATTATTATTATTATCTGAATAAGCCAGACCGGATTGCTCAATCTTTATGATTCTAACGAATCTATCAACTAGCTTCCAGTAATGTGCAATGGAATGTGTTCTGCTAGCATGAGTGACGAAGGACAATATATCCTCTCCTACCATCCACAATATTCCCACACTAAGTTATTGAGAATCTAAGTGCCTTTGACCCGTGGAGTCTCATTTGTGCTTGTTTTCCTAATACATAACTAAGTGTGAAGGGTGTATTTTATCAACAGCCCTCCTGTGAATAAGGAAATGCAACCTCCATTGACTCAAAGAAGCAACAAGGGAATCTGCTCCAGTGTCCCATGAGGTCTGTGGGGCCCTTAAAGAAAGAGGAGCCATTTCTGTGCCCTGAGCTTTGAAAGGTCAGCAGACCTACCGGTACCTGTGAATCCTGCAGAGCTGAGCTCCCCACCCCACCCCCTCTTCTCCAGGGCCATTTGGCAGAAAGCCAAACCATCGCAATCAATCAGTCTGAAAAGATACTGTTTTTCTTTCTCATTTATTGCTTCACTTAAAACATTGGTATAAAGTACATAAAAATAATTACACAAATGTAGAGGGGAAATCTAAAATATTCTATCCTGTTTTTTTCTGCATTATTAGATCTCTCTTTATAGCGATTTGTCTTCCCCAAAATTAGGATGAAACAGGCATGAAGATGACATTGACCCACTTGAATATTTGCTTTATAAACAACAACTGCAGTTTAACATGAACAAACGGCATTCGCTGGAACTTCCCTTCCTGGAGAAATGAGCCTGGCTCCCTCCTTGGGGGCTTTTGGCCAGCAGGTCAAGACTTCCTTGTCCCAAGAGGCTTTTGGGAAGTGACAGCTTTGCATGAAAGCGCTGGTGACATGCTGCTTCTATGGGAATGTTCTATATGCTTCCAATATACCAGATATATCTATGAATTACATTAGTATGTAAGGGTTTCTTAAATTATTACACATTTCCCATGTGCTTAGCTGTTTCTATCTGAAGTGTAAGCTGCCTTGAGTCCCTCTCAGGGAGAAAGGCAGGATATTAACATGTAATATGTTCAGAATGATTGTTTGTGTAAAAATTAAGGCACTTGGCATGCAATCCGAAGGGCCCCTAGGACAAATCAGATCAACTCCTCCTATGCTGGAGAAAAGAGATTTGATGTCAGAAGCAACCTCCCAACTTCTGGCTCCTCCAATGCGTTGGGCCTCATATCCTTGGAGATCCAACATCAGCAGGGCCAACCAAAATGGAGAGCATTTGAAGGTCCACTGCCCCCCTGACACCCCCCCCCAAACTGGAGATATCCAGTCACACTCTTGAGTAATAGAACCACTTTCATATTCCCACCCCCATCTTTGGCCAGGACATTCCAAGCCCACTCCCCCCCCCCCGGGTGCTGAACTTCATGGTTAGGTTTAGGGTTAGGTGTATGGCCTTGGACAGAGTCAGTCCTGTGACCCATCTACCTCAGCAAAACTTGCAATGACCAGCAGCAGCTTTCCAGGGTTTGGCGGGGGGGACAGAGACTTAAGCAGATTGTCCAATCCTACGCTATGGAGACCGCTAGCCTGCCTGGGAGGATGTGGGGATGGTATCCCTTTGGAAATGGGGCTGCAGGAAGAAGGATGTGAAAGGAAGATGCAGCCCAGCTGAAGGCAGAACAGCAGGTTCCTCCGAGTTCTGACAGAGGAGCATCCGGAGTGCCCAGGTCCAGGTGTGTGTGTGGGGGGGGTGGGTTGCCACGGTGACAAGGACCGGCCTTCCTTTGTGACCTTTCTTGCTTCTCCCTTAAGCCACTGACATGCAGGCAGCCATTGTGGGTTAGTAATGAGGCAAGTGGAGGTTGGTGGAGATTAGGAAAGGAGTTAGGTTTCTTGTTATTTTCTCAGTTTCTTATTTTGCTTCCTTTTTCATTAAATACTTTGACAGTGGTACCTCGGGTTAAGAACTTAATTCATTCTGGTCTTAACCTGAAACTGTTCTTAACCTGAGGTACCACTTTAGCTAATGGGACCTCCCGCTGCCGCCGCACGATTTCTGTTCTCATCCTGAAGCAAAGTTCTTAACCCAAGGTACTATTTCTGGGTTAGCAGAGTCTGTAACCTGAAGCGTCTGTAACCTGAGATACCACTGTATTTGATTTTGTTTATTTTTATTTAATTCTTTTCATTTTTATTTTAACACTTTTTATTTTAACACTTTTTATTTTTTGTCCTTTATTTTAGTATTTTTTATTTTACATTTTAATTTTGTGCACATTTGTCTATATTTTGTATGTATTCATTCTGTACACAGAGGGGTAGTTGTGGTTAGGCTTAGGGCTGGGGCTGGGGTTGGGGTTGGAGTTAGGCTTGGATGGGCATTTTAGATACTTAGCTAGTTTAGAGACGACACATAAATATCAGAGAGAACTCTGTCTAAAGCCTTACTGAAATCGAGATGCACCATTTCCACAGCAGTCCTCTAATCAACAAAGTTTGTAACGCCATCCAAAGAAAGGGGAGGAGAGATTTCTCTGGTTCTACTTGTTTCTGAGAAAGGCATGCTTTAAACCTGTATATTTATGTTGTGGTATATTCAGATGAAGTGCACATAAATTTTAAAAATGATAATAAGGATATTGGCAAGTAACATGTGCAAAGGAAGAATTTGTTTAATTTGTCAACGGCCCGACCCAGTGGTGCAGACTTGAATAAAATATTGCGGGGGGGGGGGGAGGCAAGTAAGGCCCGCCTTGCACAATCAATCCCATGATGCATGCACACCATTTGAATAGCAATGCCTATAATGGGAGCGACTTTTTAAAAAAGTAATATTTTGAGCCCGAAGTTCAATTTCCTAGTAGCGCTCCTTGCCCCAAAGAAAACTTCTAGCATTTCATCTCCTCTACATGTGGCATTGTTCAGCAGTGGGAAAAGTTACCTCTTCACACCAGATGTCCATTTGATATGGCCCTTTCCAGGTTTGTCTTTCATTTGTTCTCCTATGTGTTGCCAGTAGAAGTCACAATTCTGTGGGTACTCTAGGTTGTGGAGAAAGCACCTAGAAGCTCCCTAGAGGTTGAAGTGCCAATCAAACTTCAGTTTTGCGATCTATAAATTCCAATTAGCAGTACTGGGAGTGGTTCAGATTCTGGGGCAGTGCTTTTGGCAAGCAAAGAGTGTCACAGGGACAGCCTAATTTCTCTATAAAGCAAACTGGGTCTCCAGCTGTTTTTAGACTACAACTCCCATCATCCCTAGCTAGCAGGACCAATGGGAAGAGATGATGGGAACTGTACTCCGGGAGCTGCAGGGGACCCAAGTTTGGGAAGCCCTGCTTTAAAGCAACTTTTGTATTTGGCCTGCAAAGATGGGACCTGTCCACATTTGTGTTTTGTTTTCCTCATGACCTTTGTGCGTTTATTTTTTTATTTTTTAACAGGCCAAATTGAAAGAGAAGTTGTATGGCAAGCTGTGGAAGAATAAAAGCTTGTGTTTGGGGGGAAAACACACAAAAAATGGAGGGGGGTGGTCTCAAATATTTTATTGCGGGGGGTGGGGTGGGGTGGTAAAGACCCCTGGGCCTTTAAGAGTTGGCACCTATTCCCTACACCCCCAGCTCTCAGGATGGTTACAAATAAAAATACAACATAAAAACACAAAACACCACATTTTAAAAGAGCATTAGATGTCAACCAGCCAAAGGTCTGGTTAAAAAGGTGCGGATTTGCATGGCTCCTAAAGCTGTATAATGGTTTTTTCAACCTTTGTATGGATTCTTCGATGGGAAGTGAGTTTGGAGCTCTGACTGAAGCTCTTTCCACATTCCACACACTGATAGGGTTTCTCCCCTGTATGAATTCTCTGATGTCTAGTGAGATGGGAGCTCTGACTGAAGCTCTTTCCACATTCCACACACTGATAGGGTTTCTCCCCTGTATGAATTCTTTGATGGGAAGTGAGATTGTCATTCTTGCTGAAGCTCTTTCCACATTCCACACAATGATATATTTTCTCCCCTGTATGAATTCTTTGATGGGAAGTGAGATTGTGGCTATGACTGAAGCTTTTTCCACATTCCACACAGAGATAGGGTTTCTCCCTTGTATGAATTCTTTGATGGGAAATGAGATGGGAGCTACAGCTGAAGCTCTTTCCACATTCCACACACTGATAGGGTTTCTCCCCTGTATGAATTCCTTTATGGGAAGTGAGATGGGAGCTACAGTTGAAGCTCTTTCCACATTCCACACACTGATAGGGTTTCTCCCCTGTATGAATTATTTGATGGGAAATGACATGGGAGCTCTGATTAAAACTCTTTCCACATTCCACACACCAATATGATTTTTCCCCTGTATGAATTCTCTGATGCTTAGTGAGAGAGGAGCTATCAGTGAAGCTCTTTCCACATTCCACGCACTGATACGGTTTCTCCCCTGTATGAATTCTTTGATGGGAAGTGAGAGAGGAGCTCTGACTAAAGCTCTTTCCACATTCCATGCACGGATAGGGTTTCTCCCCAGTATGAATTCTTTGATGGTAAGTGAGAGAGGAGCTCTGACTGAAGCTCTTTCCACATTCCATGCACTGAAATGGTTTCTCCCCTGTATGAATTCTCTGATGCTTAGTGAGAGAGGAGCTATCAGTGAAACTCTTTCCACATTCCACACACTGATAGGGTTTCTCCCCTGTATGAATTCTCTGATGGGAAGTGAGATGGGAGCTCTTACAGAAGCTCTTTCCACATTCCATGCACTGATAGAGTTTCTTTCCAATGAGTTTTTCTTGATGTGAAGTGGAATGGGAGCTCTGACTGCAGCTTTCTCCACACTCCAAATTTTTACGTGGCTTCTCTTCTCTGGGGAATTTGTCATGGTCACCTTTGTTCTTGATTTCTGATTTATCACAATCTGTAATGGAGACAAAAAGGGGTTAGAGCCTCAGAAACAAATGGCGAAGAACTGAAGGGAGTTGTTGTGTGTTCATTACCTGTGTTGTTTGTCATTAACCAACATATTTATTATTAGATTCTGATGAGTTGTAGAATGTGGCTTCGTTTGATATACACTAGTGGTCAAAATTGTGGGAGAATTTTGGGGGAAAGTGTATTTCAGAGGTTTGATGGCTTATAACACCACTTCTTTTGGAGTAATATCATAAAATTAATGGAATCAATTGAAAGATAATTTCATCAAGAATGCAATCCAAAAAAGTTTGTTCAATTACCTGTATTCTATAAAACGTTATACCCTTATAACCAGAAAAAGAAAGCACAACTTGCTTTGGTTGACTTTTGTCAGTGTGTTATGTGATTGCTATCAAGTTGGTTGGTTTTTTTGTATACTTTCATTTAGTGAGGTTGTAAAACATAATAAAATTATAGACATGGCATAAAGTGTTGACTGGCCACCTAGAAAGCAATGCAAAATATTCCTATTAAGTGAACAAGGCTACAGTTATGAAGAAATTAGATGAAAGATTGGGGAAAACTTAACCAAAGCTGGCATTTCTACAAATTCAGACTGGTAAAGGCAGGAAAAGGTGCACAAAGGAAAGTGATGATCGAAGAATGGAGAGACTGTCCCTACATGACAGAAGAAAACCATCTTTGTGTATACATGATGACATGGCAAATGTAATGTGAAGTTAACTGCAAGGACTGGTCTAAAGGCAGAATTCTAAGGAAAAAGCCATTTGGCTTCGCAAATGGTGCCAGCAGGAACGGTTTGGATTCTTAGATCACGGTCTGAAGTTTCTTGAAGATGGACTTCTGGCAAGAGATGGGCTGTACCTCACAAAGGTTGGGAGGAATGTTTTCGCCAACAATCTCAAAAACCTCATCAGGAGGGCTTTAAACTGACTTATGTGGGGGAGGGAGATAGTGGTCCTGAAGGTAGGAGTCTATCAAGTGCTGAAGATGATCATCCAAATGTCAAGAACCAAATGGAGCAAACAGCATGCAGACCTAGTAGTGGGAAGGAAAAATCCTTAAATAAGAGACTAGGGGGAATGATCAATGGTCTTCAATGTCTGTATACTAATGCACAGAGCATGGGAAATAAACAAGATGAACTTGAGCTCTTGGTACACCAAACTAAATATGACATAATAGGCATCACTGAAACCTGGTGGGATGAGTCTCATGATTGGAATGTAGTAATAGAGGGATACAATCTATTTCAGAGAAATAGACCAAACAGGAAAGGAGGAGGGGTGGCATTATATGTCAGGGATGTGTATACCTGTGAAGAGATCCAGGATTTAAAACTTCAAAGCCAAACTGAGAGTATCTGGGTCAAAATTAAGGGAGAGAAAAATAACAGTAATCTCATTGTGGGAGTTTACTACAGATCGCCAAGCCAAATTGAGGACACAGATGATGCTTTCCTGAAACAGATGACCAAGTATTCAAAAGGAAGTGAGATAGTAGTAATGGGGGATTTCAACTATCCTGATATTTGTTGGATGTCAAACTCAGCCAAGAGCACAAGGTCGAACAGATTCCTCACTGGCCTTGCAGACAATTTCATTGTCCAGAAAGTGGGAGAAGCAACAAGAGGATCAGCCATTTTAGATCTGGTCTTAACCAATAGTGATGACTTGGTAAGTGGGGTAGAAGTGGCAGGATCATTAGGTGGGAGTGATCATGCTCTTCTGGAGTTTATTATACAGCGGAAAGGAGCAACCAAGCATACTAAGACTCAAATTCTAGACTTTAAGAAAGCTGACTTCAGAAAATTTAGGGAAATGCTGGGAGTGATCCCATGGTCAGTAATACTAAAAGGGAAGGGAGTTCATGATGGATGGGAGTTTGTTAAAAGGGAGATATTAAAAGCACAACTTCAAGCAGTACCAATGAGACGAAAACATGGAAGGTGCCTAAAGAAGCCAGGGTGGCTATCTAAAGAACTTTTAACTGATTTAAGATTTAAAAGGGATATGTACAAAAAATGGAAAAAGGAGGAAGTCACCAGAGAGGAATTCAAAGAAATAGCCAGCAAGTGTAGAGACAAAGTCAGAAAAGCTAAAGCACAGAATGAACTCAGGCTTGCTAGAGAGGTTAAAAGCAATAAAAAGGGCTTTTATGGGTATGTCCGTAGCAAAAGGAAGAACAATGAAACAGTGGGGTCACTTAGAGGAGAAGATGGTGAAATGCGAACAGGAGACAGAGAAAGGGCAGAACTCCTCAATGCCTTCTTTGCCTCAGTCTTCTCAAAAAAAGAAAACAATGCCCAACCTGAAGAATATGGGGCAGATGATTCAGCAGGGGAAACACAGCCCAGAATAAGTAAGGAGGTAATACAAGAATACTTGGCTAGTTTAGATGTATTCAAGTCTCCAGGGCCAGATGAACTACATCCAAGAGTATTAAAAGAACTGGCAGAGGTGATTTCAGAACCACTGGCAGTAATCTTTGAGAATTCCTGGAGAACTGGCGAAGTACCGGCAGACTGGAGGAGGGCAAATGTTGTCCCTATTTTCAAAAAGGGGGAAAGAGAAGACCCAAACAATTACCGCCCAGTCAGCCTGACATCAATACCAGGAAAGATTCTAGAGCAGATCATTAAGCAAACGGTCTGTGAGCACCTAGGAAGGAACGCTGTGATCACTAAAAGTCAGCATGGGTTTCTGAAAAATAAGTCATGTCAGACCAATCTGATCTCATTTTTTGACAGAATTACAAGCCTGGTAGATGAAGGGAATGCTGTGGATGTAGCCTATCTTGATTTCAGCAAGGCCTTTGACAAGGTGCCCCATGATATTCTCATAAAGAAGCTGGTAAAATGCGGACTAGACAATGCTACCATTCAGTGGATTTGTAACTGGCTGACTGACCGAACCCAAAGGGTACTCATTAATGGCTCCTCTTCATCCTGGAGAGAAGTGACTAGTGGGGTGCCACAGGGTTCTGTCTTGGGCCCAGTCTTATTCAACATCTTCATCAATGACTTGGATGATGGGCTTGAGGGTATCCTGATCAAGTTTGCAGATGACACCAAATTAGGAGGGGTGGCTAATACCCCAGAGGACAGGATCACACTTCAAAATGACCTTAACAGATTAGAGAACTGGGCCAAAGCAAACAAGATGAATTTTAACAGGGAGAAATGTAAAGTACTACACTTGGGCAAAAAAAATGAAAGACACAAATACAGGATGGGTGACACCTGGCTTGAGAGCAGTACATGTGAAAAGGATCTAGGAGTCTTGGTAGACCATAAACTTGACATGAGTCAACAGTGTGATGCAGCAGCTAAAAAAGCCAATGCAATTCTGGGCTGAATCAATAGGAGTATAGCATCGAGATCAAGGTAGGTAATAGTACCACTATATTCTGCTCTGGTCAGACCTCACCTGGAATACTGTGTACAGTTCTGGGCACCACAGTTCAAGAAGGATACTGACAAGCTGGAATGTGTCCAGAGGAGGGCAACCAAAATGGTCAAAGGCCTGGAAACGATGCCTTATGAGGAACGGCTTAGGGAGCTGGGTATGTTTAGCCTGGAGAAGAGAAGGTTAAGGGGTGATCTGATAGACATGTTCAAATATATAAAAGGATGTCATATAGAGGAGGGTGAAAGGTTGTTTTCTGCTGCTCCAGAGAAGCGGACACGGGGCAATGGATTCAAACTACAAGAAAGAAGATTCCACCTAAACATTAGGAAGAACTTCCTGACAGTAAGAGCTGTTCGACAGTGGAATTTGCTGCCAAGGAGTGTGGTGGAGTCTCCTTCTTTGGAGGTCTTTAAGCAGAGGCTTGACAGCCATCTGTCAGGCATGCTTTGATGGTGTTTCCTGCTTGGCAGGGGGTTGGGCTGGATGGCCCTTGTGGTCTCTTCCAACTCTATGATTCTATGATTCTATGATCTCTCAAGCAAAGGTTGAAAAGATTGAACCTGTGTTAAGTGGACAGCGAAACAATGGGACAGTGTTATTTGGAGCGATGAGACCCAAATTTCCTTGCTTGGTAGTGATGGCATGAAATACGCAAGGAGAAGAATCAAAGATTTACATCCTACTTGCATTAAACCGACCGTGAAACACCCAAATAGTGTGATGATCTGGGGTTGTATGGCAGCAAAAGGTTTGGGCTGAATTTGCGTCATTAATGGGAATGTAAATGCCCCAAAATCCAGGAATGAAATACTTGAGCTCAAAGTGATGCATTCTGCAGGTGATCTTTTCCCAGATACTGAAGCATTTACATATATTAGTAGAATTATTATTATTATTATTATTATTATTATTATTATTATTATTATTCAATTTAGCTACAGAACTAAAAACTTGGTTCACTTCATGGGAAGGCGTTGTAAGGCCATAAGTAAAACTAAAGGTTACCAATGGTTACTAAAGGATTCACATTTTTTCTTTCTGACTGCTGTTCTAATAAACACTCCTTCGTAAAAGCTATTGCATTACTTTCTTCATTAAATTATCTTTCCACTGATATATAATTTTATGGTATTACTCCACACAAAAGTGGTGTTATGAGCCATCAAACATCAGAAATACACTTTTTACAAAAGGTTTCCACAATTTTGGCCACTAGTATAAGTTGTTCATTTTAAAGTTAATGTTCTTTTTATATGGGATCAGATTATTATTATTTATGTTCCATGCTTATATAAATGTTGGAAGCTGCCCAGAGTGGCTGGGGCAACCCAAAATGATGGGCAGGATATAAATAAAAATTATTATTATTACTACAGTGGTACCTCGATTTAAGAACAGTCCTGTTACGGGAAAAATTAAGTTTGTAAACCGAAGTACCACCGTATTACTGTCATCATCATCATCATCATCATCATCAGTGCTACTACTATATGAGATTTAATAAGCCTAGCTCTTCTCTGGGATGGATTTTGTTTGGCCCAGTCATGGCATCCCCTCCATCTCCAATGTCAGTCGTCTCTTTGGTCAACCCAAGACTGACAGGAGCAAAAACAAAAACAGAAAACCTGAAGCTACTTATCTTTCCTAACAATTCTGAAGGTGACATTTAAGATGGTCTGGGCAGTTCAGAGCAGCCCAATCGTGGTAGAAAAAGGAATAATTTGAGGAAGAGTGTTCAAAGAAAAAACTGCGAGTTCTGTGAAAATATATGAGGTTTGTCACATAGAGGTATTTTTTGAATTTCCAGGTAGATATGACGATCCCACAGGGATTCTTACCAAGAGAGGCCATGAGCCCACAATTCTCCTCCATGACGTCCTTATGCAAAGCTCTCTGATCAGGATCCAGCAACGCCCACTCATCGTCCGTGAAACGAACAGCAACATCTTCAAAGCACACTGGACCCTAAAAGAAAAAGGGAAATGTCCTCCTCTGAGACAGCATCAATATAATCTGCTACACAATGCTCTGTTGTTTCCTTCCTGTAAGTTGCGGTGTTGTTTCAGTAGGAATTCTTTGCTGCACATTTTACTGATCTATCTAGAAATAAATTAAGCCTATTTTTGATGGCCATCTGTCTTGGATGGTCTAGAAGAGATTCCCGCAATGCTGGGGGTCTCCTGGCTCTGAGAGACAAGCATGGTGGGTGACTTACAGCAAAAGCAGAGAGAGCCACCGGTGTCTCCTCCTTCTCCTGACCCACCTCTGCCTCTCGACCTCCCTCCCTCCACCCACTTGACTCCTTCCTCTTCTGCCTCTTATTCTGCACTGCATTCTGCCACAGAGTCTCCCAGCTCACTAAGCCCTGTTACCCCTTCAGCTTCTGACACCTCCTCTTCCCAGGCTTCATTCTCTTCCTCCTCTGACCGCCCATCCTTCTTCTACCTCCACTCCTTGGGCTCTGAGCCATCTTCCCTACCTGGTTCCCCAGCGGCTTCCTCCCACCATTCCTCTGTGCCCAACCAGTCCATGACATTGCTCCATCCCTCGGCCTCTGTCCCCACAAGGCAGCTTCCCCTGACCTGATCTGGTTCCACAGCTGCTGCTTCCCTTCTGCCACCATGAAAAGACGGATCAGGAGGTCTTGCCGGCATCATTCTGTCACCTGCAAGAGAAAAAATGTAAACAGGACGCCAGGAGTGTCTGCTTCTCTCACAGGTGAAGCATGGCATCTCAAACTACAGATGGGCCTTTGAGAAAGACTTACCTGCTGAGAGCATTTGGACGTTTGTGCCCATTTCATATGTTTGTTGTGCAGAAATACATCTCCCCTCCTCTGGACCCTTGTTCCCAACTGTCTCCCCCCGCAAAAAGATGAAAAGAACCCTCAGATGAATTGGAAAAACAACAGAATGAGACCAAATGGAGAAAAACCACCTTCCTCCTTACCCAGCGGCCTCTCTCTGGTGTCCAACGGAGGCCTATCTGCCTCACAGGAATCCAGGTCCATTTCTGCAAAATAATCCTTTCCCTGAAATAGAAACAAGGATTCAAAACAGAGAATGGGGAGAAATATTAGAAAGAGAATGACAAAGACTTGAAGGGTGTGAGAACCCATTCCAGATGGGCCATCAGCAGACCATTATGGGATGTTTTCTGTCCTGTTTGGAGCCCCTTTGGAGTATCCAGGGGAAAGTTTTTCTCACCTGCTTTCTCTCCTCTGCCTGACTCAGGAGGAAACCTTCGGCCAGGGCCATCGCCTGGGAACTGGTCTCCGCTCCGCATTCCCTTACCCAGCTTTCCATCTCCAGAGGAAGGACAGCCAGGAACTGCTCCAAGATCACCAGGTCCAGCATCTTAGCTTTCCTGTGCCTTTCCGGCTTCAGCCACTGGTGGCAAAAGTGGTGGAGTCGGCTGCAAACCTCTCGGGGTCCGTTGGCTTGTAGGCAACTGAACTGCCTTAACTGCTGGCTCTGCACCTCTGAGCAGAGGGTGTCCTCCTCACCCAGGATCTTCTGCACTGGGTTTTCCCAGAATCCCCCACTGCTCCCAGTTTGGTTGGCATGGCCTCTTCCTGTTCCAGGGCCAGCTGAGTCTTGCTCATCCATCTGTGCTCTCTGGAAGCTTCTAAGAGATCTGAAGGAACCCTTTGGTCTTCTGCCAAGCTCTGTCTGTCTTAATGAGAATCTCTAGCAAATCCTGCAAAGCAAATACAGTGCTACCTCTGGTTAAGTACTTAATTCGTTCCGGAGGTCCGTTCTTAACCTGAAACTGTTCTTAACCTAAAGCACCAAAATAGGAAATTCTTTCCAGTAGCACCTTAGAGACCAACTGAGTTTGTTCTTGGTATGAGCTTTCGTGTGCATGCACACTTCTTCAGATACACTGAAACACTGCATGCACACGAAAGCTCATACCAAGAACAAACTCAGTTGGTCTCTAAGGTGCTACTGGAAAGAATTTCCTATTTTGTTTCGACTATGGCAGACCAACATGGCTACCCACCTGTAACTAAAGCACCAATTTAGCTAATGGGGCCTCCCGCTGCCGCTACGCCGCCAGAGCACGATTCCTGTTCTTATCCTGAAGCAAAGTTCTGTAACCTGAAGCGTATGTAACTCGAGGTACCACTGTACATTGTTCTGATACAGAATTTGTAGAATTTGTAGAACATGGGCGGGGTGGTGGTGGTTCCCTGAGCAAGAATGGATGAGTCTTGGAGGGAACCAGCGCTGGACTATACTGCATCCAAGATCATGAGCTATCTTTTTGAAAAGAAAGAGCAGGAAGAGGAGAAGAAATAAGTCTCTAGCCTTCTAGCAATGCAAAATGTGGAGGCAACTGAAGGGATTTCTGTGAGATTAATCAAGCTGGTTTCTGCTGCCTTCCAGTCAATGCATGAAGTCAGAACTGACTGACAAGGGAATCCTTTGTATTTTGTGAAAAATGGATGCTTGGCTCTAGTGGGGGTCCTCACCCGGGGCTCCTCAGGAGCTGCTCCCCACCCCAACCCCCCACTCCCCTGCTTCTGTCTCCTTTTCTTGCACTTGGACTCTCTGCCGCTCTGAATTCAGACTCCTGGGGTGGGGTCCCTTTTTCTTTGCTCTGAGGGACAGGTATGTATCTGGCCAACCCCCTGAGGGCCAAGTGGGCAGGGACAAAGACATCTACCTTGAAATTTAGGCAGGAAATTTTATTATTTTTATTATTATTAGATAGCGTAACACACACAAACAGCCTTTGATGCCAAGCTCCCTGGAGGCTCAGTGAGTAGCAGCGCCCAATTCCGGCTGCTTTTCCAGCAACAATCCCTTTGGGACAGAGAGGATGTGGTCCTGGGATGCCCTGCTCTGGGTGCGAGAGGATTGCTGCAGTGGCCTCCGTGTGGAGCTGCCCTTGGAGATGACTGGGAAACTGGTTTGCAATGCAGCAGCCAGGCTATGGGCTGGAATCACTCTCTTTATTCCTGGCCTTTCTCCCCCCCCCCCCCTTTCCTTCCTTCTTCGTCCAGCTTTGGAAAAGCATTTGCACATATTTCCTCTGTTGTGCAATGACACTGAGCGATGTCACACAGAGTTAAAGTCCTTGGGACTCCTTTGTTTAAAGAAGGGAGATTTCGTGGGAGTCATTTTTTTCTGAAAGGGGGGGCCGAATGAGTTTGGGATCCTCTGATCTCCAGGAAGGAGAGCGTTGCAGACCTCGCCCCTTCCTGGCAGGACCCTCTCCTCCCCCTGCATGAGCAGATCAGGCCCCCCAGGCTGGCCCCCTCCCCTGCTGCAGCCCTGGGACCCCCACCGCCTCCCCACTGCACCCTCTGGGGGGAGAGAGAGAGGGGAGACTCACCAGATCCCAGGAGGGGACAGCCATGCAGCCCTTGCAGGAGAGGACTGGGGAGGGAGGGGCCTTGGCTCTGGAGGACCTGGCCCCCTCTTGCTTCCTGTCCTCTCTAGGAATTCAGCTCGGTTCCCTTTAACCCTTACAAAGCCGAATCCTCCCAACTCAGCCCTCTCTCGCTTGGCAGAACCTCGGCTTTTTATTCTTTTTATGGATTTTGGGGGGCTACGCCAATGCCCATATATCCTTTTGGGGGTGAGACTCTTGGTTGGACTCTGAGCATCTCCCTCCCTTGGCCAGAAACCAGAGGAACAGCTTGCAGGGAAAAGGGCTTTGCAGGAGGCGAGGAACCTCCTCCTCGAAGTCAGGAGTGGAGAGATAGGAGGGGATCCGAGGGTCATCTAGTCCAACCCCCGGCAATGCAGGAATCTCAGCTGAAGCATCCATGGCAGATGGCCGTCCGATCTCTGCTTAGAAACCTCCAAGGAAGGAGAGTCCAGTACCTCCCAAGAGAGACCTTTCTCCTGCCAAACTGCTCTTAGATGTCCCTCAAGGCAGCGGGTCCTGAGTTCTAGCACTGTATCGCCATTAATCCGACTTTTTTGTTTGATCCTTTTTTCTTTCTGAGTCAAAGGTTTTTAAGATTTTTTTCCTAATTTTAAGATAATCCTGCAAATGAATTGAATTGTTTACAATAACGTTTCAAATAATTGTACATTGTTCAGTCAGAATCGTTGTTGTAACTTTGTTGTAAGCCGGAGAAAAGAAGCTTGCCCCACTTTCCATCTTCCAGCCCTTGAGATCTGGACACTCTCTGGTGTCGCTGGATCAAGTTGATCAATTTCCTTGCATTACCTAAAGAGTTTTAAAGGGATTTTGAATAAACGTGCAATTAATTGTTACTGTTTTGAATTTCATCCTGTTGCATTGGGCAAAAGACCCTTCTTCTGAGCCACGCCAATAAAACTCAGAGACTAGAGGAGCTAGGAGTCCATTTTGTTTTCTTTATTGCAAAGCAATAAGGGTTACAGTCGAATCATTTCGCAAGCCCGCAACCCCGCCCAAAGGTCTGGGCAGGGGTATTTATAACATTTCAGACAAGGCATTTCAAATTAACCAATAATATTTCACTACATCATTTTAGTTTAATACGCATGTACATTACCTAATCTAATACGCACGCGCAATAAGCATTTCTAACTGAACCTTGGTTCTCACCGATTTGTTACATCTTCGTTAGTTTGCATGCATGGGAATCTGTTTTAAGCCTTTGTGCATGGAAATCTGTGTTAGGCCTTTGTTCTATGTGTCAACTTATGTACTAGCTTTATGAATGTGATTGACGTATTTGCTGTCCTTCTTTCCCAGTAGGGAAGGTATTTTGCAAAGAATCATCAGTTTCCTTAAAGCAACAGGTTACCATAGCATTTCTATTATAGCATATTCAATGATTTATTGGGGTTCACATTATATTCATTGTGGCCCCTTTGGGCCACTGCTACATTCCCCCCTTTCAAGCTAAAGGTGCGAGACTACTTGCACCGATCAGCTTGACTCTCAAGGAACTCATTTTGACCATCCTGAGGCAGTTGGTGGTATCTGCGTTTGGGCCATGTTTTTGGGCTATGTTGGAAAATATTGATATACAGATTGTTACCTAAATTTGGTACAGGGTTGGCACCATTCCGTTTAGCCAATAAGACCAGTGCCAGTCCCCCCACCAACATTCAAAAATATATTATCATTGCCATATTTGGGTGAGGGTGCTAATAATAATAGGGGAATCTTTTTAGATGTGGAGGTTAGGGTCAAAGAATCTTCAGGCTTCCTCTTCTGCGTAGAGCAAAACAGCTTCCAGGGTGTTCTCTCGTTGCCCGTGGCCAGGCTCTTTTCCAGGTAGAGCCTGACGCAGGGGTCCTGTTGGTACAAAATCAATTCTAAGTCTATTGGTACAAAGTCAATTTGAAATCAGAGTCTTGGGCCTAAGCACACGTCCTGGTGCCTACAAATAAAGGTGAATCCAAGGAGCAACCCCCCAGCAATCGTAGTCTGTGGTCAGCAAAAACGGCAAACAGTCCTCGCCAGCGCGGTGTCAATGGCTCGTCCATTCACCGTTTCAGCCAAATGTGTACTGGTGCGCTGGTGCAGAGGCCATCAAAGGGGTATGCCCAAGGACCCACCTGTGGAGAAAAAGAAACAAAACACGGGAGAGAGACTGCACTTGTTGACATAATGCATGTCCCCCCGACAACCACCAGCCCACTGTTGACCCTCAGGAGAAATTGGGGTGGGGTCTGCAAACAGGGCAATAGGGAGCAGCTCTGACAGAGTTGGGTTGCCAGACAGAGCTTGGCCATTGAGTTCGGTTCAGAGCCATCGGTAGGTCACTCTCATCGTCCCACACTCCTGTGGCGGCCAGCTTGGCAGGGCTGCCAACTCCGCACTACGGTGTTTCATTTGGACAATGGAGTTAATCCCTCAATGTGCTCATTCAAAGGGTGACAATTTCAGGGTTCTTTTTGGGTAACAACGAATTCTGGACAGGGCAAAAGGAAGGGCCTCTGTCTATTTTAACACAGTCTCCGAAGTGTTTGCTTTTTCCATTCCCCCCAATACTCCTGAAACCAGAGCCATCTTCAGGCTCCTCTCATCGTCCCATGCTCCTGTGGCAGCCAGCTTGGCAGGCCGCCAACTCCTTGGCGGGCCACCAACTCCGCTCCACGATATTACGTTTTGACGATGGAGTCACCTCAATGTGCTCTACAACATGGGCACGGAGGATGGTGAAAGCACACTTCAAATCTGTGTAGATGATAAATATTGCCTTCAATGTGTTCACCTTCTCTTTATCATCACTTTTTCTTCCAATCATTCCAAATTTCTGCCCCCGGCTTGCACACCAGTTGCATCCCACTCTCCCCCCTTTTCTCCTGAGGTTCAAAGTTCCCCCATGCCTTTCCAATGCTGGGGTCCCACTGCAGTTGCCTTTTCATTTTCCATCCCATTCAGCACCTGCCACCCCCCATTCCACGTCACATACACCTTCATCTACATTCCCGCACCCAGCAACTGCACTCTGTTCACATGTTCACTGATCAGAGGGGTTGTGAGGCCCCCCTTCGTCCCTCTTGCTTAGATTGTTGTGCAAGAGGGGCTACATTACAAAATAAAAACTAGAAATGAGACAAACAGCATTACAGGTGGAGGAGCAGGTGCAACTCACTTCAAAAGTCAAAGCTGCAAGCTGCACCACCTCCCCCCCTTTTTTTGCATCTTCTTAACATTTTCAATCTTCAAAGCCTCACTCACCCTCACAGCAGTGCAAAAGGAATTTACATACATCAAATTGTGCTACTCTTTCCATTTTAAAAAAAGTTACTGGACTCTGAGTCTGCTTTTTGTTTGGTGACTTAATTTGTAATGATTTTTGATGTTTCTGACTGATACTCTGTGATCTGCCCGTTGGCCAACTGCAGGGTCTTTTTACACACACACACAATCACACACTTGCGGGTTGGGGAGGGGTCAGTCTGGATGATGCCCTATGTTCCTTCCTATTCCTGGGGGTCCTGTACCCAGGGAGGGTCAGAATCTAATAGGGGACTTTTCTGAACTATTCAGGCTGTGACCTTTGCTGACCCCTTGAATTTCCTCCTCAGAATCTCCAAAGGATGAGCTGGGCTTCAGGAGCTGCAGCAAAGGGATGGGGGCAACCCGGAAATGTCCTCCCCCCCCATCTCACCTGGCTGCTAGGTAGGAGAGCAAGAGCCAGAGGGAGTTGTGCAGGAGCTGAGCTGGAGACACAGAGACTGGCTTGCTCTGTGCTGGAGCCAAAACTGTGATAAATGGAGAAGCAAGATCTGCTGGGGGTGTCAATGCTGGGAACCCTCCATCCTACACTCAGGTTGTATAGATAAATAAAGAAAAGGATTGATCCTAAAGATACTCCAGTTTCTGCTGACGTTTGTTCCAAGGAAATCAAACATGGACCTGGAACCCCAGGAGTCTCTCTGCTCAGAGATGGGGAGTGTGTAACTACAAACACACACACACACACACACACACACACACAATCATTTGTGCTTGTGTTCCTAATACATACCCAAGTGTGATTGGTGTGTTGTATCAACAGCCCTCCTGTTTATCCTGTAGGATTTTCGCACCCCCGCCTCCAGGCTTTTCCAGCCACCGGCGTCCAGGGCGCGCAAAATCCTCTTTTCTTTTGTCTCTTCTCAACCCTCCGGCTGAGTCAAGACAGGTCTTTGGCTGCCACCACCCCCTGAAATTTGGAACCTGGCTGACGCCACAGGACAAAAGACGAGGGCCGCTTTTCCTGCGTACCGGCAAACAGCCTTCCCAGCTCAAACAGAGCCACAGATGATTTAACCCTTAACAGTAGAATGACCAAGCGGTAGACCTGGAATTAGCCAAGCAAACCCCGGGGTGAACAGAAAACCAGAACAAAAGTTCTTTTAAACATTTATTCAGAAGCTAACAAAATACAAAAGGCATAATTCTCCAGAACACAGGTACATGCATGAAAATAAAAACATACTTGCTAGACTAGTCTAGAACCTTTTCCTCTTATCCCTCTCCCTAAGGCAAGGACTGATACTTAACTGCATTTGCATTCGAACGAGCTGGCAAAGTCCTCAGGCCGGCTAAACAAAAGCCGCCTTCAAAGTTCTCGTTAGGCTCCCATCCTCAGATGTTCTTCCAAGCCGTGGCTGGCTGAGTCAAGTGTCAAAGAGCCCTCTAACTCCTCAGCTCTCAGCAGCAGCAGCCCTTGCATTTCAAAGCCCAGAGTTGATAAGGCATTCTGCCACGTGGGATCCCCATTCAGTATCCTATAGAGGACCCAGTTCTTAATCCCGTTAGCCAATCACTGCCCCTAGGTCATTATTCTCACCTGTCAAGATGAGAGGCAGCTGCATGTCTCTGAGCCGTTACCTCCCTAATTTTCTCATCCGCTTGATAAACACCAGCTGGCCCCATCCTAGTTCTTATCAGGAGCCAGGATGTCTCTCTGGAGCTGGGACCTTCACACCCCCAGCAATCTCCTAGTTGTAAAACCCTTCAAAGACATCCTTTTTACATTCCAAGCAGGGCACTTTTAGGTCAGTTTCCCATGCATAGCACAATACCCATGATTCTGTTTTCCCAGAAATTCTTGCTCCAGAACCAAGGATTTTGGTCCGACACTACACCCTCCCTCCTAAAAGGAAATTTGGGGTCCAGGCCCCACATTTCCCTCTATCAATACAGTTGAGGTATATGACAATCTGGAAGCATTTTAGCACCTTTCTGGAGCAAGCAGCTACTCCCAGATTGATAAAGACGACTTGACAACTCAGCCACCACATCCGATTTTCCCAGGATGTGAGACACTGAAAGCTGATATTCCTGCAACGCTAAACCCCATCGTAACAGCTTCTGATCGGAGCTTTTTACCCTCTCCAGCCAACAAAGTGGGGGGTGGTCAGTCTGAACCTCAAACACCTTCCCCCACACATACGGCCGCCACTTGCCTAGGGCCCAAACCAAAGTTAAGCACTCCTCCGCCACAACATAACTAAATCTATGCCCTAGCATCTCCTTACTCGGAAAACCCACAGGTCTCCTTTCCCCTTGCTGATCTTGCTGCAACAACACGCTCCCTCTAACCTTGGAGCTCACTACGGCCTGTTCCCACAGATGAAACACGTGGTCACATTCCCCCGTCCAATCCACTCTCACTGGCCTGGACCTTTTACGCAACTCCGTCAGTGGCACAGCCAGATATGACAGATGATTCACAAATCGCCTATGATGGTTCACCGACTCAGGCCACTCCATCACACACTGCACTTCAGCTCCCATGGCTTTAATATAGCCAGAGCTCCCTTTGAACCCCAGGCACTCCTTCCTTAGGGCAACCGGGTACTTCATGATCTCCACTGTCAGGCTAACCTCCTGCAAACCACGCCAGTGCCCTCTGCACATGCTCCAGATGCTCTGTCCACATGTTAGAATACACAGCAACATTATCACGGTAAACACACAAAGTGCGTTCCTAGCCTGCGTCAAGCTGTTCACCGACCGCTTCCTGGTCTGTTGCCTTGACAACCTAGGCAAGCTACCACCATCCACAGAACTCCCTGCCTGTTTACACTTAGCATTAACCTCGCCAACCACATGGGGCCGTGCAACCACAGGCACCGTGTCACCTGGATCCAAATGATATTGCCTCAAAGGAGTTCCTCCAGGTCTCTTGCTAACAACCTTCTCAAAAGGGACCAACACTGCCAGCAACTCCGCAGACTGTTGTTCTGAAACCTCAGGCAAGCTCTTAAAGTCTGTCAAGCTCCCTGCCTGCTCGTACTCAGCTAACGAATCCACAGGCCCTGTGGAGTCCACATCCTGACTACTAGAGTAAGTCAGCACGCCCGCCATCTCAGGGGCCACGCACAGTTTTAAAGCGTTCACGTGGTACTCCCTAGGCTTAGCGTGTAGCTCCTTGCACACCACTGCATACTGAACAGCACTTAACCGTTGTTTCTCTTGGGCCACCTCTAGATTTTCCTCGGCTACTGTCCACCAGTCTGCCAACATCTGTCTAAGCTTGTCAAAATACTCGCCCACAGAGCACAAAGCAGCCACCAAAGCCTTAGCCTCACTTTGAGCTGACCATGAGGGCAAACTAATTAACCACAAAAACTTAGCCACACAGTCCACCAGAGACAAGCTCTGCCCCTTCCCTGAGGTGGTCTTAGGGAAAGATCCAACCAATTCCATCCCCCACCTCTGAAAAATTCCAACCACCATCGGCACACTCTGCAGGGGATGGGGAGGGCTGTCTGCATCGCCACCCGCCGTCTGGCTCACCTGACACGCCCTAACCCATTTCTGAATCCTCTGGTGCACGTCCGGCCAGAAAAAATACCTGATGACTCTTTCCAAAATTTTCCAAACCTCATGATGCTCCACCCAAACACTGGCATGCGCTACGCGCAACACTTCCGAACACCTAGTCTCAGGAACCAACAACCCTCCTTCGCCCAGGAATCTCACTTCCCGTTCCCTCCTAGGGCTCACTCCCGTTACATCACAACACTCTTGCAAGGTGGGTTCCTGTTGCTGCTCCTGCCTCAGCTTCTGCTGATCTCCTAGCTGAGTTGGGGCCTCCCCCTCCCTCCTAGGCTGAGAGAGCGAATCCTCCCTCCCTTCAGGTTGAGAGAGCAAATCTCCCCTCCCTTGAGAGAGCAGATCCCCCCTCCCTCCAGATGACACAACCTTTTCAAGTCCACCCGACTTCCCATTCCCAGGCACGGAGAGACCCTCCCCCCCCCGCCCATCAGCAGTTTCAAGCCTCCCCTTCTCAAGAGCAATGGGCCCCCGTGCTCCCTCCTCCCTCCAGAGAAATTGCACCTCCCAGCCCCCCTCCCTCCGGGCTCTGAAGGCATGGGGAATCCTCCTCCCCTTTTCCCTCCTCCCGAGTAGCAGAAACTGCAACAGGTGGAATGGCTCCGTCTTCCTCCCCTGTAGGAAAAAAGGGTAACTCATGCAACATTTCTATTGGGGTTACACAATTAAGAGGCTTCTCACCCCCCTTCCCCAGAGTCTTAACCCCCAGAGGTTTTTCTGCAACACAGTCCCCTTTTAGATCTTTCGGACAAAGTTTATTCAACAAGTCACGCTTTACCATTTGCAGGGCTTCTGTGCAAACCCCACCCTCACCAGATGATGATGCTTTAGGCTGCGCCTGTCCCGCCAAGCTCCGTTCTTGCGAAGCACCCCCAACGCTTGCTCCTGCGCCCCAGTAAGCCGGCACACGGATGCTGTGAATTCTAATTGGGGTCGTCCAGTGCGCTTCCCCCCTATCTGCCGGAGGGGCAGCCTCCGCGCTGGCCATTACTAGTCGCATGTGCTGGCCGGCTGTGGAAGCTGATGGCACCCCAGCCGCCGGCTGGCTTATGACTGGTGTAGGAATCCTCTCACTCGACGCTACTGCCTGGCTCTTGGCTTGCTGCAGAGCTGCAATTTCCGCGTCCCAGTCCTCCTTCTGTTGGAATGCTCTTATCGCGGGGGTGGATGTCACGACAGCCCCCTTTTCCCTCGCCCATTCCACACAATCATTTTTGACATGGTCTGGCTTTTTACAAAAAAAACACAGTCCTGAAGCGGGATTTATTTTCCCTTTATCAGCCCCTCCTGTTGATGGCCCTTTCCCAGGAGATGCTGCCTTAGTCCCTCCGCCTCCAGCGGACGCTCCGGTTTTCACGCCAGCCCCAGGGGTGATGGTACGCCCCCCTCCCGGCTGATGTTTTGGCATTGTGGCGGCACGGTTCTGCCTGAACGTTTCTGCCAGCCTGGCCGCTTCATCTAGGGTTCTCGGGGCTTGATCCGCCACCAAACTGGCCAACTCTGGCGGCAACGCTTTATAGTACTGCTCTCTCAGTATCAGCTGGTTCATATCCTCCAAAGTTGGTATACCTTCCGCAGCCACCCAAAGCTCAAAGTTTTGCAGCATTTTGTCTGCTAGTAGCATCAAGCTTTCATTAGGGCCAGGTCTCTCTACCTTCCTGAACCCTTTCCAGTAGGTGTCTGCGTTAAAACAGTACCGCCGTGCTACCAATTCACGAAAGTGGGGGTAATCGTTACGTTTTGAGGCAGGCAGACGCCCCAAGAGTTCTAGAAGCTCCCCCGAAAGCAAAGTTCTGAGCAACACGACATACATGTCCAGCGGTACCCCCTGGTCTTGGCATGAGTGCTCAAACAACGTTAGATAACTCAAAACGTCGGTGGGGGGCACATATTTGGGCAGGAGACGCATATCAACATCCCGCGTACTCCAAACCCTTGGCCGATACAATCTTTCCCCCGGCCGATAGTATTCTGGGGGACCCGCTGCCTCTTGAAAATACTCCTCCTCCTCCTCTGGATAGTACGACTTCCCCCTTAGTTCTGGCCAGCCCCGACCTCGGGGCGGTGGTTCGGTGTAGCCTTGCCGACCTACCTCGGCTTCTCTAGGGCTGGTTGAAGTTTGGGGCACGGGCTGCTGTCTCTCCCGACGCCTCTCCGCCCGCTGCATCCGCCTCACCTCCTCCGAAGTCGCAAACATCTCTGTTCTATAGTCTCTTACTTCCGTGGCCAATGCCGGCTCAGGGCTCCTTGGCCGCTCCGCTCGCTGGAAAAGTGGGCGCCCCACCTCCACACCGCCTTCCCGAGGACGCCTTGGCGTAGGCTGGCTGCCTTGCTCCTCCCGGTGCACCCTGGGCTCCCCGCTCAGGAAACGTCCATTGTCCTTCGACAAACTGCGCGCGTGGAATCCTCCCCGCTGCTCATCTCGCCTCCACACGACTGGCTGGGACAAAAGCAGATCTCTCGGCCGTGCTCCTGCTTGGACTCCTGGGGTTGGTATCTCCTCCAGTCCCGGCAGTTCCAGCTCTCCGACTCCTGCTTCACTGCTCCCTTCGTTGCGTGTGGTCAATAGCTGGCTGGGGGCCGATGCTCTCGCCGGCACCCCGTGAAACCACTCCTCTCTCCCGTCTTTTAGTTGGTAAGACGGAGTTCCTCTCAAGTCCAAGCCTCGCAAGGACAGAGAGAGCTCTCTAGAATCTCTGCCTGCTGCCATCTCCTGACTAGCAAAATAACAAACCGCTTGCCCCTTGCTCAGGAAATATGCCACAGAACGACGTTTCCTAGTTCACTCCAGTTTGCTTGGTCTTATCCCACCGCTGCCACCATGTAGGATTTTCGCACCCCCGCCTCCAGGCTTTTCCAGCCACCGGCGTCCAGGGCGCGCAAAATCCTCTTTTCTTTTGTCTCTTCTCAACCCTCCGGCTGAGTCAAGACAGGTCTTTCGCTGCCACCACCCCCTGAAATTTGGAACCTGGCTGACGCCACAGGACAAAACGCGAGGGCCGCTTTTCCTGCGTACCGGCAAACAGCCTTCCCAGCTCAAACAGAGCCACAGATGATTTAACCCTTAACAGTAGAATGACCAAGCGGTAGACCTGGAATTAGCCAAGCAAACCCCGGGGTGAACAGAAAACCAGAACAAAAGTTCTTTTAAACATTTATTCAGAAGCTAACAAAATACAAAAGGCATAATTCTCCAGAACACAGGTACATGCATGAAAATAAAAACATACTTGCTAGACTAGTCTAGAACCTTTTCCTCTTATCCCTCTCCCTAAGGCAAGGACTGATACTTAACTGCATTTGCATTCGAACGAGCTGGCAAAGTCCTCAGGCCGGCTAAACAAAAGCCGCCTTCAAAGTTCTCGTTAGGCTCCCATCCTCAGATGTTCTTCCAAGCCGTGGCTGGCTGAGTCAGGTGTCAAAGAGCCCTCTAACTCCTCAGCTCTCAGCAGCAGCAGCCCTTGCATTTCAAAGCCCAGAGTTGATAAGGCATTCTGCCACGTGGGATCCCCATTCAGTATCCTATAGAGGACCCAGTTCTTAATCCCGTTAGCCAATCACTGCCCCTAGGTCATTATTCTCACCTGTGAAGATGAGAGGCAGCTGCATGTCTCTGAGCCGTTACCTCCCTAATTTTCTCATCCGCTTGATAAACACCAGCTGGCCCCATCCTAGTTCTTATCAGGAGCCAGGATGTCTCTCTGGAGCTGGGACCTTCAGACCCCCAGCAATCTCCTAGTTGTAAAACCCTTCAAAGACATCCTTTTTACATTCCAAGCAGGGCACTGTTAGGTCAGTTTCCCATGCATGAAGGTGGGAAGCCCCCAAAGTCCCACCCCTCCTCGTCTGTGGGGTCAAACAAAGTTTCCCAAATCACCTCTGGTGGCTTGGGTTTGTGTGGGAATGTGTGAAATTCTTTTCTCAGGAACTCTTCTGTGATGGTGCTGGCAGGCACCCAGGCATTCTCTGACTCCGGTTCCCCCTCCCAGGCCACCAAATACTCCACCATACCTCCCCTCTTGTGGGAATCCAATATCTCTGTTGCCTCATTTCTGAACTCTCCTTTCTCCTCAAAACCATTTGCGCCCCTTTCTCCTGCCATTATGTCCTGCAGCCGTTTTTTGGCAAAATCATCATCCTCAGTGAGCCTGGGGAAGTCCACTCCGATGTCAATCGTCCCTCCACAGGCGTCACCTCCTCTTCTTCCAAGTATTCAGGTTTGCGAGAGAGCGCATCCGCTCTCACATTCTGCTCCCCTGGGACGTACTCAATTTTAAAATGAAAATTGGCAAAAAAATCCGCCCACCTAATTTGTCTCTGATTGAGTACCCTGGCTGTGCGCCAGTATTCCAAATTCTTGTGAACGGTGCACACCTGGATCCAATGACACACCCCTACCAGAAAATGCCGCCATTGCTTAAAAGCGGCATATATGGCCAAAAGTTCATTGTCCCAGATTGTATAGTTCCTCTCAGACTTGTTGAGTTTACGGGAGAAGAAGGCACATGGGTGCCACTTCCCAGCCTTGTTCTGCTGCAACACCACCTCTCCAATTGCCCTGTCCGAAGCATCAGTTTCCACCCTAATGGGCGCCGTGGAGTTTACGTGTATCAACTGCTCCTCAGAAGCAAAGGCTTTCTTTAACTTCTCGAAGGCAGCCTGCGCCTCTGGCGTCCAAAGGAACTTCTTCTTGCTCCTCAGGCAGTCGGTAATCGACGTCGTCACCTCCTCAAAGTTTTTGATAAATTTGCGGTAAAAGTTGCTGTATCCCAAGAACCTCTGGATGTCCTTCTTGGTGCGGGGACTGTTCCATTCCAGGACTGCTTTCACCTTCTCCCGATCCATGGCCAGTCCCTCGTCCGATAGCTTGCAGCCCAAGAATTCAACCGTCTTGGCATGAAACTGGCACTCTTCCAGTTTGGCGTACAGCTGATGCCTCTTCAGCCTCTCAAGCACCTCTCTAACGTGTTGCACATGCTTCTCCTCCCTTTCCGAGTATATCAAAATATCCAGGAAACACACACAGTTTTTATACAGCAGCCTGTAATCTGAAAGGCACCACACAACATTCAAAGCTGCCGGGGGGGGTGAACATACAGTGGTACCTCGCTAGACGAATGCCTCGCTAGACGAAAAACTCGCTAGACGAAAGGCATTCACTAACGAAAGGGTGACTCGCAAGACGAATTTCCCTATGGGCTTGCCTCGCAAGACGAAAATTTCAATGCATTCCTATGGGAATTAAATTCCTATGCATTCCTATGCATTCCTATGGTCGTGCTTCGCAAGACGAATTTTTCGCAATACGAAACGACTCGCAGAACGAATTAATTTCGTCTTGCGAGGCACCACTGTAGTTGTTTTCCACTCGTCCCCTTCTTGCACCCTAATCAGGTTGTAAGCGCCTCGTAAGTCCAGTTTGGTGACAATTTTCCCTTTGCACACCCTCGCCAACAAATCCCATTCCCGTTATTCCCACCCTCCCCACCCCCCCATATCCCTCTGACTTCCCTCCAGCACTCTATCGACTTCCTTAAAGCTATATACATCTTATTTGTACGTTCCTAATTACTTATTTATACCTTATTTGTACATTCGTAATTACTAAATTGTTCTATCCTCCTTTTATTAAATCTTTCGATTAATTTGTTAATCCTAGCATTCCTTCATACCTATTTATTCCAAGCATATTAGCACTTCTTTCTTTGAGCAGTATTTTTCCATATACTCTTCATAGCATTTCCATTGTTCTTTCAACTTTTGGTGTGTTTGGTTTCTTATTGCTGCTGTTAACTTTGCCATTAGTAAATACTCATTTAGTTTACTTAACCACTCATTCTTTGTTGGTACCTGTTCTGTCTTCCATTTTGCTGCTATCACCATCCTGGCGGCGGTGCTAGCATACAGGAAAACACTTTCCTTTCCTTTTGGTATTTGGTCGTCTAATAAACCTAGCAGATAAACCTCTGGTTTCTTTACCATTGTTTTTTGCATCATTTTTGACATTTCAATATGTACCATCACCCAAAAGGTTTTTATATTCTCACATTGCCACCACATATGTAGTAGCGTCCCCACCTCTTTCCCACATCTCCAGCACAGGTTGGACTTCAATTTGTAAATACTTGCGAGTTTCACGGGGGTCAAATACCATCTGTAGTGCATCTTTAAAAAAATTTCTTTAATATTGTATGAAGCCGTAAATCTAATATCCTTTCCCCACAGTTTCTCCCATTGTTCCAAATTTATTGCATATCCCAGATCTTTGGACCATCTTAGCATCGTCGATGCGGGGCATGGGGTAGCTGATGGGCTGAGTCAAGGAGTTAATGATTCTGTAATCAACCACCAGGCGTCGCTGTTTCATGTTTTTCTTATCCACGAAGAACACTGGACTGCCCCCCACCACTTTCGATTCGTGTATGAAACCCCTGACCAGATTTTTGTCAATGAGCTCCTTCAGATCATGCATCTCTTGATCCGACATGGAGTACAACTTCCCTGCGGGTAATGTGGCCCCCGGTACCAAATTAATCTGACAGTCATACGGCCGGTGCGGTGGCAGCTTGTCCGCCTCCCATTCGCAAAACACCTCCATGAGGTCCTCGTACTCAGCCGGCAACTGGGGCAGGGGTTGCATTTGGGCCACCGCCCCGCTAGCTTCCCCCTTGCTGGCCCCCTTGCCCCCTAGACAGTGTTCCACGCAGTGCACTGATCCAAAGGTGAGGGACTGCTGGTGCCAAGATACCACCGGATCGTGTTGAGCTAGCCAGCTCATCCCCAAAATGATGGGTGGTCCAGCCAGTGTGGTCACATTGAAAGTGATAGTCTCTGTGTGCCCCCCTTCATGCGCATTGGGGGGGGTTGCTGCTTGATCTCCCCTCCCAGCGACCTCCTGCCATCAATTGTGGTCACTTGCAGAGGGAAGTCCAGAGGGATCAAGTGCAGCTGATGTTCCAGGGCAAAGTCCTTGCTGAAGAAGTTCACACTGACCCCGGAATCGATTAACCCCTGCACCTCCACCGGATGGCCATTGGGAAGTTCCAGCACCACCTTGATCACAATGCTGGGCTTTGGGCCCGCTGGCTGGGGTACTTTTAGTCCTGCTGAGCCTGGCTGGTGCCCCGTCCTTTTCCCAGCCAGGCTTGCTCGTTTCCTTGCAGCTGTGCCTATGCAGCTCCCTGCTCCACTGCCGCCCCAGCCATTCCCTGCCAGGCTTTACGTTGGGGAGAAGCCCTGGCAAAATGGCCTGGTTGGTAGCACAGGAAACACTTCTGAGCACCTTTCCCTGGCTTGCTTTCCACCTTCTTGGGAGTTGACATGCTTTGAAACTCCCGCGCACCTCTGGAGCAGGAAGCTTGGCAGAACCATGAGTCTTGCTTCCTGGCGAATGCCGATTGCCAAAGCTGCCCGCATGAGTTGGTCCATGTTCTGCGGACGCTGACCCCTGGAGAGTTCATCTTTGACTTCAGGGTTCAAGCTGTTCTTAAACAATGCTTGCATGGGTTCAGACATCAAATCCCAACCCAATTTATGAACCTGCATCGTGAAACAGGACCAATAAGATCTCACAGTCATGGAGCCTTGCTGCAGACTCAGCAGCTCCTGCCCCATCCTCGAGATGCGCCACCACAAAGGCAACTTTCTCCTTATCATGGGAAAACTCATCCTTTTGCAAGTTCAGGGCGTACTTCATCTCAGTCTTAAAACTGTGGTACTCTAGGGGGTTCCTGCCAAATTTGCTCACCAGCATAGTCAGCTTCCTCCCCAAAGGCGCCAGTCGTGCCTCTTGGACATGCATCCTGCGCTCCTCCAGCCTTGCTGTGAGCACCTTGTCATGCTCTTCCAGCTCCTGGGTCCTCTGCGTGAGAGCCAGTATCTGCTGGGCAGCCTCCGCCAGCTGGCTTCCCCCAGCCGCTGCTCCTCCCGTTGCGCCTTCCTGCTTACTCATGTTGAAGCTCCTGTAGCCGCATGGTGGTTATCTCCAATCGAAATAATCAGTTTGAAAAAGACAAATATGAGTCAAAATTGGATAACATATGAGTCATTGCTCAAAAAAGATGGTAATAAATGGAAATTAAAACCATATGAAGAAGTGAAAGAATATGTAAATAATTGGTTGCAGTACCACCAAATTAATGAAATGTTTAAAAGCGACATGAAAAAGACAGGCTTTAGCGAGACTAAATCAAAGTTTGAAGTGGAAGTCTTAAATAGTGACTTTAAAGTACTTGCTAAGATGTACAAAATGCTGTTGGAATGGAACTTGAAAGACAAAGAAGTAAAGTCGGTGATGATTCATTGGGCAAAAGACATTGGACATAATATTATGCAAGAAGACTGGGAAAAACTTTGGAGGGAAGGAATGAAATTCACGGCATGCACGTCAATAAAAGAAAATTTATTTAAAATGATGTATAGATGGCATATTACCCCAGTTAAACTAGCAAAGATGTATAAGTCGGATAATAAGTGTTGGAAATGTAAAGAAAGTGTTGGTACCTTTTATCATATGTGGTGGGATTGTAAGAAGGTAAGAATGTATTGGGATATGATATACCATGAGCTAATAAAAATGTTGAAATATAATTTTGTTAAGAAGCCTGAAGCTTTTTTATTAGGTATTGTAGGTACAGACATTGAAAAGAAGGATATTAGACTTTTCCAGTACGCAGTGACTGCAGCTAGAATTCTTCTAGCGCAAAAATGGAAACAAGAATTACCGACGAAAAAAGAACGGACAGTGAAATTGACTGAATATGCAGAATTGGACAAAATGACGGGAAGAATCCGGGAACAGCGGGACCAGAAATTCATCAAAGACTGGTTAAAGTTTATGAATTATTTGAAAGACAATTTACAACTGATTACGCTAATAGGACTTCAAGAAGTTTTGTAGTTAATGTGTAGAATTGTTATTGTAAGTATGATAGTAAAAATAAGGAGGAATTTTCGATAATGTAAGCAATGGTTGATTTAAGAAGTATAATATCAAGATATAATTCTGAAAGCCATGTGGAGGGATTGAGGGAAGTCACGGCTTTGTAAGCCAAAATGGAAAATGTACAAAAATGTTTGATTTAATGTTGTAGTAGTATAGTGTAAAAATAATAAAAATTATATATATATATGAAGCTCCTGTAGCCTCAGGATTTCACCCATGAGCAACTGGCAAGGATTCCCGGATTGCTGTAAGGTTTTCAGTAGCTGCTCATGAGTAACCACTCAAAGTCCGTTGCTTCTTTGATGGTTTTTATTGCGTAAGCTATTTACAGTGCAAGCATCACAGAAACACCTCCGTTCATCCCTCCTGAGAATCCGGGAATGACCCTTTCCAGTTTCTCCCCCAACATAAAAGGTGCGGGATACGGAACCCCCTCCAACCATCCCTGTGCCCACCCCCTCTGCGCAAGTGGGGTGACGGAAAGGGCACAACACCCTCTGTTTCCTGGCAGTGTAAGGGCTCTCCCAGCATCTCAGAGCCCTGGCGACCATATCCTCTTCTTCTTCCTCCCCACTAGAGGTACAGCTGCTGCTTTGGCTGGACAACGAGGAGTTACTGAGAAAGCAGTGCTGGGGCTGACTGTACTCTGATAGCCCCTGCACCACCCTGCGCTGAGTCGGGGACAGTTCCCTGACAGATATTAAATAATATTGGACCCAAAAACAGGTATCTATGAGGAAAGGTATATGGTTAAATCTTTTTGAAAATAAGAGAAAGGAATTGAGTTAAATTTTAGAAATAATTGATGGAATATTAATTTAGATATTATTTTTCCAAAATCCTCAGTTGGTGCTGAGACGAGGAAACATGGAGGATAATTGGCCAACTTATAGGTCACTGTTGGAAGAAAAAATAAATAAATTACAATTAAAACCTTACGAACAAATAAAAAATCAAATTAAGGGTTGGCTTCAATACTGTCAGCTTTTCAAGAGATTTAAAATAGATAGCAAAAAAAGATTCGAAAAGGACCATTCAAGATTTGATGCAGAAGTTATTAACTCTAACTCCAAGTCAGAAGTTATTAACTCTCGAAAGCTTACCGCCTCTTACTGGATTGGTTAGTTATGGAAGAGGAGGTAAAGACGGTGATGATCCACTGGGCACAGGACGTAGGACATAACATACAATTTGCAAGTTGGGAGAAACTTTGGGAAGAAAGTTGGAATTTTACATCAAGTAAATTAGTAGAGAAAATCTTTTGAAAATGTTCTATAGGTGACATATTACTCCACACACGTATAAGACAGTTTCTAATATTTGTTGGAGATGTGTAGGAGGTGGGGGATTACTAAGTGTAAAAAAACAGCTTATTTGGAATGAAATCCACCAAGAATTAGAAAACATTTTAGCAATAACATTTATAAAATCGCCAGAAGCCTACCTCCTTGCGATCACCGCCTTAGATATACCGAAAAAATGTTGGAATTTATTTTTGTACTCATTAGCCGCAGCGAGAATTCTGGTAGTGACATACTGGAAAAATGAAAAGCCTCCCAGTAAAACGGAATGGTTTAGTAAGACTATAGAATTTATTGAACTGGCTGTATTTTCAGGAAAAATAAAGGATAATCCTAGAGGAAAAGTTGTAGAAGAATGGGATAGCTTTTTAGGTTATTTAAAGAAGAGGTGCGACATGAACAGGTTATTTGCTTTATAATAGCTCTTGTAGAAAAAGTATGAATAGCATAGGAAAACTTAATTTCAATTCTAAAGGTATTATTTGAGTGGATATTTAATATTGGTCCCAATGTAAAAAGTGAGTAATAGGAACACTTCATATTTCAATCTGGATACGGTGGAGAGGTGTAGGGAAGTCAATAATTGTATAAAATATTGTATAAATTAATGTATAAATTTTCTGTATAGAAATGAATGTTTTGTTCTATTTTGTTGTGTCTTGTCCTGTTGGTGTTGTGGTTGTGAGTTTGTTTGTTTAAAAATGCAAAAGATATAAATAATTTTTTTAAAAAGAGATTTAGAAACCTGGATTACATTAAAGTATTAAGATTTAGTGTCAGGAATATGACGTATTCCTGGACACCACAGAGTTAGACGCAGACTTTTCTGGAAGCTTCTGGCTGTTGTGTAATTGACTGGACAGCACAACGCAGGAACTCAGCAACTCACTGGATAACTATATATAGTATTTATTGAAGCAACTAGCATCCATAAGTTACTATGTACAGACTTTACAAATAAAAGAAACAAAACATAAAATCTTTTCCTCTCTGCCTCTCTCTCTCTACACTGACCACTTTCTCCACACACTAACCACACTAACAAGCTCTCACACAGAGCTCACTCTTAAGGAACTCATTGACCAATCACAGGTTGTTGCTAAGGGTCTGAGAGAGAGCAGATCTGGGCTTTCTGCCAACTAGTTAATTGCTTGGAGATAGACAGCTGCATTTCTGCACGTAGGCAATTTGCAATCTGACATTAATGGGGAGAATATCTATAATCAAGATGAATGTTTTACCCAAAATGTTATATTTGTTCCATACAATACCAATAATAATTAAAGAACATTGTTTTGATGAATGGAGAAAAGATTTAACAAAATTTGTATGGCAAACCAAAAACACACACATAAAGTATAAACTTTTAACAGATAAAAGGGAGAGAGGAGGACTGGCATTACCAAATTTAAAATTATACTATGAAGCAGAATGTCTGGTGTGGCTAAAAGAATGGATTATATTGGAAAACACTAGTATTTTAAATCTAGAAAGTTTCGACAATAGGTATGAATGGCACGCCTACCTAGTGTACGAGAAGGCAAAGGTACATAACAGCTTCAAAAATCATATACTCAGAAATTAATTGTTTAAAGTTTGGAATAAATATAAACAGCTATTAGAGCCACAAATCCCTTTATGGATCTCTCCATTAGAAGCCCATGCAGTTAAAAAACTCAATATGAATCCGAACTGGGCAACATATAAACAAATATTAGAAGAAGATCAAGGAAAGTTAAAATTTAAAACATATGAAGAACTCAAACAATATGGGATGGATAATTGACAATATATACAATTAAAAATGTGTTTAATGCAGAACAAAGAAAAGGTTGCAGTTACAGGTAGGTAGCTGTCAAAACAAAATCGAAAATTCTTTCTAGTAGCACCTTAGAGACCAACTGAGTTTGTTCCTGGTATGAGCTTTCGTGTGCATGCACACTTCTTCAGGTAGGTAGCTGTGTTAGTCTGCCGTAGTCAAAACAAAACAAAAAACAAAAAAATTCCTTCCAGTAGCACCTTAGAAACCAACTAAGTTAGTTCTTGGTATGAGCTTCCATGTGCATGCACACTTCTTCAGATACACTGAAACAGAAGTCACCAGACCCTTATATATAGTGAGAGGGTGGAGAGGGGTATTACTCAGAAGAATGGTGGGAATGGGAGATTGGCTGATAGGAGAGGTAAACCTGTTGACGACTGTTAACAACTGCAATTGGTCTTCAAGGAAAAAGCAAAGGGCGAGAAGGTTAAGAATAGCTTTGTCATGTATAATGAGATAAGAATCCAATGTCTATTCAGACCAGGTCTCTCCATGGTTTTAAGTTTGGTAATGAGAAAAGGTTTCCCTAAAGAACAATTGCTATTTAGCACCATTATGTCAGGATGTCCTACACACAAGTTGATCCTTGGCAGAGACACATGCCCAACTGGCATGTTCCCTCCCTCCTGGGCGATCATTCGGGAGCTTCAAAAGCATTCCTTAGCCCAAACATCACAGCGACTGATGCCAGAAGACACCAGCACACTTAGGGATCCGCAAAGGTTTGCGCAGTTGCGTAACAGAACTAAACAACTTAGCATTTAGGCTAATCTATTTACATATAAATATACACGGAGCACTGTAACATGGCTCCCTCTGTCTCTAGCATCAGACAGCAAAGAGAGAGAAGAAAGGACAATAGCCCCACTTCAGGGAACACAGTAAGACAAACATCCTGTCTACGTCACATCTCATTCCTGTGGAATCAAAACACACACCGATTCATGTGATAGACAATAAACCCATGACTGCACATGGGGAATGAATCTCCAACACATTATACTACAAAACAATAGGAAATTATTATCGGAAATTTACACTATTATTGGACTATGATTTGATGGATGACGAGGTAAAGGAAACAATGGTCAAATGGGCACAAGACATTGGCCACACTATATATTTAGAACAGTGGGAGAAACACTGGTGCGAGGTTATTCGCTTTACCACCTGCTACACGATAAAGGAAAACTTTGTTAAAATGAGGAACTTAAGAAAATGTTTTAAATCCCCTTAATAAAAAAAATCCTGAAGCTTATTTGTTAGGGCTGGTGGGCAAAGACATACCACATATTGGGGGGGGGGATCTTTTTGTATGCAACAACAGCTGCCAGGGTAGTGATTGCCACTAAATGGAAATCTCAGGACATACCAACAAAGGAAGAGTGGATTTGCAAATTAAGTGAGTATATAGAACTGGCAAAATTAACTTCAGTTATAAGATACCAATCAAATCAAAAGTGAAGAATGGAGTGGAAGTATTTTGAAGATTGTACAGTGGTACCTCGACTTAGAGCGACTCAACTTCCGTATTTTTCGACTTTCGAATGACCTCCGGAAGCGAAAAATGGCCGCCGCTTCCGAAATTTTCGACTTGCGAAGGGAAAGCGGTGGCACAATACCTAGACTTACGAAATTTTGAATGCGCTTTTTTCGACATATGAATTTTCCCCCCGTTCCGAGATGGCGCCTTCAGAATGGATTAACTTCGTAAGTCGAGGTACCACTGTATGTCAAAATATTGTTCTAAAAACAACATGCTAACAGAATAAACAATGTAAGCAATAACAAAACCAAAAAACAAAGGAAAAATCAGAATTTAACAAAACTAATCTACTATACAATGCAAGGAAAAAAGTATAAAGAAATATAAAGAAGTTGAATTGCTGAGGAAGGAAGTAGAGGGTGGTGGGTTTTATAAGTGTATAATTATGTAGTTGTTGTAATTTAGGTATTATATTTTGTTTATGGGTACTTTTGGTTATTTTGTATATGTTAAGTTTCAATAAAAGCTTGGATTAAAAGAAAAAGAAAAAAAGAAACCAACAGAACTAAATGCCAAAACCCCAACATAAAAACACAAAACACCACATTTTAAAATGGCATTAGATGTCAATCAACCAAAGATCTGGTTAAAAAGGTGCAGATTTGCCTAAAGCTGTATAATGGTTTTTCTGACATTTGTATGGATTCTTTGATGGGAAGTGAGTTTGGAACCATTAGTGAAGCTCTTTCCACATTGCACACACTGATAGTTTCTCCCCTGCATGAATTCTTTGATGGGAAGTGAGATCGCAGCTCTTCCTGAAGCTCTTTCCACATTCCATGCACTGATATGGTTTCTCCCCTGTATGAATTCTCTGATGGGAAGTGAGATTGCAGCTCTGACTGAAGCTCTTTCCACATTCCATGCACTGAAATGGTTTCTCCCCTGTATGAATTCTTTGATGGGAAGTGAGAGGAGCTCTGAGTGAAGCTCTTTCCACATTCCATGCACTGAAATGGTTTCTCCCCTGTATGAATTCTTTGATGGGAAGTGAGATGGGAGCTCTGACTGAAGTTCTTTCCACATTCCATGCACTGATAGAGTTTCTCCCCTGCATGAATTCTTTGATGGGAAGTGAGTTTCGAGCTCTGACTGAAGCTATTTCCACATTCCACACACTGATAGGGTTTCTCCCCTGTATGAATTCTTCGATGGGAAGTGAGAGGGGAGCTATCAGTGAAGCTCTTTCCACATTCCATGCACTGAAATGGTTTCTCCCCTGTATGAATTCTTTGATGCGAAGTGAGATGGGAGCTCTTCCTGAAGCTCTTTCCACATTCCACACACTGATAGGGTTTCTCTCCTGTATGAATTCTTCGATGGGAAGTGAGAGAGGAGCTATCAGTGAAGCTCTTTCCACATTCCACACACTGATAGGGTTTCTCCCCTGTATGAATTCTTCGATGGGAAGTGAGAGAGGAGCTATCAGTGAAGCTCTTTCCACATTCCATGCACTGAAATGGCTTCTCCCCTGTATGAATTCTTTGATGGGAAGTGAGATGGGAGCTCTTCCTGAAGCTCTTTCCACATTCCTCACACTGATAGGGTTTCTCCCCTGTATGAATTCTTTGATGGGAAGTGAGATTGTTGCTCTGACTGAAGCTCTTTCCACATTCCACACAATGATAGGGTTTCTCCCCTGTATGAATTCTTTGATGCTTACTGAGAGAGGAGCTCTTCCTGAAGCTCTTTCCACATTCCACACACTGATAAGGTTTCTCCCCTGTATGAATTCTTTGATGGGAAGTGAGATTGTGGCTCTGACTGAAGCTCTTTCCACATTCCACACAATGATAGGGTTTCTCCCCCGTATGAATTCTCTGATGCTTAGTGAGAGAGCAGCTCTTCCTGAAGCTCTTTCCACATTCCACACACTGATAAGGTTTCTCCCCTGTATGAATTCTTTGATGGGAAGTGAGATTGTGGCTCTGACTGAAGCTCTTTCCACATTCCACACAATGATAATGTTTCTCCCCTGTATGAATTCTTTGATGCTTAGTGAGAGAGGAGCTCTGAATGAAGCTCTTTCCACATTCCATGCACTGAAATGGTTTCTCCCCTGTATGAATTCTTTGATGTGAAGTGAGATGGGCGCTATCAGTGAAGCTCTTTCCACATTCCATGCACTGAAATGGTTTCTCCCCTGTATGAATTCTTTGATGCGAAGTGAGATGGGAGCTCTGACTGAAGCTCTTTCCACATTCCACACACTGATAGGGTTTCTCCCCCGTATGAATTCTTTGATGGGAAGTGAGAGGGGAGCTATCAGTGAAGCTCTTTCCACATTCCACACACTGATAGGGGTTCTCCCCTTTATGTTTTCTTTGATGGGAAGTGAAATTGTGGCTGTGACTGAAGCTCTTTCCACATTCCTCACACTGATAGGGTTTCTCCCCTGTATGAATTCTCTGATGCTTAGTGAGAGAGCAGCTCTTCCTGAAGCTCTTTCCACATTCCACACACTGATAAGGTTTCTCGCCTGTATGAATTCTTTGATGGGAAGTGAGAGAGCAGCTCTTCCTGAAGCTCTTTCCACATTCCACACAATGATAGGGTTTCTCCCCTGTATGAATTCTTTGATGGGAAGTGAGATGGATGTTTTTCCTGAAGCTCTTTCCACATTCCACACACTGATATGGTTTCTCCCCTGTATGAATTCTTTGATGGGAAGTGAGATGGGAGCTCTGACTGAAGTTCTTTCCACATTCCATGCACTGATAGGGTTTCTTTGCAATGAGATTTTGTAGATGGGAAGAGGAATGGGAGCTCTGACTGCCGCTTTCTCCACACTCCAAATTTTTACATGGCTTCTCCTCTCTGGAAATTTTATCATGGTCATCCTTTTTCTCGATTTCCAATTCATCACAATCTGCAATGAAAACAAAAAAGGATTAGAGCCTCAGGAACAAATGGAGAAGTGAAGGGAGTTGTGTTTGTGCTCATTACCTGTGTTGTTCGTCATTAACCAACATATTTATTATTAGATTCTGATGAGTAGTTAAATGTTGCTTTGTTTGATATACAGTAGTGGTCAAAATTGTGGAAGCCTTTTTGGGAAAATGTGTATTTCAGTGGTTTGGCTCATAACACCACTTCTTTTGGAGTAATATCATAAAATTATATATCAACGGAAAGATAATTTAATCAAGAATGCCAATCAACAACATTTGTTCAATAACTTGTTGTAAGGTTCTCAATCAGTGGCTCATGAGTAACAAGTTGAATCTCCGCCGTTTCTGTTAACAGTTTTATTGGTGCAAACTATTTATAGTGAAGAGCTAAAAAGTTCATGACCGCTTCATCCTTCCGCAGAATCCGGGAATGGCCCCTTCCGGTTCTTACCCCAACATAAGAGCCGCGGGATACGGAACCGCCTCCTACTATTCCAGCGCCTAACCCCTATGCGCAAGTGGGGAGACGCAAGAGGCGTGCCTCCCTCAGCACCAGTGGCGCATGAGGTCTCTTTGACCTCTCCAGAGCCTGGCTCCCCACCACCCTGCGCTGCCTCCCCTTGCCCACTGGAGGCATAGATACCGCTTCCGGTAGATGAGGTGCTACTGCTCAAATGGTGCAGGGTTGGGTATCTGTAGCATCCTGTAGCATCCTGACTCAGTCACTACAAAAGCAGACTGCTAAAGGCAGGAAAAGGCGCACAAAGGAAAGTGCACCTCTCAAAGAATGGAGAGACTGTCCCTACATGGCAGAAGAAAATGATCCAGGTGTATACAAGATGACATGGCGAAATGTAATGTGAAGTTTAGTGCAAGGACTGGTCTAAAGGCTAAAATTCTAAGGAAAAAGCCATTGTTATCTCTCAAGCAAAGGTTGAAAAGATTGAACCTGTGTTTACTGGACAGCGAAACAATGGGACAGTGTTATTTGGAGCGATGAGACCCAAATCTCCTTGCTTGGTAGTGATGGTACGATATAAGCCAGGAGAAGAATCAGAGAAGATTTACATCCTACTTGCATTATACCAACCATGAAACACCCAGATAGTGTGATGATCTGGGGTTGTGTGGTAGCAAAAGGTGTGGGCAGAATTTGCATCATTAATGGGAATGTAAATGCCCCAAAATGTATGAATGAAATACTTGGGCCCAAACTGAAACATTCCGCGGGTAATCTTTTCCCAGATACTGAAGCGTTTATATATATGTGTGTAGGTTTATTTATTTATTTATTTATTTATTTATTTATTGTCTATTTCAACAGGATTCAGCTCCATGTCATGTTGCTGCTGTGTTCAAAAGGTGCTTTCAAGATATTCCTATTCCACTGCTGAAACGTCCTGGGAATATCCCAAACTTTAACCCATTCAGAAGTCTATGGACCCAACTATATAAACTTGTTAGTCAGAAGCAACCCAGCAATAAAGTCCAATTAACAAAGGCAATAATTCAGTCTTGGTTTCACATTCTTACAGCTGCAGAACTAAAAACTTGGTTCACTTCATAGCAAGGTGTTGCAAGGCGGTAATTAAAGCTAAAGTTACCAAAGATTACCAAAGGTTTCACATTTTTTCTTTATGACCGCTGTTCTAATAAATACTCCTTCATAAAAGTTCTTGCATTACTTTCTTCATTAATTTATCTTTCCATTGATATATAATTTTACGGTATTACTCCACACAGAAGTGGTGTTATGCGCCATAAAACCTCAGAAATACACTTTTCACAAAAGGTTTTCCCCATTTTGGCCACTAGTATAAGTTTTTCATTTTAAAGTTAATGTTCTTCTTATATGGAATCAGATTATTATTGTTTTTGTTTAATGTTTATATATGTGTTGGAAGCCATCCAGAGTGGCTGGGGCAACCCAGCCAGATGGGCAGGGTATAAATAAAAATTATAATTACTACTACAGTGGTACCTCGATTTAAGAACAGTCCTGTTTTGGAAAAGAAGTTTGTAAACCGAGGTACCACCTTATTACTATTACTATCATCATCATCATCCTCATCATCATCATCACTGCTACCACTACCTGAGACTCAATAAGCCTGGCTCTGCTCTGGGATGGATATTTTTTGGCCCAGTCATGGCATCCCCTCCATCTCCAATGTCAGTCGTCTCTTTGGTCAACCCAAGACTGACAGGAGCAAAAACAAAAACAGAAAACCTGAAGCTACTTATCTTTCCTAACAATTCTGAAGCTGACATTTAAGATGGCCTGGGCAGTTCAGACCAGCCCAATCGTAAAAGGAATAATTTGAGGAAGAATGTTCAAAGAAAAAACTGAAATTTACTATTTATTGTGGGAGTCTTAGGTGTTATATGGGGCACTGTTAAATTCTTTGAGAATATATGAGGTTGGCCACATAGAGTTATTTTTTCAATTTCCAGGCAGATATGACGATCCCACAGGGAGTCTTACCAAGAGAGGCCACGATCCCACAATTCTCCTCCATGACGTCCTTATGCAGAGCTCTCTGGTCAAGATCCAGCAAGGCCCACTCCTCATCCGTGAAACGAACATCGACATCTTCAAAGCACACTGGACCCTAAAAGAAAAAGGGAAATATCCTCCCCTGAGACAGCATCAATATGGTCTGCTACACAATGCTTTGTTGTTTTCTTCCTGTAAATTCTGGTGTTGTTTCAATAGGATTGCTTTGCTGCACATTTTAATTTTGGGTGCTTATTTTATTCTGCGTTTTAATTATGGGTGCAAGTAGAGGCAGTGTGGTGTAGTGGTTAAGAGCGGTAGACTCGTAATCTGGGGAACCGGGTTCGTGTCTCCGCTCCTCCACATGCAGCTGCTGGGTGACCTTGGGCTAGTCACACTTCTCTGAAGTCTCTCAGCCCCACTCACCTCACAGAGTGTTTGTTGTGGGGGAGGAAGGGAAAGGAGAATGTTAGCCGCTTTGAGACTCCTTCGGGTAGTGAAAAGCGGGATATAAAATCCAAACTCTTCTTCTTCTTCTAGGTGGTACTCCACCTTGTGTTTTCCAAGTCATTCTGCCTACGCCAGCATTCCAGTATCGCTTCGTGATCTGTTCTGGGTAGTTCCCTCCCAATGCCCTAGAGTCAAATTCAATGGGTTCATTTGGGCATGGAGAGGGGGAGGAATGGAGGGCGGGCCCCATTTTGCAGCGGGTGGAGCTTGTTAGGTGAATCCAGGCACTATTTGTTCTCATTTCTCCCCTGCTTAGAACCCAATTTTAGCATTCAGTGATCAATCTAGAAATAAAATAAGCCTATTTTGGATGGACATCTGTCTTGGATGATCTAGCAGAGATTCCTGCAATGCAGGGGGCCTCCTGGATTTGAGAGACAAGCAGGGAGGGTGGCTTTTGGCAAAAGGAGATGGTGGCTCCTCCTTATCCTGACTCTCCTCAGCCTCTCGACCTCCCTCCTCCCATTCACCTCCTTCTTCTTCTGCCTGATTCTGGACTGCATTCTGCCACAGAGTCTTCCAGCTCACTAAGCCCTGTTACACCTTCAGCTTCTGACAGCTCCTCTTTCCAGGATTCTCCCTCTTCCTCTAACCGCCCATCCTTCTTCTACCTCCACTTCTTGGGCCATCGTCCCTTCCTGATTCACTGGCTGCTTCCTCCCACCATTCCTCTGGGCCCAACCAGTCTATGACATTGCTCCAGCTCTCGGCCTCTGTCCCCACAAGGCAGATTCCCCTGACCTGATCTGGTTCCACAGCCACTGCTTCCCTTCTGCCCCAATGAAAAGACGGATCAGGAGGTCTTGTCGGCATCATTCTGTCACCTGCAAGAGAAAAGAGGTAAACAGGATGCCAGGAGTGTCTGCTTCTCTCGCAGGTGAAACAGGGCATCTCTAACTACAGATGGGCCTTTGAGAAAGCCTTACCTGCTGAGAGCATTTGGACGTTTGTGCTGCCCATTTCATATATTTGTTGTGCAGAAATAGATCTCCCCTCCTCTGGACCCTTGTTCCCAACTGTCTCCCCCCAAGACAAGATGAAAAGAACCCTCAGATGAGTTGGAAAACCAACAGGGATGAGACCAAATGGAGAAAAACCACCTTCCTCCTTACCCAGTGGCGTCTCTCTGGTGTCCGACGGTGGCCTCTCTGCCTCACAGAAATCCAGATCTATTTCTGCAAAATGATCCTTTCCATGAAAAAGAAACAAGGATTCAAAACAGAGAATGGGGAGAAATATATGAAGGAGAATGACAAAGAAAGAAGCTTTAAGAATGTTATATCTCATTCCATGGATGCTTTCCCAGAAAACGGATGGGCCAGCAGTAGACCATTATGGGATGTTCTCTGTCCTGTTTGGAGCCCCTTGGGAGTACCCAGAGGAAAGTCTCTCTCACCTGCTTTCTCTCCTCTGCCTGACTCAGGAGGAAACCTTCGGCCAGGGCTACCGCCTGGGAACTGGTCTCTGCTCCGCATTCCCTCACCCAGCTCTCCATCTCCGGGGGAAGGACAGCCAAGAACTGCTCCAAGATCACCAGGTCCAGCATCTCAGCTTTCGTGTGCCTTTCCGGCTTCAGCCACTGGTGGCAAAAGTGGTAGAGTCGGCTGCAAAACTCTCGGGATCCTTTGTCCTCCTGGCAGCAGAACTGCCTCAACTGCTGCCTCTGCACCTCTGAGCAGAGGGTGTCCTCCTCACCCAGGATCTTCTGCACTGGGTTTTCCCAGAATCCCCCACTGCTCCCTGTTTGGCTGGCATGGCCTCTTCCTGTTCCAGGGCCAGCTGAGTCTCGCTCATCCATCTGTGCTCTCAGGAAGCCTTTGAGAGATCAGAAGGAAACCTTTGGTCTTCTGCCAAGTTTTGTCAGTCGGAATGAAAAGCTCTAGGAAATCCTACAAAGCAAATACATTGTTCTGTTACTGAATTTGGAGGACGGGCGGGGGTGGGGGAGAAGGAGAATGGTTCCCTGAGCAGGCATGGATGAGTCTTGCTGGTAACCAGGGCTGGACTGCACCGTATCCCAGACCATGAGCTATATTTTTGAAAAGAAAGAGTTGGAAGAGGTGAAGAAATAAGTCTCTAGCCTTCTAGCAATGTGCAAAATGTGGAGGCAACTGAAGGGATTTCTGTGAAATTAATCAACCTGGCTTCTGCTGAATAATAATAATAATAATAATAATAATAATAATAATAATAATAATAATAATAATAATTTATTCTTTATATCCTGCCCATCCTGCTGGGTTTCCCCTGCCAGTCTGGGCGGCTTCCAACAGAATATTAAAATGCAATAGTCTATTAAACATTAAAAGCTTGCCTAAACAGGGCTGCCTTCAGATGTCTTCTAAAAGTCTGGTAGTTGTTTTTCTCTTTGACATCTGGTGGGAGGGCGTTCCACAGGGCGCATGCCAGTACTGAGAAGGCCCTCTGCCTGGTTCCCTGTAACTTGACTTCTCACAGCGAGGGAACTGCCAGAAGGCCCTCAGCACTGGACCTCAGTGTCCAGGCTGGATGATGGGGGTGGAGACACTCCTTCAGGTATGCAGGACCGAGACCGTTTAGGGCTTTAAAGGTCAGCACCAACACTTTGAATTGTGCTCGAAAATGCACTGGGAACCAATGAAGATCTTTCAGGATCGGTGTTATATGGTCTCGGCAGCCACTCTCATTCACCAATCTAGCTGCTGCATCCTGGATTAATTGCAGTTTCCGAGTCCCCTTCAAAGGTAGCCCCACGTAGAGCCCATTGCAGTAGTCCATGTGTGAGATAATTAGAGCATGCACCACTCTGGCGAGACAGTCTGTGGGCAGGTAGGGTCTCAGCCTGTGTACCAGATGGAGCTGATAAACAGCTGCCCTGGACACAGAATTAACCTGCACCTCCATGGACAGCTGTGAGTCCAAAATGACTCCCAGGCTGCACATCTGGACCTTCAGGGGCACAGTTACCCCATTCAGGAAGAGGGAGTCCTCCACACCTGCCCGCCTCCTGTCCCCCCAAAACAGTACTTCTGTCTTGTCAGGATTCAACCTCAATCTGTTAGCCACTATCCATCCTCCAACCGTGTCCAGGGACTCACACAGGACCTTCACTGGTTCTGATTTGAAAGAGAGGTAGAGCTGGATATCATCTGTATACTGATGAACACCCAGCTCAAACCCCCTGATGATCTCTCCCAGCAGCTGCATGTAGATGTTGAAAAGCATGGGGGACAGGACGGAACCCTGAGGCACCCCACAAATGAGAGCCCAGGGGTCTGAACACTCATCCCCCCCTCCACTTTCTGAACACGGCCCAGGAGGAAGGAGTGGAACCACTGTATAACAGTGCCCCCAGCTCCCAACCCCTCTAGACGGTCCAGAAGGATGTTATGGTCAATGGTGTCAAAAGCCGCTGAGAGATCCAGCAGAACTAGGAAACAGCTCTCACCTTTGTCGCTAGCCCACCAGAGATCATCAACCAGTGTGACCAAGGCAGTTTCAGTCCCATGATGAGGCCTGAATCCCGACTGGAAGGGATCCACATGGTCCGCTTCTTCCAGGTGTGCCTGGAGTTGTTCAGCAACCACTCACTCAATCACCTTGCTCAAGAATGGAAGATTTGAGACTGGGCGATGGTTGGCCATATTGGCAGCATCTAAAGATGGTTTCTTAAGAAGCGGTTTAATAATCGCCTCTTTCAGTGGGTCTGGGAAGGCTCCCTCACAGAGAGAAGCATTCACCACCCTGCGAAGCCCATCGCACAGCCCCTTCCAGTTAGCTTTTATAAGCCAGGATGGGCAAGGATCAAGGAGACAGGTGGTTGGTTTCACTCGTCCAAGCAGCCTGTCCACATCCTCAGAGGTAAAAGATTGGAACTGATCCCACGCAACTTGACTAGACAGGACTCTAGCACTCTTCCGCCCCAGCCCTGCTCCCACGGTGGAGTCTACCTCTTCCCAAATCTGAGCAACTTTATCTGCAAAAAAACTTTGCAAAATCATTGCAGGAGATCATGTGGCCCGTACTGGGCCCGATGGAGCAGGTGGTTCTGTTAAATTGTGAACCACCTGAAAGAGTCTCCTGCTGCTGTTTTCTGCAGAAGCAATAGAGGCAGTGAAGAAGGTCTTCTTCACCGTTGCTACCACCCCTTGGTAGGATCGACACTGAGCTCTAGCCTGCGTCTGGTCAGCTTCAGAATGAGTTATCCGCCACCGGCTCTCTAGCCATCTTGGCGATTGTTTCATTGCCCTCAGATCCACGGAAAACCACGGGGCTGTCCGGGCTCCATGTAATCGGAGAGGGCGCTTCGGAGCCAGACAGTCAATAGCCCTGGTTAACTCCACATTCCAGCGGGCCACCTGGGAATCAGCTGAAAAGCCATCAACATGGGATAAAGCATCCCCTACCACTCTCTGGAAGCCATTTGGATCCATTAAGTTGCGAGGGAAGACCATCCAAATTGGTCCCAACACCCTGCAGAGGGGTAGGGTCACAGAGAAGTCCAGTTGCACCAGGAAATGATCTGACCATGGCACTTTTTTAGTTTCTCTTTTACTCAATGTCAGATCACCAACATCCATAGAGGTGAACACCAGGTACAAGGCATGTCCACAGCTATGAGGTGGGCCAGACTTATTCAGGGACAGCCCCATGGAGGCCATGCTCTCCACCAAGCCCAGAGCGGCCCCTTGTAAGGTCGTGTCAGCATGGATGTTAAAATCCCCTAGGACAATGAAACTAGTCTCCAGGAGAACATCCGTCATGACCTGAAGCAGCTCAGGCAGGGAATCCTTGGTGCAGAGAGGAGGTTGGTACACCAAAAGGAATCCTGTACTGCCCCTATTGCCCAACTTCCAGAGCACGCACTCAGAGAACTGGGTCTTCCCAATAGGACACCTGGTGCAAACTAATGACTTCCTAAAAATCACTGCAACCCCCCCTCCCTTCCCACAAGGCCTGGGTTGCTGTGTGTAAGAGAAACCTGGTGGACAAGCAGCGGCAAGGACAGGCCCATCTGCTTCATTCAACCAAGTCTCTGTTACACATGCCAGGTCAAGTCCTCCATCCATGATCAGGTCATGGATGGCAGTGGTCTTATGAATCATTGACCTGGCATTGCACAGCAGCACCTTCAGGTCATGTGGGTCTCCCTTGCTGATTCCAGTATCCATCCGGTCAAGACCAGACCCAGAGGCAGGGATTGTCCTCAAAAAACGACTAAACCTGCCTCCTCGGTAATGACATGGTCTGGTCTTAGTGTAACCAGGGGCGGAGCGAGGGGGGCGTAGGGGGTGAGTCACACTCGGGGCAGTGTCGGGCCCTGTCCCTGTGATCGGCGCCTCCATAGCCGAGCCAAAAATATCGCTCGGCGTGCTGCGGCGGCTGGCTTGCTTGCTCGCTTGGCCAGCCGCCAGCGCCTGCTTTCCTTTGGGGGGGGGATTGGCCCTGGGCAGAGCCGCGGCATGGAGGCATGGGATGGGCTCCCCTTCCGACCGTGCAGCGGCGCACGGCAACTTTTAAGGCTGCAGTGTACGAACAGCAGCACAGTGTCTGTGCCGCTGTTCGCGCAGTGCAGCCTTAAAACTTGCCACCAACGCACGGAAGGGGTGCCAGCCGCTCGCGCCCGCCATCTTGGGTGGACTGCGTCTGTCCGCACATGTGCAGTCCACCCAGGATGCTGCGCGCACGTCGTGACATCAGGGTGTGTGCGTGCTAGGGAGCACCCAGGCGGCAAAGCGGCTCCCTACGCCACTGAGCGTGATTCCTCCTCCTACCCGTGATCACTGAGATCGGTTGTCCCAGTGCATCCCCCCCCCCGGTGGAAACGGCCTCAGCCATTTTGTTGGCTGGGACCGACTCCCAGGCAGCCCTGATCCCTCCCATTAAGAACACAATAAAACCTATATATATATATATATATATATATTTAAAAACCACAATAAAACAATACAAACCAAAAACTGTAAAAATTACAAATATACCAAAATTAAACAAATTCCCAAACCCGACTAAACATCCATCCCACCCCCCACACCATAAAGAATTTAAAAAGTTAAAAAAGAAAATTTAAAAACATTTTAAATTGAACTCTGCACTGTTCTGAGTTCTCCTGGGCAGCAACAGCAGCGATGGCAACCATACTTATGAGGCCTGTCAGGCCCTGCCCTGGGCCAGGTGGTGAGTGGCAGGAACGGAGGCCCTCAGGCACTTAAGCAGGGGAGTCCTCCTGGGGAGCACCCAGTCAATGCATTAAGTCAGAAGGAATCGTTTGTATCTTGTGAAAAATGCATGCTTGGCTCTAGTGGGGGTCCTCACCCGGGGGTCCTCAGGAGCTGCTCCCCACCCCCACCCCCACTCCGCTGCTTCTGTCTCCTTTTCTTGCACTTGGACTCTCTGCCGCTCTCAAGACAGACTCCTGGGGTGGGGTCCCTTTTTCTTTGCTCTGAGGGCCAGGTATGTATCTGGGCAACTCTCTGAGGGCCAAGTGGGCGGGGCCAAGGGCATCTCCCTTGAAATATAGGTGGGAAAATTATTATTATTATTATTATTATTATTATTCAATAGCTTAACACACACACAACCATTGATGCCAAGGTCCCTGGAGGCTCAGTGAGTAGCAGCACCCATTTCCGGCTGCTTTGCCAGCAACAATCCCTTTGGGACAGAGAGGATGTGGTCCTGGGATGCCCTGCTCTGGGTGCGAGGGGATTGCTGCAGTGGCCTCTGTGTGGTGCTGCCCTTGGAGACGACTGGGAAACTGGTTTGCAATGCAGCAGCCAGGCTATGGGCTGGGATCCCTCTCTTTATTCCTGGCCTTTCTCTCTCACCTTTCCTTCCTTCCTCCACTTTTTGGGGGGGCAGGGGTGGCTAGTCCACCTCGTCCAGCTTTGGAAAACCATTTGCACATGTTTCCTCTGTTGTGCAATGACGCTAAGCAATGTCATACAGAGTAAAAGTCCTAGGGACTCCTTTGTTCGAAGAAGGGAGATTTCGTGGGAGCCATTTGGGATCCTGTGATCTCCAGGAAGGAGAGCGTTGCAGACCTGGCCCCTCCCTGGCAGGACCCTCTCCTCCCCCTGCATGAGCAGATCAGGCCCCCCAGGCTGGCCTCCTCCCCTGCTGCAGCCGTGGGACCCCCACCGCCTCCCCACTGCACCCTCTGGGGGGGGGGGGAGAGAGAGAGAGGAGACTCACCAGATCCCAGGAGGGGACAGCCATGCAGCCCTTGCAGGAGAGGACTGGGCAGGGAGGGGGCTTGGCTCTGGAGGACCTGGCCCCTCTCGTTTCCTGTCCTCTCTAGGAAGGCAGCTCGGTTCCCTTTAACCCTTGCAAAGCCGAGTCCACCCAGCTCAACGCTCTCTCGCTTGGCATAACCTCGGCTTTGTATTATTAATTTATGGATTTAAGGGGGGGTGCTACGCCAATTGCCCAGATATCCTTTTGGGGGGGGGGGGTAAGGCTCTTGGTTGGACTCTGAGCGTCTCCCTCCCTTGGCCAGAAACCAGAGGAACAGCTTGCAGGGAAAAGGGCTTTGCAGGAGGCAAGGAACCTGCTCCTCGAATTCAGGAATGGGAGGGATAGGAAGGGATCCGTGGGTCATCTAGTCCAACCCCCAGCAATGCTGGAATCTCAGCTAAAGCATCCATGGCAGATGGCCGTCCGATCTCTGCTTAGAAACCTCCAAGGAAGGAGAGTCCACCACCTCCCAAGGGAGACCTTTCCCCTGCCACACTTCTCTTAGGTGTCCCTCCTCGACTCTTCCTCCGCCACAGCCTCCTCTCCCTTGGTCGTGGCGGGAGCGGCTCCCGAGGGGCCTCCTTCCCGCCGCCCCCAGTGGTGTAGCTAGCCTCTTGGGCTCCCTGTGTGCGCGGAGGGGACGGGGACGCGGCGTCCTTGGGGCAGGACGGGCCAGGGCGCGCCACAATCCCGGTGCCCGAGCAGCCTTCCGCTCTGGCCCCTGCAGGCCCGCGTTGCTTTTCTGAGTGGCGCGGAGCCTGCGGGAGAGTTGGGCCGGGCGGCAGCCTGCGGGAGAGGCAGCGGGCAGACGCAAGCGCCATGCACAGAGCCTGCAGGCGCCCGAGCCACCGCATCACTCCCGGGCGCCTGCGGTGTGGCGCCCCGCGCCCCCCAATGAAGAAAGACGAAGGCGGGAAGAGAGGCGAAGGGGCGCCTCTCAGGGATGCTTGGAGGGCGAGGGAAGGAAGCCCTTTCCCTTTCCCACCACAGAGGAGCCTTCCCTGCGTCGCGCGCCCGAAGCCTTTTTATGGCATAGCTCTGGAGTCGGGTCCGGGTCGGGAGGAGAATGGCACTGAGAGGGTTTAGACCTTGAGCATGTTCCACAGCCGAAGAATTGATGCTTTTGAATTATGGTGCTGGAGGAGACTCTTGAGAGTCCCATGGACTGCAAGAAGATCAAACCTATCCATTCTCAAAGAAATCAGCCCTGAGTGCTCACTGGAAGGACAGATCCTGAAGCTGAGGCTCCAGTACTTTGGCCACCTCATGAGAAGAGAAGACTCCCTAGAAAAGACCCTGATGTTGGGAAAGATGGAGGGCACAAGGAGAAGGGGACGACAGAGGATGAGATGGTTGGACAGTGTTCTCAAAGCTACTAACATGAGTTTGGCCAAACTACGAGAGGCAGTGAAGGATAGGCGTGCCTGGCATTCTCTGGTCCATGGGGTCTGAACGACTGAACAACAACAACAACATGTTCCACAGAAAGAGTGCCCATTCTTTCTCAGATCCTTTTCACATGTACTACTGGCAAGCCAGGTGTCCCCCTTCCACTCCCCACCTTTGCTGACCCCTTGTGTGTCCTCAGAATCCCCAAAGGTCAGATGAGCTGGGCTGCAGGAGCTGCAGCAAAGGGATGGGGCAACCCAGGAAATGTCCTCCCCCTCCCCCCCATCTTACCTGGCTGCTAGGTACGAGGGCAAGAGCCAGAGGGAGGTGTGCAGGAGCTGAGCTGGAAGCTGGAGACACAGAGACTGGCTTGCTCTATGCTGGAGCCAAAGCTCTGAGCAAATGATAAGCAAGATCTGCTGGGGGTGTCATTGCTGTGACAACTCCATCCTACACTCAGGTTGTATAGATGAGTAAATGAAACCATCCGCCCTTAAGACACCCCAGTCTCTGCTGACCTTGTTTCCAAGGAAAACGGACTCTGGGTAAGCTATGGTTCATTATTGTCTTTAAGAGGGAACTAAAGGGGAAATTTACAAAGAACATCCAATCTGAATAAGCCAGACCGGATTGCTCAATCTATATGATTCTAACGAATCCATCAACTAGCTTCCAGTAATGTGCAAGGGAATGTGCTCTGCTAGCATGAATGAGGAAGGACAATTTATCCTCTTACCATCCACAACATTCCCACACTAAGATACATAGAATCTAAGTGCCTTTGACCCCTGGATTCTCATCTGTGCCTGTGCTCCGAATAAATAACCAAGTGTGAAGGGTGTGTTTTATCCACAGCCCTCCAGTGAATTAGGAAATGCAACCTCCATTGACTCAAAGAAGCAACAAGGGAATTTAAAGAAAGAGGAGCCATTTCTGTGCCCTGAGCCTTGAAAGGTCAGCAGACCTACCTGCGAATCCTGAAGAGCTGAGCTCCTCCCCTCCGTCTTCTCTAGGGCCACTTGGCAGGCAGCCAAACCATTGTAATCAATCAGTCTGAAAAGATACTATTTTTCTTTCTCATTTATTGCTTCACTTAAAACATTAGTATAAAGTACATAAAAATAATTACACAAATGCAGAGGGGAAATCTAAAATATTCTATCCTATTTTTTCTGCATTATTAAATCTCTCTGTATAGCAATTCGTCTTCCCCAAAATTAAGATGAAACAGGCATACAGCCTTGAATATTTGCTTTATGAAAAACAACTGCAGTTTAACATGAACAAGCGGCATTCGCTGGAACTTCCCTTCCTGGAGAAATGAGCCTGGCTCCCTCCTTGGGGCCTTTTGGCCGGCAGGTCAAGACTTCCTTGTCCCCAGAGGCTTTTGGGAAGTGACGGCTTTGCATGAAAGCGCTGGTGACATGCTGCTTCTATGGGAATGTTCTATATGCTTCTAATATACCAGATATATCCATGAACAGCACTCGCCTCGGTTTGAGTCGGCCTGGGGCCACCCTGGGCTCCAGCTCGAAGTCAATTGGGGGCCCTTTATAACAACCCAGTTTCCCATTAAAAAGTCCAGCATATTCCTTGCATGGTGCCTCGCTCATCTCAGGGGAGGTTTGGATTGAATTAAGCCTGGCTATACTCAGTCCCAGGGCGGGGAACCAGTCAGTGCCCAGGAGACTGGGGCGACTTCCCTTTGCAATCACCAGTTTGAGCATGGCCTGTTTGTCCCAGAACTGTACTTTCATGGCACACATTCCCAAAATGTGGACGCGGCCCACTGTATATGATTGCAAGGATTCCGGGAAGGGCTCCAAGAAAGGGAAACTTACCCCCGGAAAAGAATGCCCTCGCGGTCTGGTCTGACACGATGGTGAATCCAGATCTGGAGTCCACCTCCATGCAGCATGGCTGACCCTCAATCTTCATTTTCACATGTGCCTTGCCTTGCGCTGGGAACTGCACGGTCCTCGGTCCTCCCGTTGATTTCCGTGACGTAGTTGCAGTCCTCTAGAAGGTGAGTTGCGGTGGGTGGTCTGCGACATGCCGATCTAGGTGATCCTGTTGCTTCCGACGTCGCTGATCTACAAACCCTGGTGATGTGTCCCTTCTTCCCACATGTCCTGCACATAGCATCATGGAAAGGCTCCAGTACCCTTGGATTCTCCATTCTCCTAGTGGGCAGGGTCATATTCTCAGCTGGCCAGTGAGTCTGGTTCTCTGCTGCAATCCAGACTCTGAGGCAGGGCTGTGTTTAAACGCTCCTCAGCATTCCGTATCCCACCTTCGTTGCCAGTTTTTATAACGTTGGGTTAGTGATTCAGCACCTTGACATAGTGGGCAGGAGACAGATTCTTCATGTAACACTCTTTATTCGGGCAGACAAGACTGTGTAACTGAGGAGAGGGAAGCTACATTTATAGGGACAGAAAACTGGCTAGAAAGGATACATTTTGGAGGAAACAATCTCAAGCAATCACAAAGCTGCCTTTTAGTGTAAACCAATAAGACTGAGGATCCAAATGCAGCAACTTGAATGAACCAATAGTAGCTGTTCCTTCTGGAACAGGAAGGCAGTTACTTTTCCCTAATGTGAATACAGACAATAGTAATACAGATATGATAACCCTTGAATCAATACACAACAGTGCAATTAATTGTTACTGTTTTGAAATTCATTGTTTATTGTGCTTTCATCTCCCATTGGTCTGGAAACTATTCTGTTGTTGCAGCCTGAAATAGCATGAGCTTTTTTTTTGATGCTGCATCACACTCAGGTTGATGAATGTTTAGCTTGTGGTCCTCTAAGACCCCTAGACCCTTTTCAGTGATCCCCTTCATGGATCACTGCCTTGTCGTGGCGAAGGGGCTTGAATTACTCAGGGAAGCTATGGACAGGTCAAGATGGACAGGTCATAGTGGTGAGTTTGGACCAAATGTGATCCACCTGGAGAAGGAACTGGCAAGCCGCTCCAGTATCCCTGCCAAGAAAACTCCATGGACAAAGACAACAGGCATATAAAAGATATGACGCTGGAAGATGAGCCCCTCAGGTCGGAAGGCGTCCAACATGCTACTGGGGAAGAGCGGAGGACAAGTACAAGTAGATCCAGAGCTGATGAAGCGGCTGGGCCAAAGCCGAAAGGACGCTCAGTTGCGGATATGCCTGGAAGCGAAAGGAAAGTCCAATGCTGTAAAGAAAAGTATTGCATAGGAACCTGGAATGTAAGAACCATGAACCTTGTTAAGCTGGATGTGGTAAAAAATGAGATGGCAAGAATAAACATTGACATCCTAGGCATCAGTGAACTAAAATGGACAGGAATGAGCGAATTCAGTTCGGATGACTATCATATCTACTACTGTGGGCAGGAATCCCGTAAAAGAAATGGAGTGGCCCTCATAGTCAACAAAAGAGTGGCGAAAGCTGTACTGGGATGCAATTTCAAAAATGATAGAATGATCTCGATACGAATCCAAGGCAGACCTCTTAACATCACAGTAATCCAAGTTTATGCACCAACTACCAGTGCTGAAGAAACCGAAATTGACCAATTCTATGAAGACTTACAACACCTTATAGAAATGACACCAAAGAAGGATGTTCTTCTCATTGTAGGGGATTGGAATGCTAAAGTAGGGAGTCAAGAGATAAAAGGAACAACTGGCAAGTTTGGCCTTGGAGATCAAAACGAAGCAGGGCAAAGGCTAATAGAGTTCTGTCAAGAGAACAAGCTGGTCATCACAAACACTCTTTTCCAACAACACAAGAGACGACTCTACACATGGACATCACCAGATGGGCAACATCGAAATCAGATTGACTATATTCTCTGCAGCCAAAGATGGAGAAGCTCTATACACTCAGCAAAAACAAGACCTGGAGCTGACTGTGGCTCAGATCATCAGCTTCTTATTGCAAAATTCCAGCTTAAACTGAAGAAAGTAGGAAAAACCACTGGGCCAGTAAGATTCAATCTAAATCAAATTCCTTATGAATACACAGTTGAAGTGAAGAACAGGTTCAAGGATTTAGATTTGGTGGATAGAGTACCTGAAGAACTGTGGATGGAGGCTCGTAACATTATACAGGAGACAGCAACGAAAACCATCCCAATGAAAAAGAAATGCAAGAAAGCAAAGTGGCTGTCCAATGAGGCCTTACAAATAGCGGGGGAGAGAAGACAAGCAAAATGCGAAGGAGATCGTGAAAGATACAGGAAATTAAATGCAGATTTCCAAAGAATAGGAAGGAGAGACAAGAGGGCCTTTCTAAACGAGCAATGCAAAGAAATAGAGGAAAATAACAGAATGGGAAAAACCAGAGATTTATTCAAGAAAATTGGAGATATGAAAGGAACATTTCGTACAAAGATTACCACAATTAAGGACAAAAGTGGGAAAGACCTAACAGAAGCAGAAGACATCAAGAAGAGGTGGCAAGAATACACAGAGGAATTATACCAGAAAGATATGGAGGTCTCATACACCCCAGGTAATGTGGTTGCTGACCTTGAGCCAGACATCCTGGAGAGTGAAGTCAATTGGGCCTTAGAAAGCCTTGCTAACAACAAGGCCAGTGGAAGTGATGATATTCCAGCTGAACTATTTAAAATTTTAAAAGAGGATGCTGTTAAGGTGCTACACTCAATATGCCAGGAAGTTTGGAAAACTCAGCAGTGGCCAGAGGATTGGAGAAGATCAGTCTACATCCCAATCCCAAAGAAGGGCAGTGCCAAAGAATGCTCCAACTACCGCACAATTGCACTCATTTCACACGCTAGCAAGGTTATGCTTAAAATTCTACAAGGCAGGCTTAAGCAGTATGTGGACCGAGAACTCCCAGAAGTGCAAGCTGGATTTCGAAGGGGCAGAGGAACCAGAGACCAAATTGCAAACATGCGCTGGATTATGGAGAAAGCCAGAGAGTTCCAGAAAAACATCTACTTCTGCTTCATTGACTATGCAAAAGCATTTGACTGTGTCGACCACAGCAAACTATGGCAAGTTCTTAAAGAAATGGGAGTGCCGGATCACCTCATTTGTCTCCTGAGAAATCTCTATGTAGGACAAGAAGCTACAGTTAGAACTGGATATGGAACAACTGATTGGTTCAAAATTGGGAAAGGAGTACGACAAGGCTCTATATTGTCTCCCTGCTTATTTAACTTATATGCAGAATTCATCATGCGAAAGGCTGGACTGGATGAATCCCAAACCGGAATTAAGATTGCCGGAAAAAATATCAACAACCTCAGATATGCTGATGATACTACCTTGATGGCAGAAAGTGAGGAAGAATTAAAGAACCTTTTAATGAGGGTGAAAGAAGAGAGCGCAAAATATGGTCTGAAGCTCAACATCAAAAAAACTAAGCTCATGGCCACTGGTCCCATCACCTCCTGGCAAATAGAAGGGGAAGAAATGGAGGCAGTGAGAGATTTCACTTTCTTGGGTTCCTTGTTCACTGTAGATGGTGACAGCAGTCACGAAATTAGAAGACGCCTGCTTCTTGGGAGAAAAGCAATGACAAACCTAGACAGCATCTTAAAAAGCAAAGACATCACCTTGCCAACAAAGGTCCGTATAGTTAAAGCTATGGTTTTCCCAGTAGTAATGTATGGAAGTGAGAGCTGGACCATAAAGAAGGCTGATCGCCGTAGAATTGATGCTTTTGAATTATGGTGCTGGAGGAGACTCTTGAGAGTCCCATGGACTGCAAGAAGATCAAACCTATCCATTCTCAAGAAATCAGCCCTGAGTACTCACTAGAAGGACAGATCCTGAAGTTGAGGCTCCAGTACTTTGGTCACCTCATGAGAAGAGAAGAATCCCTAGAAAAGACCCTGATGTTGGGAAAGATGGAGGGCACAAGGAGAAGGGGACGACAGAGGATGAGATGGTTGGACAGTGTTCTCGAAGCTACTAACATGAGTTTGGCCAAACTGCGAGAGGCAGTAAAGATAGGTGTGCCTGGCGTGCTCTGGTCCATGGGGTCACGAAGAGTCGGACACGACTGAACGACTGAACAACAACAACAACAACAACTGGCAAGCCAGGTGCCCCCCTCCACCCCCTCCACCTCTGGTTCTTCCTGCCAAAGTGCAGAACCTTTCCCCTCTTGAAATTCTTTTTGTTACAGTCATTGTGAATCCTGTTTCTGTCTTCTGTGGCACTAGCTCCTTCTCCCAGTTTGGATGGGGAACAAGCCAAGGGAAGGAAAATGTGTGTGAGTTGTTGGTTTATGCTAGAAGATGAGGAGACAGAGACATTCCTGCTCTATGCCGGGCTCCAAAGCTGAGCTTGAGCCTTCCTGGGAACCTAATGCAGAAGCAAGATCTGTAAGAGGGGGAGCCCCTCTATCTTTTGCTCAGGTTGTATATATGTGCAAATAAAACCAGGTATCCTGAAGACTCCACAGTCTCTGCTAACGTTCGTTCCCAGAAAACAAACCCCGGGTAAGGAGAAGCACTCCTGGACTTTCTTGTTCCACAGAGATTGGGGTTCTGGGTAAGAAAAGGACACACCCGAGAGGTCAGAGGAATGGCGGATCATGGCATCTCAAATGACATAGGTGCCCTGTATGATGCAAATTCTGGCGCTGCCTCCCCCTTGCCTCACACCTTCCATAGCATTTCATAGTTGTTGCCTCCCAGAAGCTGTGCACCCGGTGCAACCGAACTGGCCGTGTTCCAGTTCTACCAAAAATTGAAGGCGATGCATTATGTAAGATGAGTTTTGAGGCTGAAATCAAAGAGCTTGTGAATGGCAAAACTAGGAGAAAATTGTTCAAATAAGAATAAAGTAAGTATACAAAAATTTGAAAACGAAAATTTTATTTTCCGGTTTATTATTGTATATGCTTTGAAATATATTGATATACTGTATTTTCCGGCACACAAGATGTGGTGTATATACTGGGTGTATAAAAGGACCCCCAACATTTCCAGTTAAAATATAGAGTTTGGGATATATTCGCCGTATAAGACTACCCCTCTTCCAACGCACACCAAATAAATTTTTTTAAAAACATATTTGATTTCAATATGGTAATTATAATTCAAATACTTATGACGTGCAGGTACTTAGCAGGAAAACTGTCACTTATAAACATAAGGTTGTTCGTCATCAAACATGTAAACATAAAACAGTGCAAGTGGATTAAAGTTTTCCCAATTTTGTTTGTTTTCTAAGCTGTCAACCAAACTGGAACTGATGATGATAGGAAGATAACAAACAAAAGAGAGAGCGAGAGAGCAAGTGCCGGGCCAGTCCCTGGTGAGTTAGCAACACCCATCATAACTGCAAGCTACAGTATTTTTACAGGTTTTGCTGGCATGACAGTTTCCCTTAAAAGCCTTCAAAATCCTCCTCTTCGTCATCTGATATCATAAGTACATCAATGATATCTTGCGGTGCATTTGTAAGGCAGTCATCGTATGGATCAAATTCCGTATCGGATGGTGTGGTCTTAGCTTCGGCTTCCTCTTCATCTTGCCACAAGTAGTTGTCCTCCGTACCATCTAATGAATTTGATATGCCACACTTCCTGAAAGACTTGATTACTGTTTCTGCACCAATATCATTCCAGGCTTTTATGACAAACTTGCACAAAACACCTAACTGTGGAGCACGCATGTTTCCTCCTTTTGTGAATGACTTTTTGCCGCTAACAATCTATTCATTCCACTGTTCTCGAATGCGATCTTTAAATGGCTTGTTTAGGCACACATCCAGTGGCTGTACCAACAATGTCAATCCTGCAGGAATAACTGCCGCATCTGTGTTTAGTCTTGCATACCTTTGCTTGGTGTTGGGAGTTAAATGAGCCCTGAACAGATCCCTCACCAGTAGACTATGTTTTTTAATAAGTCCACCTGGTTGCCTGCTCCATACATTATCAAGCCATAGCTTTACCCCTTCTTCATCCATCCAGCCTTTTTCATTCACATGTACAAAACAACCAACAGGGAACTTGCGTTTTGGCATTGTTTTTCTTTTAAAAAATAATCATTGGTCTCAGTTTGGCTCCATCAGCTGTGCATCCTAGTACCACTGTAAAACTGGACTTCTCATGTCCTGTTGTTTTAATTAAAATTGTTTTTTCACCTTTTTGATGGACAGTTTTATTTCCAATCATATCAAAATTCATTGGAGTTTCATCCATATTTCCAACGCATAGCCATGTTTAGTGCGCTGTTGTATTACATTTTGATGGAAACTATCTACTTTGCTATCAAGATCTGCAGGTAATATTTGGGCCATTTTTGTCTTTTGCCTCAATACCATATTATGCCTTCCCATGAATCTAGTACACCAGGATACAGTGGCCTTAAATCTGTTGCTGTGATCTGGGTTAGATTTGGCCCACTGAAGTGCAAACAAACAAACTTGGTTGGTCTCTAAGATGCTACTGGAAAGAATTTTATATTTTACTAGTGGTTTAAACCCGTTAAAATAACGGGCGCTAGAACATTTCTGACACAAAACCCAAGGTCCTGAAGTGTAGGGAGCAGGGCAAACCATGCGCTCCCTAAACGGCGTTAAGATTCCTGAGGGAGAAATGACGGCGTGTTTCCATTTATTGTTCCTGTCCTAAACATACTTACTGCACGAAGCATGGTTTGCTGCCTCCTCCTCCTCCTCCTCCCCTCACTTTCTGCGCGCGCGCGATGCTCTCCGCATACCTGTCACTCGCCCAGAAATAACACGCTGCCGCAGACACCCACGGCTGACACCGAGCTCGAGCTCAGCAGAACCCTGCCTTAATCCCGCCCCTCCGGTCTGGGCTGCCTGGTGGGCTAGGCCTGCGCTTGCTGCTGAGGGAATGGAGTTAAGGGCTGGGAGCAGACATGATGGTAGGTTCCTGCGGAGCTCCCACCGCCGTTGTGGTGAGGTCTTCTGGCCGGGGGAAGGGGCAGCCGAGGGAGAGCAGTGACAGGAGGGGGCTTTTTCCCCTGGAGTGGTGTGGGGCTTGGGGACGGTAGAACAGGTTTCCTTCCGGATGTGTGGGGATCCCAGTCCCTTTCGGCGGCGGAGGCGGCGGCATCATCTCCCGGGAGGCTTCACCCCCCACCCGGTTCTCCTCCTCCTTCTGCCCAGCGGCGATAGTGGCAGCGTGGCCTCCCTTCTCGGCATCCCTTCAGCCTCTGGAGCGCCAGCATTCCATTTCAACCGCCGCTTCAACTGACGCTGCTGCTCCTGGCCCAATCTCTCTGCTCCAATCCCTGTGTCCGTGGGGCACATGCTCAGTAGCGCAAACCCAGAGACACAGGGACTGGATGCAGAGACACTTGCGTTTTATATATATAGATTTCGTGTCACTACCTAACTGTTTTGGCAATGCTCATTCACCATGTCTGCTACATGTTTTTCGAGTTCTGGCCAATGTGGGGTGCCTCTTCTTAATGCACACTTACCCCTTGGCATACTCTTTAACGCTTTTTCATTTGCTTTCCAGTCCTGAACCATCTTTTCTGTTGCTCCATATTGTCTTGCAGCAGTGTAGTTATTATGTTCCATAATAAGTTATTATGTTTACAACTTTAAGTTTGAAACTGGATTCATATTTCTTTCTTCTTGCTGGTGGAGCCATGATGGGGTTTTGACTGTTGGACATTTGTATACGTCTGGTTGGCTGCAGGAAGCTCCTGCAGCCAATCAGAAGCCGTGCCAGCGTCGCCGCCCACACAGAGGCATCCGTGGCTTCTGGTTGGCTGCAGGAGCTCAGCCCCTGTGCAATTGGTGGGATTCCCCCTGCAGGCTGACCAATCCTGCAGGCCTTTAACCTTGAGACGGGCGGGAATTCATCCTCTATTCGCCCAGCTCCCAGCTGCATCGGTTCAGCTCCTCCAGCACAGCTGAGCTCTTTGTCTCCCAGTGCGGCAGAGCACATGTTCGTAGATCAGAGCATGTGTTCATAGATCAGCTTCAGAGCGGATTGTGGCTGCTTCCCTCAAGCCGAGCTGAGCCGTGCAAAGCGCGGAGACCTACTGCCCTTTGTCTCCAGCTTCTCCATGTGCTGCCTCAAAATCTCATAATTCCCGAAAATTTTGGTCCTTAATAAATAGAAGAACGAAGAAATATCCCTTGACGGTTATTCCGGCCCCTACGTGGGAACAGTTCCTGAGAAAGTATTTCTCCGTGGCAGAGACTCCAGTCACTCACTTGGGTCCTTCCTTTAGTCCCCTTCCTGTTTGGCCAAATACTGACCCTGCCGAAATTCTTGAATTGATAGCTCAGTTGAAAACTGGTAAGGCCCCTGGGCCGGATCTGGTTCCGGCTGAGGCTATAAAGCTTCATTCTGTATGGTGGGCAGGGATATTAGCTAAAACCTTTGATGCAATAAATGCCACTGGCTCAATACCAGCAATGTGGAAGGAGGCCATTATAATCCCTATCTATAAAAAAGGCCCCCCCCGGTGACCCAGGGAATTACAGAAACATTAGTTTGTTATCCATCATTGGGAAAATATATGCCCGTTTTCTGTTGGTAAGGTTGACAAAGTGGTCTGATGAGGCTAACTTGATTGGCCACGAACAAGCTGGTTTTAGATTAAACCGATCCACAACAGATCAAGCAATTGTTCTTTATCATTTAGCCCAGAAATATTCGACACCCCGACGGGGCCAACTATGCGCTGCGTTCATAGACTTGAAGGCAGCGTTCGACAGTATCCCGAGAAAAATACTCTGGGATAAACTTGCCTGTTGGGGTATAGATAAAAGGCTTCTGTGGCTTATTTCCCAACTTCATGATGGGTCCGTGGCCAGGGTGAGACTAACACCTGCTGGTGATCTAACTAAGCCTGTGCCAATAAATAGGGGAGTACGCCAGGGTTGCATTCTAGCGCCATTACTTTTTAACTTATTTATCAGCGATATGAGGAACCCCCTAGCCGACGCACACAAATTTATTCACGCCCCGCGTATAGCAGATTATCGCTGTCCATTACTTCTTTACGCAGACGATGCGGTGCTACTCTCCTACTCTAGAGTGGGTTTAAGGAGGGCACTAAAGATTCTTGTGACCTACTGCCATTTAAATCACCTGTCTATTAATCATTCCAAGTCTAAAGTATTGATATTTTCAAGGAGTCGGAAACTCTATCCGTGGAAACTGGAGGGAACGAAAATTGAACAAGTGTATAAATTCAAATATTTAGGAATTTATTTTCAGTACAATATGGGGTGGAAATCACAAGTCGAATACTTATACAATAAGACAAAAGCCCTGACTCACTCTCTCCTCCGTTTTTTCTTTTCTGAGGGGGCCTTATACGTTCCTGCAGCTCTGAAAGTGTACAGCATTAAAGTGATGGCCACAATGGCTTACGCTGCCCATGGGCTGCTTTTGCAAATCTTGCACCTTTAGAGTCAGTCCAAAGCCAATTCTTACGCCAACTATTAAAACTACCATCATGCGTAAGTAATGCAGCCATTCGCTTAGAAATGAAGATCCCCTCAGTTGAGTCAGTTTTGTGGAGGCGAGTTTTGATTTATTGGCTAACCCTTTGGCATAAACTCCCGAACCACTATCTTATTCAATGCATGTGGCGGGATGATTTCACAAATTTGTGGACTGGAAAAATCCATGCCAAATTGCTGGCTTATGAGATTTCTCCTTCTGAATTGCTCAAATTGGATCTTACAGCGGCAAAAAGGTGCATAAATCAAAATCTGGAAGATGTGGAGCTATATCAAAATCTCTTAACTGGTGGAGGAGTTTGTTCACCGTTAAATATTGGCATTACCCCTATTTACCAAGTTCCATCTTATTTAACATCTCTCACGGTTGCTTCTCATCGATACGCCTTCATTAAAGCTAGGTTTAATGCTTTCCCATCAAACGTGCTGAGTCACAGATTTACTAAGGGCCACGTTTCCCCCATGTGTGCCTGTGAAAATAAATCAATTGAATCTCTACAGCATGTAATGTTCAATTGCCCTATGTACAGTTCGATCCGTGCCAGTATATTAAATCCGATAATTCAGTCCATTGCGGATAAGCCAGTTGACCTATGTCTTGCTTGGGCTCTTCAAGATGTGGACCCTTACATAACCCTACAGGTTGCTAGATTCCTAACAGCTGTTATTGCGTATAAGAGACGAAATGGGATGTTAGCTGATTAATGAAATTACAAATATGTTTTCCAAAACGAAATTAGTCACTGATTTTAGTTTTATGCTTAAATTTTTAACTTTTTTAAAAATTTCTCTGAGATATGCTTTTATGGAAATGTTAATATTGGTCCTTGTGAGTTGTGTTTTTATTTGCGGCTTGTACGGTGCCGTTGTTTTATTTGATTCTCCTTTGTTTGTTCTGTTTGTTCTGTTTTTGTATTGTAAGATGGGCGCAAATGCCGAATAAACATCTATCTATCTATCTTCTCCATGTGCTGCCTTTTCTCCATCCAGCATGCCAGCCTCCCTAGCGCTCCAGCAGCAGTGGAGATACAAGTGTGTGCCAGATGGGTGAAAGAGGTGTGTTTTTCCAGGCACAGCGCAGCCGTATGCAGCGACTGCAGATTCTCCAGTCCAGCTCAGAGGTTTCAGCACCCGCCCTATAAGACGACCCCCGATTTTTATACACTGGAAAATACGTATATGGAGGAAGCAACATCTTTTAAGTGCTTTTGGCCTCTAAAGGTCTTAATCTGGACACTGCCCATTGCCAGAAACCCACCGCATGTTCTTAACACTTTCAATCTTCAAAGCCTCACCCTCACAGCAGTGCAAAAGGAATTTACATACATCAAATTGTGCTACTCTTTGCATTTTAAAAAGTTACCTGACTCTGAGTCTGCTTTTTGTTGGGTGACCTGATTTGCATTGATTTTTGATGTTTCTGACTGATACTCTGTAACCTGCCTGTTGGCCAACAGCAGGGTCTTTTTACACACACACTTGCAGGTTGGAGAGGGGTCAGTCTGGATAATACCCTAAGTTCCTTCCTTTTCCTGGAAACCCTGCTTTAAAGCAACATTTGCCTTTGGCCCGCAAACATGGGACATGTCCAGGTTTGTATTTTGTTTTCCTCATGACCTTTGTGCATCTATTTTTTATGTTTTAAGAGGGCAAATTGAAAGAGAAATTGTATTGCAAGTTGCAGAAGAATAAAAGGTTGCATTTGAAACAAAAGCACAAAAACTGGGGGGTGGCCTCCTCAAATATTTTATTGGGGGGGCAGACACCCCTAAGCCTTTAAAGTTGGCACCTATTCCCTACACCCACAGGTCTCAGGATGTTTACTGTGGGAATATGGCCAGGTGTATCTTCCACGTCTTCTGTCCACAAGCCACTCTTCACAGGCAAGACAAACTGGAACACCTTCACAGTATAATCCCAAAAACCTGGACTCACAACTGCTAGCTGTGAGCACCAACTCAGCAAGCAATAACCAGATGTCGTTCCAGAGGTTTTAGAAGTAATCCTTCTTTTATTTCTACAAGTTAAACATATTTACAGAATACACAGACTGTGTGAGTTTGCAGCTTCTCACTTCAGTCACCTAGCAGAGAAAAGAACAGCACAAATTTTCCACAGAGCTGAGAGTTAGGAACACAGTATCAAAGTAAACTCCTCCCCTTTCTCTCTCCACTGAATCAGGAGATTTTCAGAAAGGGAGGGTTGAAAATGCTAACAACCTCCCCTTTTTTCATTCCGACCTTTATGAAAATCTAACACAAATGTAACCTCTTTACATATACACCAAGTTGTTCCTTATTAACAGCTTTGGTCAAAGCATCTGCAGGAATTTCCTTTCCTGGCATATATGAAACTTTCACAACTCCACTTTTAATACACTCTCTGGCCTGGTGCAATTTAATTTGTAAATGATTCATTTGCACCCTTCTGAGTGGATTAACTCTATGCAGGCTTTGTTGTCCTGGTAAACCTGAATTGTACAAGAAACTTTCACTCTCACATCCTGACATAGTTGTTGCAACCACTCCACATCCATGAGAGAATGAGTTGAAGCGTTGAGTTCAGCTTCACATGTACTCATGCTCACTGTTGCTTGCTTTTTGCAAGACCAATCAAACAAACCTTGATTGTATAAGTAACAGACACCTGATGTACTCTTGCCGTCCATTGTGTCACTGCCAAAACTGGCGGCTGCATAGATTTCTAGGCCTCCAGACTTTTGACTAGTAAGTCTTAGCCGGTGATGTACACCAGTGTTTTTCAACCACTGTTCCATGGCACACTAGTGTGCCGCGAGATGTTGCCTGGTGTGCCGTGGGAAAAATTGAAAAATTCAAGAGAATTACTTTATATATAGTCAATATAGGCACAGAGTTAATTTTTTAAACATTTTCTAATGGTGGTGTGCCTCGTGATTTTTTTCATGAAACAAGTGTGCCTTTGCCCAAAAAAGGTTGAAAAACACTGATGTACACTATCCTTCAGATATCGAACAATGCATTTTAGTGCCTTGAAATCTTGCACTGTTGGATTATTAGTGCATCTGCTAAGTAGATTCACAGTAACGGCAATGTCTGGTCTGGTACACCTAGCTACAAAGCTGAGCTTGCCTAACACACTTCTAAACAATGTGGTGTCAGAAAACGCTTCAGCATTTGTATCGTGCTGATAACCTGTGACCATGGGGGTGTCTAAAACGTTTGCGTCAGTTAGATTCAACTTTTCAATCAAATCATTGATTTTATGTGTTTGGTGCAGCAAAATGTCACCTTTCTCATTTCTCTCAACTTTCAGAGATAGATAGTTACTGACTTCTCCTAAATCTTTCATGTCAAAATTTTGCAAGGGTGTTTTTGTAGATGTTTACATCCTTCCAGAAAAATAAAATATCGTCAATGTAACACACACAATACAGTTTCTGTTGATTGCACTCTTTCACAAATACACAAGAATCTGCTTTTCCTTGCTGGAAATCTAAGTAAAATAGTACATCAGTCAGTTTAGTGTCCCAGCAACGAGCACTTTGTTTCAGACCATATACTTTTTTCACTTGCACACCATTCTCTTTTTGATTTGTACGCCATCTGGTTTTAGCATGTAAATGTTCTTGTCAAGAACACTGTATAAAAATGTGGTATTCACGTCATGGTGAGAAATAGTCATGCCTTCTTCAGTGGCAAGTTTCATCAACAGTCTGGTGCTTTCACATTTGACTGTTGGTGAGCACATGTCATGTTAATCTTGGTCAGGAACCTGAAAAAAACCACGTGCTACTAATCTAGCTTTATGTCTGACAACTTTACCATGCTGGTCAGTTTTTATCTTAAATATCCACCGACTGTCTACAAATTTCATACCTGGTTCTTCTGGAACCAATTCCCAAGTTTCATTTTGTTTCAAGGAATTCAACTCAGACTTCATGGCATTAAGCCAAGGCTCTGCATCTTTAGCTGACATGTTTTGAACCTCTTTGTAACAAGTTGGTTCAAAGACTGAGTCTGAACTACTGGTAGTGACAGCTTTGGCAAATTCTTTGGGGAAATGCTTTGGCGGTATTCCTTTGGTAGCTCTTTATGCAAAATTATCAGATCCTCTGGGTCAATTTTCTCCCTAGGAGAACGTTGGCCCACAGTAAACAAAGGTTGTACATCTGCATCAGCCTCTGACTCATTTCTACCTGGGGCTTTAGCACTGTGAAAGTCTGAGTCAGAGTAAGACTCTTCACCACCACCACCACCACCACTAGATTCATCAATAGTGACAGGCTCTGCAGACTCTGCCTCTTTCTTTTCTGGTTTAGGTTTTGCATTCTCATAATCAGATAGTGGGTAACGCTGGAAAATACCAACTGTATCCCACTTAGGATTACAGTCCATACTCCTGGTCAATCTAATTGTTTTCGTGTCTGTCATCAGCACATGATATGAGCCTTTCTCATACCCCAGAAAGATACGTTGTACCCACACTTCTGAACCAAAAATTTTCAAATGCTTCACAAATGGTTTTCTCTGAAACAGCATTTTGTACAGAGTGCACCCGATGGCTGATTGATATCTGTGGTTGTAGACATATGTAAAACACAACAGTGCTTCTCCCCAGAAAGGATTGGGTAAGCCTGAGTCATGCAACAGTTTTAATCCCTTGTTGCAGGGTTTGGTTTATTATCTCACATAAACCATTTTGCCAAGGAGATCTGGGCGTGGTAGTGAGGTGCTCAATGCCCTGCTCAGCAAGCTAACTTTCAAACTCTTCTGAACAAAACTCTCCTCCTCTATCAGTGAAAAAGCTACGTATATGTTCATCGTGCACATTTTTAAGCCATGCACAAAACTGTTGAAACCTTGAAAAGGCTTCAGACTTCTTCTGTAGCACATAAACCCAAACATATCTAGAATATGTGTCAATCAGAACCAAGAAGTAGTGTGAGTTTCCTCTAGAGGGTGCTAGAGGTCCCACCAGGTCAGCATGTACCAGGTTTTGGTACCTCTCTCCCTGATTTCTCACCTTTGTTTGATTTTGTTCTCTGCACAAGAGACACACTTCATATGATAAGGACACTTTTGAACCTTCATGCCCTCAACTATATTTTGCATTTTTGCCACAGCCTGGGAATTAAGATGCCTAAATAATAAGTGATAATTATATAAACCATCTTTGCATTTAGCATAAAGAATGAGCTTATTGTCTTGAAAAATCTCAAGTCTTTGTGAATACCAGCTTGAGACCTTGAGATGTAAGCTGGGAAACAACAAATTACCTTGCAAATGAGGAACATACATAACATTTTTAACAGTTGCATTAAGATTCTGCAGAGAAATAGTTCCCTGAGCATAACTTCTAATTGTCATTCCGTCGGCCTGATGTATCGCCCCCTGCTGTTCTTCAAGATGAATAAAGATGTTCTTGTTGTTGGTCATGTGCCTCATAGCTCCACAACAAAAACTGAATGCGTGAGCTCATCAGAACAGCGAGAGATCAAACCTTTCGACGCATGCGATCCCTGAGATTTACTTCCTTGTGGCTCTGGGCCTCCTCCACCTTTATCTTTGCCTTTGAAGTTGCTCCTTTTCTTTGAAGTTGTCCGACACTGGTCTCAATAATGGTCTGCTTCTCCGCAGTTGTAACAACGCCGTGTCTTCAAAGCTTTCGCAGCAGTTTCACTTTCCCTTGCTGAATGCTTAAACACATTTTCATCAGCTTTGCCCCGGCTATCTTTAACAGTTTGCCTGCGGTCCCACTCATTCAAAAGTGCAGCAGACACATGGTCTGGTGTTAATCTATCATTAGGAAACATTGAAATCTGAGAAGCAATTGCATCATACGACTCATCTAGGCTATTAATTATCAGCATGGAAAAAACAGCTTCAGAAATAGTCAAATCTCTCTGGGCACGATCTTGTCTGAGGCGTTTCATCTGAGATAAATGACTGGGTAAATCAGCATTTTTCGGCAGCTCCATTCTACACAGTTTTTAAAAGTAAAGGACACTTGACCCTGCTCCTTACCTGAGATGTAAATCTCGAAGTTTGTCTCAGCAGCCAAGCATGCAGCCACCAACTACTGTATCAAACGCTGAACCATCTGTACGTCCAAATGTCCAGCAGGGCGGAAGGATCAGGAAGTTCCAAAAATCTCTGAGTGGTAAGGTAAATTACAAGAATTTCCTGAAATGGCCCTTCTCAAAAACAATCTAAGAGGGAAATCAAAGCAAAAATTTATTGGGCAATGGGAGCTCTACAGGAGATATATGTTAAAAAGCACCAAAAGCTTTATTTCCATGCCAGCATTTGAGGAATGAAAATAACGGGAATAAGATGGATGAAAGAATGTGGAGATTTTTGTTTGTTTGTTTAAGAATGTACTAGAGAGCATGTATAGAATGCTTTACTGAGTTGTCAGGATGAAGTAGAATTATAGTTTAGATTATGAGTTTTTCTTTTTTTCTTTCTTCTTTCTCTCTCTCCCTTCTCCCTTTGAACAAGTTGGTACATTGATTTTGGTAATACAGGTAGAATTGTGAAATTAAAATACAAACAATCAAAACGTTACTGTATGTGGTAACGTTTATTTGGCTTTTTGTAAATGTATTGACCAATGATTGTAATCGTGTATTTTCATTTTGTTAACTAAAACTATGCAATAAAAATATTAAAAAATAAATAAAAAATAGATGTCAATCAAACAAAGGTCTGGTTTAAAAAGTGTGGATTTGCCTGGCTCCTAAAGCTGTATAATGGTTTTTCTGACCTTTCTATGGATTCTTTTATGAGAATTGAGTTTGGAACTTTCACTGAAGCTCTTTCCACATTCCAAGCACTTATAGGGTTTCTCCCCTATATGAATTCTTTGATGGGAAGTGAAAGAGGAGCTCCGATTGAAGCTCTTTCCACATTCCAAGCACTTATAGGGTTTCTCCCCTATATGAATTCTTTGATGGGAAGTGAAAGAGGAGCTCCGACTGAAGCTCTTTCCACATTCCAAGCACTTATAGGGTTGTTCCCCTGTATGAATTCTTTGATGGGAAGTGAGAGAGGAGCTAGTAGTGAAGCTCTTTCCACATTCAAAACATGGATAGGGTTTTGCTCCTGTATGAATTCTTTGATGGGAAGTGAGGCTGTGGCTGTGACTGAAGCCCTTCCCACATTCCACACATTGATAGGGTTTTGCCCCTGTATGAATTTTTTGATGGGAAATGAGATGGGAGCTCTGACTGAAGCTCTTTCCACATTCCACACACTGATACGGTTTCTCCCCTGTATGAATTCTTTTATGGGAAGTGAGACTCTGGCTGTGACTGAAGCTCTTTCCACATTCCACACACTGATAGGGTTTCCTTTCCGTATGAATTCTCTGATGGGAAGTGAGATTTTGGCTGTAACGGAAGCTCTTTCCACATTCCACACATTGATAGGGTTTCTCCTCTATATGAATTCTTTGATGGGAAGTGAGAGACGAACTCTGACTGAAGCTTTTTCCACATTCCACACACTGATAGGGTTTATCCCCTGTATGAATTCTTTGATGGGAAGTGAGAAAGGAGCTATTAGTGAAGCTCCTTCCACATTCAAAGCACTGATAGGGTTTGGCCCCCGTATGAATTCTTCGATGGCAATTGAGATGGGAGCTCTGACTGAAGCTCTTTCCACATTCCACACACTGATAGGGTTTCTCCCCTGTATGAATTCTTTGATGGGAAGTGAGACTCTGGCTGTGACTGAAGCTCTTTCCACATTCCACACACTGATATGGTTTCTCACCTGTATGAATTCTCTGATGTGAAGTGAGTTCGGTGCTCAAACGGAAGCTCTTTCCACATTCCACACATTGATATGGTTTATCCCCTATATGAATTTTTTGATGGGAAGTGAGATGGGAGCTCCTACTGAAACTTTTTCCACATTCCACACACTGATAGGGTTTCTCCCCTGTATGAATTCTCTGATGCTTAGTGAGAGAGCTGCTATCAGTGAAACTCTTTCCACATTCCACACACTGATAGGGTTTCTCCCCTGTATGAATTCTTTGATGGGTAGTGAGATTGTGGCTGTGACTAAAGCTCTTTCCACATTCCACACACTGATATGGTTTCTCCCCTGTATGAATTCTCTGATGTTTAGTGAGAGAGCCGCTATCAGTGAAACTCTTTCCACATTCCACACACTGATAGGGTTTCTCCCCTGTATGAATTCTTTGATGGGAAGTAAGTTTAGAGCTCTGACTGAAGCTCTTTCCACATTTCATACACTGGTAGAGTTTCTTTCCAATGAGATTTTGTTGATGAGAAGTGGAATGGGAGCTCTGACTACAGCTTCCTCCACTCTCCAAATTTTTACATGGCTTCTCTCTGGGGATTTTTTTGTGGTCATCCTTGTTCTCGATTTCCGATTCATCATAATCTGCAATGGAAACAAACAGGTATAAGGGCCACAGGAACAAATGGAGAAGAACTGAAGGGAGTTGGGTGTGTGTTTATTACCTGTGTTGTTTGTTATTAATGAACATATTTATTATTGGATTCTGATGAGTTGTTGAATGTTGCTTTGTTTGATATACAGTAATGGCCAAAATTGTGGAAGCCTTTTGGAAAAATGTGTGTTTCAGAGGTTTAGTGGCTCATAACAGCACTTCTTTTGGAGTAATACCATGAAATAATATATCAACTGGAAGATGATTTAATCAAGAATGCAATCCAAAAAGTTTGTTCAATTTCCAGTATTCTATCAAATGTTATAGCCAAATAACCAGAAAAAGGAAGCACAACTTGCTTAGGTTGACTTACCGGTATGTCAGTGTGTTATATGATTGATGGTTGATTTTTTGTATTCTTTCATTTAGTGAGTTTGTAAAACATAATAAAATTATAGAAATGGCACAAAGAGTTGATTGGTCAACCAGAAAGCGATGTAAAATTGTACTATTAAGTGAACAAGGCTACAGTTATGAAAAATCTGATGAAAGATTGTGGTAAACTTAACCAAAGCTGGCTTTCTGTATTTTTGAAGAGGTATAAGGAGACTCAGTCACTATAAAATCAAACTTGTAAAGGCAGGAAATGGTGCACAAAGGCAAGTGATGATCGAAGAATGGAGAGACTGTCCCTACATGACAGAAGAAAATCCTCTCCGTGTATAAAAGATGACATGGCCCAATGTAATGTGAAGTTAAGTGCTAGGACTGGTCTAAAGGCTAGAATTCTAAGGAAAAAGCCACTGTTATTTCTCAAGCAAAGGTTGAAAAGAATAAACCCATGTTAAGTGGACAACAGAACAATGGGACAGTGTTATTTGGAGTGATGGGACCCAAATCTCCTTGCTTGGGGGCTTCCGGTTTGGCGCCATCCCCGCCGGTCGGGAGAAACCTCGCGTCCGAGGTTTCTCCGTCGCTGCGGGGGGGGGGGGAAGTCAAGACTGCTATTCGACCCCCAAAAACCACCAGGTGGAGAGTCCTGGTGCCGTGGGATCTGGCGGGCCCCCCAGGGCGCCTCCCTTGCTCTCCGTTTTGCCCTAGTAAGGGCAGCCGTGACGAGCGAGGTTGAAGGCGTGGGGGCTGTGAATTTATCACTAGCTTCGCAGCGGGAAGTAGTGGTGCCGGCGGGGGAGAGCGCCAAATTCTTCTGTAATTCGGCTGATTGGACCTTGTGAGTACCAAACTTGCTAAAAATTATGAAAACTGAGAATTGATTTAATTTGGAAGTTTTGGGAACTCTAAAAACGGAAGTTGGTTCCTTAAACGTTGAAGAAGGAGGAAGCAGTGAGATTTTGAGTTCTGACACAATTTATGGACTTTGTAAATAGAAAATTTCTGAAGCTTTTAAGATACAATTGTTCTCTTCCTGAGATATTGTTTGGACTGCATAAGCTTGCTGGACTTTGTGGACTTTACTGACCTTATGGACTTTATTGATTTTTCGGATTAAATGGACTTTGAGGATGCCCAAAAGGAAATGGTCTAGGGACTTCAAAATAAAAGTTTTGGAACTTTTGTGCAATTTAACAGAAGGAATCGACCAGCTAAATCAGCTAACGGGGACAGTACTAACTGCGGACCTAGCTGTGCAAGAAAAGGAATTTAAGGCCTTTTGTGAGAGCTACAAGGACAATTACAACAAAGAGGAGAAAATCCGAGGAAAAAAGGGTGGATTCAATCAGTCGAGGAAAAGTAGGAAAATTAGGAGGCAGAAAACAACAAGAAGGAAAAATGGGAAAACTGTAGGAAAAAAGAGTGTCCGGCGGAAGGCGGTACAGACTCTGGTTGTTGAAAAACTTTCAAGGACATATGAGATAAGAATGGAGTACAAACCAGTTTCCCAGGACTATGGAATTATGGTATTTGAAAGGGAGGGGGTGGGTTGAAAAACTTATGAACTTTGTGGAAATTTCTTTTTGCTATTATGGTTTGACGTATGGTATGTTAATGGATAACGGTATGGTCTTAAAACGAATGATGAGATAAAGGGGGGAAGGACTTTACGGTAATAACAATGAAAGCTTAGAAGTACAGTGAATGTGGAGGATAGTTAAAAATGCTGAATTAGATTGGTAAATTGGAAAAGTATTTTGTAAGAAATATTAGTAAATGTAAGAAAGAGAGGAAATAATATTGGGATTAATTGGTAATAACTGTAAATTAGGTTTCTGGTTGGAGTCAACGGGTGGGAGCCGGGGAAGCCCTTAAGGTTAAGATGATATGTGTATTGTAAGTGATTAAATTGGCAAAGTATAAGTGTTCACCCCAGGGAGAGGGGGGTTTATTTGGTATGCTCCTCTTGGTGAGAGAAAGGGGGGTTAGAAAAATTTAATCATGTGTTGTAATTTGATTGTAATTTGGTTATAATTGGAAAAAGCGTAATAAATATTATTATTATTTTTAAAAAAACAACAAATCTCCTTGCTTGGTAGTGATGTCATGAAATACGCGAGAAGAATCAGAGAAGATTTACGTCCTACTTACATTACATTGACTGTGAAACACCCAGATAGTGTGATGATGTGGGTTGTGTGGCAGCAAAAGGTGTGGGCAGAATTTGCAATAATAATGGGAATGTAAATGCACCAGAATGCATAAATGAAATACTGGAGCCCAAACTGAAGCATTCCACAAGTGATCTTTTCCCAGATACTAAACTTATTTGTTTGTTTGTTTTCTATCTCAACAGGATTCAGCCCCATGTCATGTTGTTGCTGTGTGCAAAATGTGCTTTCAAGATAATCTTATTCCACTGCTGGAATTGCATGGGAAGAGCCTACCATATTTTTCGCTCCATAGGATGCACTGTTTTCCTCCTAAAAAGAAAGGGGAAATGTCTGTGCGTCCTATGAAGCAAAGGCACTGGACGGCAGTGGAGTCCCTCAGCTGCCGCTTCAGTTGTAAGTGGAGGGATCCCTCTCCTCCGGGTTCCCATCAGCTTTTGGGCTGAGGAGGAGAAACGTGCAGCCCAAAAGCTGCTTTGGGCTGTTTGTTCACCCCTCCTTTGCCACTGGCGGTGGCAAAGGGGGGGGGGACAAGCAGCCCCATGCGGCCCTGCTCCCTGCTAGCAGCATGGAAAGAAAAGCGCCAGCCGCTTTCTTACCAGGCATCTAGCAGGGAGAACTGACGCACGGGGCTGCTGTGCGTCCCTGCTCCCTGCTAGTTGCACGGAAAGAACAAGCAGCGTCCCTTCCCCTGTCCCCCGCTTCTCGCTGATCGTGGCGGAGTTGGAGGGGTGGCGGAGGGATGCTGCTGGTTGCTCCCCGCCAACCCCGTTTGCCAAAGAAGGCTTGTTTTTGCAATTGGGGTTGGCAGGGTAGAACCAGCAGCATCCCTCCACCGCCCCCACCCCCACCTTTTAGGGGAGGAAAACCAGAAAAAATATTTTTCCTGGTTCACCTCCTCTACAAACGAGGTGCGCCCTATGGTCCCGTGCGCCCTATGGAGCCAAAAATACGGTTATTGGAAATCTATGGAACCGACTAAAGAAACTTAAGCCCAATTAACAGAGGCAATAATTCAGTCTTGGTTTCACATTATTACAGCTGCAGAACTAAAAATTTGTTTCACTTCACGGGAGAGCATTGTAACGCGGTAATTAAAGCTAAAGGTTACCAATGGTTACCAAAGTTCTCATGTTTTTTCTTTATGACTGCTGTTCTAATTAATAGGTAAGGGTAAAATGGGCCATCCCAATCCCAAAGAAGGGCATTGCAAAAGAATGTTCCAAATACCACACAATTGCGCTCATTTCACATGCTAGCAAGGTTTTGCTAAAAATTCTACAAGGCAGGCTTAAGCAGTATGTGGACCGAGAACTCCCAGAAGTGCAAGCTGGATTTCGAAGGGGCAGAGGAACCAGAGACCAAATTGCAAACATGTGCTGCATTATGGAGAAAGCTAGAGAATTCCAGAAAAACATCTACTCCTGCTTCATTAACTACGCTAAAGCATTTGACTGTGTCGCCCACATCAAACTATGGCAAGTTCTTAAAGAAATGGCAGTGCCGGATCACCTCATTCGTGTCCTGAGAAATCTCTATGTGGGACAAGACGCTACAGTTAGAACTGGATATGGAACAAGTGATTGGTTCAAAATTGGGGAAAGGGTACAACAAGGCTGTATATTGTCTCCCGGCTTATTTAAATTATATGCAGAATTCATCATGCGAAAGGCTGGACTGGATGAATCCCAAACCAGAATCAAGATTGCCGGAAGAAATATCAACAACCTCAGATATGCTGATGACACAACCTTGATGGCAGAAAGTGAGGAGGAATTAAAGAACCTTTTAATGAGGGTGAAAGAGGAGAGCGCAAAATAAGGTCTGAAGCTCAACATCAAAAAAACTAAGATCATGGCCACTGGTCCCATCACCTCCTGGCAAATAGAAGGGGAAGAAATGGAGGCAGTCAGAGATTTTACTTTCTTGGGTTCCATGATCACTGCAGATGGTGACAGCAGTCACGAAATGAAAAGACGGCTGCTTCTTAAGAGGAAAGCAATGACAAACCTAGACAGCATCTTAAAAAGCAGAGACATCACCCTGCCGACAAAGGTCCGTCTAGTTAAAGCTATGGTTTTCCCGGTAGTGTTGTATGGAAGTGAGAGCTGTACCATCAAGAAGGCTGATATCCAAAGAATTGATGCTTTTGAATTATGGTGCTGGAGGTGACTCTTGAGAGTCCCATGGACTGCAAGAAGATCAAACCTATCCATTCTGAAGAAAATCAGGCCTCAATGCTCACTGGAAGGACAGATCCTGAAGCTGAGGCTCCAATACTTTGGCTACCTCATGAGAAGAGAAGACTCCCTAGAAAAGACCCTGATGTTGGGAAAGAAGGAGGGCACAAGGAGAAGGGGACGACAGAGGATGAGATGGTTGGACAGTGTTCTCGAAGCGACTGGCATGAGTCTGACCAAACTGCGAGAGGCAGTGAATGATAGGCGTGCCTGGCGTGCTCTGGTCCATGGGGTCACGAAGAGTCGGACACGACTGAACGACAACATAGTGGGCCAATATCATCTTCATGCCTGTTTCATCTTAATTTTGGGGAAGACAAATTACTATACAGAGAGATTTAATAATGTAGAAAAAATAGGATGGAATATTTTAGATTTCCCCTCTGGGTAAAGGTAAAGATACCCCTGACCATTAAGTCCATTAAGATTCTGGGGCTGTGGCGCTCATCTTGCTCTGTAACATTCTCCTTTCCCTTCCTCCCCCACAACAAACACTCTGTGAGGTGAGTGGGGCTGAGAGACTTCAAAGAAGTGTGACTAGCCCAAGGTCACCCAGCAGCTGCATGTGGAGGACTGGAGACACGAACCCGGTTCCCCAGATTACGAGTCTACCACTCTTAACCACTACACCACACTGGCTCCCAGGAGCTGGGACCGAGCAACAGGTGCTCACCCCGTTGTGGGGATTTGAACCAGTGACCTTCTCATCAGCAAGCCCTAGGCTCGGTGTTTTAGACCATAGCGACACCTTCATCCTAATAAATACTCCTTCATAAAAGTTATTGCATTACATTCATCATTAAATTATCTTTCCATTGATATATTATTTTATGGTATTACTCCACACAAAAGTGGTGTTATGAGCCATCACACCTCAGAAATACACTTTTCACAAAAGGTTTTCCCCATTTTGGCCACTAGTATAAGTTGTTCGTTTTAAAGTTAATGTTCTTTTTATATGGGATCAGATTATTATTATTATTATTATTATTATTATTATTATTTATGTTTCATGCCAGATGGGTAGGGTATAAATAAAAAATATTATTATTACTACAGTGGTACCTTGATTTAAGAGCAACCCTGTTCCGAAAAAGATACCACTGTAGATGCCACTGTATTACCATCGTCGTCATCATCATCATCATCATCCTCACTGCTACCACTACCTGAGATTCAAAAAGCTTGGCTCTTCTCTGGGATAAATTTTGTTTGGCCCAGTCATGGCATCCCCTCCATCTCCAATGTCAGTCGTCTCTTTGGTCAACCCAAGACTGACAGGAGCAAAAACAAACAGAAAACATGAAGCTACTTATCTTTCCTAACAATTCTGAAACTGACATTTAGGTGCCCTGGGCAGTTCAGAACAGCCCAATTGTGGAAGAAAAAGGAATAATTTGAGGAAGATTAAAACAAAATTGAAAATTCTTTCTAGTAGCACCTTAGAGACCAACTGAGTTTGTTCCTGGTATGAGCTTTCGTGTGCATGCACACTTCTTCAGATGCCTGAAGAAGTGTGCATGCACACGAAAGCTCATACCAGGTATGAGCACACGAAAGCTCATACCAGGTATCTGAAGAAGTGTGCATGCACACGAAAGCTCATACCAGGAACAAACTCAGTTGGTCTCTAAGGTGCTACTAGAAAGAATTTTCAATTTTGTTTTGACTATGGCAGACCAACACGGCTACCCACCTGTAACTTGAGTAAGATTGTTCAAAGAAAAAACTGAAATTTACTATTTATTGTGGGAGTCTTAGGTGTTATATGGGGCACTGTTAAATTCTTTGAGAATATATGAGGTTGGTCACATAGAGGTATTTTTTGAATTTCCTGGCAGATATGACGATCCCACAGGGAGCCTTACCAAGAGAGGCCACAATCCCACAATTCTCCTCCATGACGTCCTTATGCAGAGCTCTCTGGTCAGGATTCAGCAACGCCCACTCCCCTCTGTAAAACGAACAGCGACATCTTCAAAGAACAATGGACCCTAAAAGAAAAAAAGAAATGTCCTCCTCTGAGACAGCATCAATATGCTTCAAAGCACACTGGACTGTGGAGGCAACTGAAGAGATTTATGTGAGACTAATCAGCCTGGTTTCTGCTGCCTTCCAGTCAATGCATGAAGTCAGAACCGACTGACAAGGGAATCATTTGTATCTTGTGAAAAATGGATGCTAGGGTCTAGTGGGGGTCCTCACCCAGGGGTCCTCAGGAGTTGCTCCCCACCCACCCCCATTCAGCTGCTTCTGTCTCCTTTTCTTGCACTCAGACTCTCTGCCACTTTCAAGACAGACTCCTGGGATTGGGTCCCTTTTACTTTACTCTGAGGGCAAGGTATGTATCTGGCCAATCCCCTGATGGCCAAGTGGGCGGGGCCAAACACATCTCCCTTGAAATTTAGGCGGGAAATATTATTATTATTATTATTTGATAGGTTAACACACACACAACCTTTGATGCCAAGCTCCCTGCAGGCTGAGTGAGTAGCAGCACCGAATTCCGGCTGCTTTTCCAGCAACAATCCCTTTGGGACAGAAAGGATGTGGTCCTGGGATGCCCTGCTCTGGGTGCGAGGGGATTGCTGCAGTGGCCTCCGTGTGGAGCTACCCTTGGAGATGATTGGGAAACTGGTTTGCAATGCAGCAGCCAGACTATGAGCTGGGATCCCTCTCTTTATTCCTGGCCTTTCTCTCCCACTTTAACTTCCTTTCTCCACGTGGATTTTTTGGGGGCAGGGGGGGCTAGTCCACCTCCTTGTCCAGCTTTGGAAAACCATTTGCACATGTTTCCTCTGTTGTGCAATGACGCTGAGCGATGTCACACAGAGTTAAAGTCCTTTGTTGAAAGAAGGGAGATTTTAATGAAAGGCCAAATGAGTTTGGGACCCTCTGATCTCCAGGAAGGAGAGCGTTGCAGACCTCGCCCCTCCCTGGCAGGACCCTCTCCTCCCCCTGCATGAGCAGATCAGGCCCCCCAGGCTGGCACCCTCCCCTGCTGCAGCCCTGGGACCCCCACCGCCTCCCCACTGCACCCTCTGGGGAGAGAGAGAGAGAGGAGACTCACCAGATCCCAGGAGGGGACAGCCATGCAGCCCTTGCAGGAGAGGACTGGGGAGGGAGGGGCCTTGGCTCTGGAGGACCTGGCCCCCCTCTTGCTTCCTGTCCTCTCTAGGAAGGCAGCTCGGTTCCCTTTAACCCTTGCAGAGCCTCAGTCCACCCCGCTCAACCCTCTCCTGCTTGGCAGAACCTCAGATTTTTATTATTTTTTAAGGATTTAGGTGTGCAAACCTTTCCCCTGCCAAACTGCTCTTAGATGTCCCTCATGGCAGCGGGTCCTGAGTTCTAGCACTGCTGAAATCATCACACTGGCTACCAAAGAGGAACCAAGCGAAGTTCAAAAGAAATAAATCCTATTCTCAGCATAAATGAGTAATACTTTCTTATGCATGCTTTTTATGCAAAATGGACTGAAAATGGATGGTTGTTATTATGTTTAGGGAAGCTTATAATATTTGATGGACTATTGTATTTTAATATTTTGTTGGAAGCCGCCCAGAGTGGCTGGGGAAAACTAGCCAGATGCGCAGAGTATAAACTATTTATTATTATTATTATTATTATTATTATTATTATTATTATTATTATTATTATTGCTAATAATTGGTTGCAAATAGCATAACGTTGAAAGGCTAGTGAAATATGGGGAGCCCTAGAGCATCTGCTTGGCATGCAGAATGTCCCTGCGTCAACCCCTGGCTGACATCTCCTGCAAGGGCTGGACGAAAGCCCTGCCTGAAACTCTGGGGAGCTGCTGCCAGCCAGTGTAGACTAGGGGTCCTCAATCTATGTCCCGTGGGTCGAATCTAGCTAGCCAGGGTCGTGAATGCATGACCATTTCAGAACCCGCTGAGTGTCCGAGGCTGAAAGCATCTTGCAGTCCTCACGTGGTGGCGGCTCTATCAATGAAAGACCTGAGGGCAGGGGCGTCGCTGGGGAGGGGCGGTAGGGGCGGGACGCCCCCAGTGACAGGAGAGGGTGGGGGTGACAAGCAGTGGGTGGGGGTGACAAGCGGCGGTCCCTCCCGCCACTCCCACGCGCTGCCGCTTCCTCCGTCACCCCGGGAGCAGCAGCGCTGCTTCTCCCGGGGTGACCGGTGGTGCCTGGGGAGTGGCAGGAGGGGCCGCTGCTTGTCACCCCCTTGCACCGCCGCTCGCTCCGTCGCCGTGGGAGCAGCAGCGCACAGTGTGTGCGGTGCTGCTGCTCCCGGGGCAACGGAACGAACGGCGGCATGTGGGGTGACAAGCGGCGGCCCCTCCCACCACTCCCACGCGCCGCCGCTCCCTCCGTCACCCCGGGAGCAGCAGCGCACGGCCCACCTCCAGCCGCTGAAAAAGGCCGCTGAAAGAGGGGGCTTTTAATCTTGCCGTTACCCCTTCCACAGTTAGTTGTGCTGGTGGAACGGCAGATATCTGGCTAGGTATAGCATCAAAGTCTTTGTTAAGCGAACAGAGAATAATAAACACATATTGAATGTCAGGTATTACCATGTCTCTTTGGATTAATTCGCCACGTATTGCCTCCAGACGCCTCAAGTGTGCTGCCAAATCACCACCAGGCTGCAACTTTGTCTGGTACAGCTGCTTAAAGAATGTTAAGGCAGACGCTGACTCCTTTCTGACATGAACTGCTGCAAGGCTGTTCCACATCTCCTTAGCGGTTTTCTTGTTTCTTATATAGACTACCTGCTGGTCACTCACAGCCAAGTTAATTAATGCTCTGGCTTTTGCATCTCCTTTCGACCAGGCATCAGTCATAGGGTCAGGAGGGCTTTCAGTTACATCTCGTGAAGTCAAGAGTGCCTCCACCCGAAATGACCACAAACTATAATTTTCATCAGTAAGTTGTGGAAACGTCAAAGCCTTCTCAACTTCAGAAACCCGGTCCACCATTCTTCTCAAACGCACAGGACCGCAACAGCAGCAGCAAAAAGAAAAAACCTTTCTTAAGCTATTCTCCAACTCCAAAACTATACAGTCATCCAGGCCCGTCTCAGAGGGATCTGCCGCCCTGGCGCAGCGATCCCTCGGCGCCCCCAGCCTGCCGCCTCTCCGCCCGCCTCCCTCCCGCGCTGGCCGCCCCTCGGGAGGGGGGGTGGGCGAGCGGGGGATGAGAGGCGTGGCGTTGGAGCGGGCGCCCGCACTCCGGCGGGCGGAGGATGAGGGGCGGGCGGACGGGCGCTCGCGCACCGGCGGGAGGGCGGGCTGCAAGCCAGTCACCCTCGCCTCCCAGAGCCCCAGCTGGAGTGCTGGAAGGTCGCGCAAAGCCCCGCGCCGCTTCAGCGCTCCAGCTGGGGCTCCGGGAGGCGAGGGCGGGCGGCTTACAGCCCGCCCGCCCGCCGGCGCGCGAGTGCCTGCCTGCCCATGGGGGCGGGGGCGGGTTGGGGAGGGGGAGCCCGGTATGCCGGCGGGCTCACGGGGGCGCCCCTGGGGTGCCCTGCGCCCTGGCGCGCCGCGCCACCGGCCTCTATGGATGAGACGGCTCTGCAGTCATCAACTCAATGGCTGGGCCCATAACCAGATGTTGGCATATTAAGCTGAGCAACTGCGCAACAAGAAGGTTGAGGAGACTGTAGAGCAAAACTAGGAGTGGATTTAATAAAAAGCAAAAATAACAGAAATTACATTAGCTTACATTACATTACAAAAACATGACCCATCCAGTGACCCACCACCCAGGGTACTGAGAGAGGTACGCAGACCTCCTTATATACCGTACCCGATTACTGACACGCCCCAAATCAAGACAAACTCAGCATCACCTGCTGCACTGTCCCACAGCTAGAAAACTAGGTCAATTAATCTCCTTCTTGCTTTTAAAGAGATATTTCTGTGGAACAGTAATGAACCTTAAATTAACATCCAACACCAAGGTCCACCAGAGCGCCTCATGACTGAGTGGGGATTTGAACCCTGCTCTCCCCCTCCTCCTAGTTCAGCCTTCCAACCACTACACCTCTTCCTGGCTCCATTTTCCATCTCCCCAGCTGCCCAACCCCATCAGCCTTCTCTGGCTCCAAGGAAGACTCCACCACCTTCCCCATGCTCTGCTCCTCTTCTGGGACCCCTTGAGGCTTGGAGGACCCTCCTAGGGGTCTCCTCCCTCTCCAGGAAGAGCAGGGCTGTCCTCAGAAGAGGAGGCAGAGCAGCCCTTGAACGGCTGCCAATGCTTGTCTTTCCTTTGGACTGGAGCATTGGATATAGCAACGTATATCGTAGATCAGAGCACATGTTCGTAGATCACCTTCAGAGCGGATTGTGGCTGCTTCCCTCAAGCCGAGATGAGCCGTGCAAAGCGCGGAGACCTACTGCCCTTTGTCTCCAGCTTCTCCAGGGCACAGCTCTGCTCTGGCTGCTTTCATACGGTCGGTCGCCGCATATGGTGGGGATGCGGCCGCGTTTTTGAGCTCCTTCCACCGTATGCAGCGACTGCAGGTTCTCCAGTCCAGCTCAGAAGTTTCAGCACCCGCCCTATAAGACGACCCCCGACTTTTATACGCTGCAAAATACGTATATGGAGGAAGCAACATCTTTTAAGTGCTTTTGGCCTCTAAAGGTCTTAATCCGGGCACTGCCCATTGCCAGAAACCCACTGCATGTTCTTAACATTTTCAATCTTCAAAGCCTCACCCTCACAGCAGTGCAAAAGGAATTTACATACATCGAATTGCGCTACTCTTTGCATTTTAAAAAAGTTACCTGACTCTGAGTCTGCTTTTTGTTGGGTGACCTGATTTGCATTGATTTTTGATGTTTCTGACTGATACTCTGTGACCTGCTTGTTGGCCAACTGCAGGGTCTTTTTACACACACACAGTCACACACTTGCAGGTTGGAGAGGGGTCAGTCTGGATGATACCCTAAGATCCTTCCTTTTCCTGGAAACCCTGCTTTAAAGCAACATTTGCCTTTGGCCCGCAAACATGGGACCTGTCCAGGTTTGTATATTTTTTTTAAGTGCGCAGCTGCATGCAACAACAACAACGAACTTTATTTATTTGCATAGCCCACAGGCCGTTGCATCCAAAAACAAAACAAAACACATATTTCAGATACTGATAAAACCATATATAACCAATAAAATGAGCTGAATCGGGATTCGGCACAATTAAAACAATAAATGAGATCTTAATTATGAGGGGGCACTGTTATTTAGCTGGCAGCCCTCAATTTCATGGCCCTCTCAACAAATCTGGCTACCTTCTCCGTTGTCGGGGTATTCTGGTCTGCCAGGAGGAAAAACAGCATGTCCTCGGGCGAGCGGCCTGGAAATGCGAGTATAAGCGACATGACGATCTCTTCCCTCAAGTCTTTATATAAGGGGCAAGACAGGAGTACATGTGATACAGTCTCCACATTACCGACTCCACAGGGGCAGAGTCGATTATGGAATGGTGTTTTTGAGAATCGGCCTTCAAGAACAGCGGAAGGTAGCATATCCAATCTGGCCAACGTAAAAGCTCGTCTATATTTTGGAATAGTTAAATTGGACAGGTATGCCACCTGGGAGTCCAGGTAGGAGGGGGGAAGATGAATATACCATGCACTGAATTTCTTAATGATGGCCAGATTATTTTGCTGTTTGATATTCTTCAGGTGCTGTTTAATGAGGCTTTTTGCCTTGAATAGGCCCATTGTGAGTAAATGCTGTGCATGCAAGCCACACGAGAGGAGTTTTTGGTGTACAGCCTTTTCCCATGAGCTTTTGTGTACATCCCGTGTGACTAGATGCAATAGCCCAGATGGATTTAGTTTTAGACGGAGCCAGTAATTTAATGTTCTTTGCCAAGTCCGTGTTTCAACAGATGGAAGGCTGGCCTCAAGACGTAGAGCCGCATTTGGTGCGCATGGTGGAACGGCAAAGATCTGTCTTAGAAATTTTGATTGGACCGTTTCCAGGATGCTACACTGAATCCCCGTCCAAATAGGAGCCCCGTAGAGTAATTGTGCCAAAGCTTTTGCTTGAAATACCTCTAAGGCTGCTGGGATATACCTGCCTCCCTTTGTATAGAAAAAGCGCGACAGAATCTTAGCGCTTTGGGATGCTTTTTCACTGGCATATTTTTGATGTGCCACCCACGACCCTGTTGACTGTAAGACAATTCCCAGGTTTGTATTTTGTTTTCCTCATGACCTTTGTGCATCTATTTTTTATATTTTTTAAGAGGGCAAATTGAAAGAGAAATTGTATTGCAAGTTGCAGAAGAATAAAAGGTTGCGTTTGAAACAAAAGCACAAAAAACTGGGGGGGTGGCCTCCTCAAATATTTTATTGGGGGGGCAGACACCCCTAAGCCTTTAAAGTTGGCACCTATTCCCTACAGCCACAGGTCTCAGGATGGTTACTGTGGGAATATGGCCAGGTGTATCTTCCATGTCTTCTGTCCACAAGCCACTCTTCACAGGCAAGACAGACTGGAAGACCTTCACAGTATAATCCCAAAAACCTGGACTCACAGCTGCTAGCAACTCCACTTTTAATACACTCTCTGGCCTGGTGCAATTTAATTTGTAAATGTTTCGTTTGCACCCTTCTGAGTGGATTAACTCTATGCAGGCTTTGTTGTCCTGGTAAATCCTGAATTGTACGAGAAACTTTCACTCTCACACCCTGACACAGTTGTTGCAACCACTCCACATCCATGAGAGAATGAGTTGAAGCGTTGAGTTCAGCTTCACATGTACTCTTGCTCACTGTTGCTTGCTTCTTGCAAGACCAATCAAACAAACCTTGATTGTATAAGCAACAGACACCTGATGTACTCTTGCCGCCTGTTGTGTCACTGCCAAAACTGGGAGCTGCATAGATTTCTAGGCCTCCAGACTTTTGACTAGTAAGTCTTAGCCGGTAATGTACACTATCCTTCAGATATCTAACAATGCATTTTAGTGCCTTGAAATCTTGCACTGTTGGATTATTAGCGCATCTGCTAAGTAGATTCACAGTAACGGCAATGTCTGGTCTGGTACACCTTGCTACAAAGCTGAGCTTGCCTAACACACTTCTAAACAATGTGGTGTCAGAAAAAGCTTCAGCATTTGTATCATGCTGATAACCTGTGACCATGGGGGTGTCTACAACATTTGTGTCGGTTAGATCCAACTTTTCAATCAAATCATTGATTTTATGTGTTTGGTGCAGCAAAATGTCACCTTTCTCATTTCTCTCAACTTCCAGAGATAGATAGTTACTGACTTCTCCAAATCTTTCTTGTCAAAATGTTTTTGCAATTTTGCAAGAGTGTTTTTGTAGATGTTTACATCCTTCCAGAAAAATAAAATATCATCAATGTAACATACACAATACAGTTTCTGTTGATTGCACTCTTTCACAAATACACAAGAATCTGCTTTTCCTTGCTGGAAACCTAAGTAAAATAGTACATCAGTCAGTTTAGTGTGTCAGCAACGAGCACTTTGTTTCAGACCATATAGAGATTTTTCACTTGCACACCATTCCCTTTTTGATTTGTGGTTTATTCTCTCACATAAACTATTTTGCCAAGGAGATCTGGGCGTGGTAGTGAGGTGCTCAATGCCCTGTTCAGCAAGACAACTTTCAAACTCTTCTGAACAAAACTCTCCTCCTCCGCTTCATGCCGCCCAGGCTATTCTACATCATTCTCGTGGGGGGGGGGTCATTTTCTATAAAAGCGCTTTTAGCTTGCCAAACAGGGTACGTCTCTGGTGTGAAGACAGGGAAAGACAGAGCCATTTGGCTGCTTTGTGCAGAAGCCATGTCTGCGTTTAATTAACAGCAAACACTTCCCTTCATGCAACATAAAATAAGCCTGGACTCTCAACAAACTTCTATCTCCCCTTCAATGAGTGCACTTAATCAAGCAAAATGGAAAAGTGTCTCTGCTATCTTTTGGCAGCAAGCAGCATACCTTTGTAAATAAAACAGCTTGTAGAAACAGCTTCAGCTCTGAAGTGCAGCAGTCAGCACGTCTCAGCAGCCAAGCACGCAGCCACCAACTACGGTCTCAAACGCTGAACCATCTGTATGTCCAAATGTCCAGCAGCGGCCAGAATTGTAGTGGCAAGAGGGTGGAAGGATCAGGAAGTTCCAAAAATCTCTGAGTGGCAAGGTAAATTACAAGAATTTGCTGAAATAGCCCTTCTCACAAACAATCTAAGAGGGAAATCAAAGCAAAAATTTATTGGGAAATGGGAGCTCTATGTTAAAAAGCACCAAAAGCTTTATTTCCATGCCAGCATTTGAGGAATGAAAGTAATGGGGAAAAGATGGATAAAAGAACGTGGAGATTTTTGTTTGTTTGTTTAAGAAAGTACTAGAGAGCATGTATAGAATGTTTTACTGAGTTGTAAACATTCAAAGTAATAAATGTTGATGCAAAGGGATTAGACGGGAAGTCAGGATGGAGGAGGCAGAATTATAGTTTAGATTTTTTCGCTTTTCTTTTTTTTCTCTTTTTTTCTTTCTTCATCTTCTTTCTCTCTCTCCTTTTTCTCCTTTTGAACAAGTTGGTACATTGATTTTGGTAATACAGGTAGAATTGTGAAATTAAAATACAAACAATCAAAACGTTACTGTATGTGGTAACGTTTATTTGACTTTTTGTAAATGTATTGACCAATGATTGTAATCGTGTATTTTCATTTTGTTAACTAAAACTATGCAATAAAAATATTGAAAAATAAATAAAAAATAGATGTCAATCAAACAAAGGTCTGGTTTAAAAAGTGTGGATTTGCCTGGCTCCTAAAGCTGTATAATGGCTTTTCTGACCTTTCTATGGATTCTTTTATGAGAATTGAGTTTGGAACTCTCACTGAAGCTCTTTCCACATTCCAAGCACTTATAGGGTTTCTCCCCTATATGAATTCTTTGATGGGAAGTGAAAGAGGAGCTCCGACTGAAGCTCTTTCCACATTCCAAGCACTTATAGGGTTGCTCCCCTGTATGAATTTTTTGATGGGAAGTGAGAGAGGAGCTAGCAGTGAAGCTCTTTCCACATTCAAAACACGAATAGGGTTTTGCTCCTGTATGAATTCTTTGATGGGTAGTGAGACTATGGCTGTGACTGAAGCCCTTACCACATTCCATACATTGATAGGGTTTTGCCCCTGTATGAATTTTTTGATGGGAAGTGAGATGGGAGCTCTGACTGAAGCTCCTTCCACATTCGACACACTTATAGGGTTTCTCCCCTGTATGAATTCTTTTATGGGAAGTGAGACTCTGGCTGCGACTGAAGCTCTTTCCACATTCCACACACTGATAGGGTTTCGTTCCTGTATGAATTCTCTGATGGGTAGTGAGACTATGGCTGTAACTGAAGCTCTTTCCACATTCAAAGCACTGATAGGGTTTCTCCCCTGTATGAATTCTTTGATGGGAAGTGAGAGAGGAGCTCTGACTGAAGCTTTTTCCACATTCCACACACTGATAGGGTTTCTCCCCTGTATGAATTCTTTGATGGGAAGTGAGACTCTGGCTGCAACTGAAGCTCTTTCCACATTCAAAGCACTGATAGGGTTTGACCACTGTATGAATTCTTTCATGGCAATTGAGATGGGAGCTCTGACTGAAGCTCTTTCCACATTCCACACACTGATAGGGTTTCTCCCCTGTATGAATTCTTTGATGGGAAGTGAGACTGTGACTGTGACTGAAGCTCTTTCCACATTCCACACACTGATAGGGTTTCCTTTCTGTATGAATTCTCTGATGGGAAGTCACATTGTTGCTGTAACGGAAGCTCTTTCCACATTCCACACACTGATAGGGTTTCTCCCCTATATGAATTTTTTGATGGGAAGTGAGATGGCAGCTCCGACTGAAACTCTTTCCACATTCCACACACTGATATGGTTTCTCCCCTGTATGAATTCTCTGATGCTTAGAGAGAGATCCTCTATCAGTGAAACTCTTTCCACATTCCACACACTGATAGGGTTTCTCCCCTGTATGAATTCTTTGATGGGTAGTGAGACTCTGGCTGTGACTAAAACTCTTTCCACATTCCACACATTGATATGGTTTCTCCCCTGTATGAATTCTCTGATGCTTAGTGAGAGACCCGCTATCAATGAAACTCTTTCCACATTCCACACACTGATAGGGTTTCTCCCCTGTATGAATTCTTTGATGGGTAGTGAGATAGTGGCTCTGACTAAAGCTCTTTCCACATTCCACACACTGATAGGGTTTCTCCCCTGTATGAATTCTCTGATGGGAAGTAAGTTTGGAGCTCTGACTGAAGCTCTTTCCACATTTCATACACTGGTAGAGTTTCTTTCCAATGAGATTTTGTTGATGAGAAGTTGAATGGGAACTCTGAGTGCAGCTTTCTCCACTCTCCAAATTTTTACATGGTTTCTTTTCTCTGGGAGTTTTATCATGGTCATCCTTGTTCTCAATTTCCAATTCATCATAATCTGCAATGGAGACAAGAAGGGATTAGAGCCTCAGGAGCAAATGGAGAAGAACTAAAGGGAGTTGGTTGTGTGTTTATTACCTGTGTTTTTTTGCCATTAATCAACATATTTATTATTAGATTCTGATGAGTTCTTGAATGTTGATTTGTTTGATATATAGTAATGGCCAACATTGTGGAAGCCTTTTGGAAAAAATGTGTGTTTCAGAGGTTTAGTGGCTCATAACAGCACTTCTTTTGGAGTAATACCATGAAATAATATATCAACTGGAAGATAATTTAATCAAGAATGCCATTCAACAAAGTTTGTTCAATTACCCATATGCTATCAAATGTTATAGCCAAATAACCAGAAAAAGGAAGCACAACTTGCTTAGGTTGACTTACCGGTATGTTAGTGTGTTATATGATTGATGGTTGGTTTTTTGGTGTTCTTTCATTTAGTGAGTTTGTAAAACATAATAAAATTATAGAAATGGCACAAAGAGTTGATTGGTCACCCAGAAAGCGATGGAAAATTGTACTATTAAGTGAACAAGGCTACAGTAATGAAAAATTAGATGAAAGGTTGTGGAAAACTTAACCAATGCTGGCTTTCTATATTTTTGAAGAGGTATAAGGAGACTCAGTCACTATAAAATCTGACTGGTAAAGGCAGGAAATGGTGCACAAAGGCAAGTGATGATTGAAGAATGTAGAGACTTTCCCTACATGACATAAGAAAATCATCTGGGTGTATACAAGATGACATGGCCCTATGTAATGTGAAGTTGAGTGCATTGTTATTTCTCAAGCAAAGGTTGAAAAGAATAAACCCATGTTAAGTGAAAACAAAATAGAAAATTCTTTCCAGTAGCACCTTAGAGACCAACTGAGTTTGTTCTTGGTATGAGCTTTCGTGTGCATGCACACTTCTTCAGATACACGGCTACCCATCTGTAACTGGACCCATGTTAAGTGGACAGCAGAACAATGGGACAGTGTTATTTGAAGTGATGAGACCCAAATCTCCTTGCTTGGTAGTGATGTCATGAAATACGCGAGAAGAATCAGAGAAGATTTACATTCTACTTACATTACATCGACTGTGAAACACCCAGATAGTGTGATGATGTGGGTTGTGTGGCAGCAAAAGGTGTGGGCAGAATTTGCAATAATAATGGGAATGTAAATGCCCCAGAATGCATAAATGAAATACCGGAGCCCAAACTGAAGCATTCCACAAGTGATCTTTTCCCAGATACTAAACTTATTTGTTTGTTTTCTATCTCAACAGGATTCAGCTCCATGTCATGTTGTTGCTGTGTGCAAAATGTCCTTTCAAGATAATCTTATTCCACTGCTGGAATTGCATGGGAAGAGCCTACCATATTTTTTGCTCCATAGGATGCACTTTCTTCCTCCTAAAAAGAAAGGGGAAATGTCTGTGCGTCCTATGAAGCAAAGGCACTGGGCGGCAGTGGGATCCCTCAGCTGCCGCTGCAGTCGGGAGTGGATGAATCCCTCTCCTCTGGGCTCCCATCAGCTTTTGGGCTGAGGAGGGGGAACGTGCAGCCCAAAAGCTGCTTTGGGCTGTTCGTTCATCCTTGCTATGCCGCTGGCGGTGGCAAAGGGAGGGGGGACGAGCAGCCCCATGCGGCCCTGCTCCCTGCTAGCAGCATGGAAAGAAAAGCGCCACCCGCTTTCTTACCATGCAGCTAGCAGGGAGAACGGATGCACGGGGCTGTTGTGCGTCCCTGCTCCCTGCTAGTTGCACGGAAAGAACAAGCAGCGTCCCTTCCCCTGTTCCCCGCTTCTCGCTGATCGCGGCGGAGTTGGAGGGGCGGCGGAGGGATGCTGCTGTTTGCTCCCCGCCAACCCCGTTTGCCAAAGCAGGCTTGTTTTTGCAATCGGGGTTGGCAGGGTAGAACCAGCAGCATCCCTCCACCGCCCCCAACCCCAGCCTTTTAGAGGAGGAAAACCAGAAAAATATTTTTTCCTGGTTTACCTCCTCTAAAAACGAGGTGCACTCTATGGTCCCGTGCGCCCTATGGAGCGAAAAATACGGTTATTGGAAATCTATGGAACTGACTAAAGAAACTTGTCAGAAGCCACCCAGCAATAAAGCCCAATTAACAGAGGCAATAATTCAGTCTTGGTTTCACATTATTACAGCTGCAGAACAAAAATTTGTTTCACTTCACGGGAAGGCGTTGTAAGGCCGTAATTAAAGCTAAAGGTTACCAATGGTTACCAAAGTTCTCATGTTTTTTCTTTATGACTGCTGTTCTAATTAATAGGTAAGGGTAAAGTGGGCCATCCCAATCTCAAAGAAGGGCATTGCAAAAGAATGTTCCAACTACCACACAATTGCGCTCATTTCACACGCTAGCAAGGTTTTGCTGAAAATTCTACAAGGCAGGCTTAAGCAGTACGTGGACCAAGAACTCCCAGAAGTGCAAGCTGGATTTCGAAGGGGCAGAGGAACCAGAGACCAAATTGCAAACATGCGCTGGATTATGGAGAAAGCTAGAGAATTCCAGAAAAACATCTACTCCTGCTTCATTGACTACGCTAAAGCATTTGACTGTGTCGACCACATGAAAATTTGGCGAGTTCTGAAAGAAATGGCAGTGCCGGATCACCTCATTTGTGTCCTAAGAAATCTCTATGTGGGACAAGACGCTACAGTTAGAACTGGATATGGAACAACTGATTGGTTCAAAATTGGGAAAAGGGTACGACAAGGCTGTATATTGTCTCCCTGCTTATTTAACTTATATGCAGAATTCATCATGCGAAAGGCTGGACTGGATGAATCCCAAACCAGAATTAAGATTGCTGGAAAAAATATCAACAACCTCAGATATGCTGATGACACAACCTTGATGGCAGAAAGTGAGGAGGAATTAAAGAACCTTTTAATGAGGGTGAAAGAGGAGAGCGCAAAATAAGGTCTGAAGCTCAACATCAAAAAAACTAAGATCATGGCCACTGGTCCCATCACCTCCTGGCAAATAGAAGGGGAAGAAATGGAGGCAGTGAGAGATTTCACTTTCTTGGGTTCCATGATCACTGCAGATGGTGACAGCAGTCACGAAATCAGAAGACGCCTGCTTCTTGGGCGAAAAGCAATGACAAACCTAGACAGCATCTTAAAAAGCAAAGACATCACATTGCCAACAAAGGTCCGTCTAGTTAAAGCTATGGTTTTCCCGGTAGTGATGTATGGAAGTGAGAGCTGGACCATCAAGAAGGCTGATATCCAAAGAATTGATGCTTTTGAATTATGGTGCTGGAGGAGACTCTTGAGAGTCCCATGGACTGCAAGAAGATCAAACCTATCCATTCTGAAGAAAATCAGGCCTCGCTGCTCACTGGAAGGACAGATCCTGAAGCTGAGGCTCCAATACTTTGGCCACCTCATGAGAAGAGAAGACTTCCTGGAAAAGACCCTGATGTTGGGAAAGATGGAGGAGGGCACAAGGAGAAGGGGACGACAGAGGATGAGATGGTTGGACAGTGTTCTCGAAGCAACCAACATGAGTCTGACCAAAGTGCGGGAGGCAGTGGAAGACAGGAGTGCCTGGCGTTCTCTGGTCCATGGGTTGACGAAGAGTCAGACACGACTGAACAACAACAAAGTGGGCCAATATCATCTTCATGCCCGTTTCATTTGAATTTTGGGGAAGACAAATTACTATACAGAGAGATTTAATAATGTAGAAAAAATAGGATAGAATATTTTAGATTTCCCCTCTAGGTAAAGGTAAAGATACCCCTGACCATTAAGTCCAGTCGCAGATGACTCTGGCGGCGCTCATCTCGCTCTGTAGGCTGAGGGAGCCGGCATTTCTCCTGGGGTTCCAGGTCAATGTTTAACTTCCTTAGAACTAACGTCAGCAGAAACTGGTGTATCTTTAGGATCAATCCTTTTCTTTATTCATCCATATAACCTGAGTATAGGATGCAGGGGTCACATAATTGACACCCCAAGCAGATCTTGCTTCTCCATTGGTCAGAGCTTTGACTCCAGAACAGAGGAAGCCGGTCTCTGTGTCTCTAACTTCCAGCTCAGCTCCTGCACAACTCCCTCTGGCTCTTGCCCTCCTACCTAGAAGCCAGGTGAGATTGGGGGGGGGACATTTCCTGCGTTGCCCCATCCCTTTACTGCAGCTCCTGCAGCCCAGCTCATCCTTTGGGGATTCTGAGGAGGACACTCAAGGGGCCAGCAAAGCTTGCAGTCTTACCAAAAAAACTTATCCAAACAGTTCAGAAAAGTCCCCAATTAGATTCTGACCCTCCCTGGGTACAGGACCCCCAGGAATAGGAAGGAACTTAGGGCATCATCCAGACTTTACTGGCCAATGGAGCTGGCGTATAAATGTTGGAAGCCGCCCAGAGTGGCTGACTTAACCCAACCAGATGGGCAGGGTATAAATAAAAATTATTATTATTATTACAGTGGTACGTCGATTTAAGAACAGTCCTGTTTCGGAAAAGAATAAGTTTGTAAACCAAGGGACCACCGTATTACTATCATCATCATCATCATCATCATCATCCTCACTACTACTACTACCTGAGATTGAATAAGCCTGGCTCTTCTCTGGATGGATTTTGTTTGGCCCAGTCATGGCATCCCCTCCATCTCCAATGTCAGTCGTCTCTTTGGTCAACCCAAGACTGACAGGAGCAAAAACAAAAACAGAAAACCTGAAGCTACTTATCTTTCCTAACAATTCTGAAGCTGACATATAAGATGGCCTGGGGAGTTCAGAGCAGCCCAATCGTGGTAGAAAAAGGAACAATTTGAGGAAGATTCTTCAAAGAAAACACTGTAATTTACTGTTTATTGTGGGGGTGTTAGGTTCCCAGGTGTTATAGGGGGTGCTGTTGAGCTGTGTGAAAATATATGAGGTTGGTCACATACAGGTATTTTTCGAATTTCCAGGCAGATATGACGATCCCACAGGGAGCCTTACCAAGAGAGGCCACGATCCCACAATTCTCCTCCATGACGTCCTTATGCAGAGCTCTCTGGTCTGGATCCAGCAACGCCCACTCCTCGTCCGTGAAATGAACAACGAGATCTTCAAAGCACACTGGACTATGGAGGCAACTGAAGGGATTTCGGTGAGATTAATCAACATGGTTTCTGCTGTTTTTCAGTCAATGCATGAAGTCTGAACCAATTTAGAAGTTAATCGTTTGTATCTTATGAAAAATGGATGCCTGGCTCTAGTGGGAGTCTCACTCGGGGGTCCTCAGGAGTTGCTCCCCACCCCCACCCCCACCCCCCTGCTTCTGTCTCCTTTTCATGTACTTGGACTCTCTGCCGCTCTCAAGACAGACTCCTGGCGTGTGGTCCCTTTTTCTTTGCTCTGAGGGCCAGGTATGTATCTGGCCAACCCCCTGAGGGCGAAGTGGGCGGGGCCAAAGACATCTCCCTTGAAATTTAGGTGGGAAAAATATTATTATTATTATTATTATCATCATCATCATTATTATATTAGATAGCTTAACACACACACAGCCATTGATGCCTAGGTCTCTGGAGGTTCAGTGAGTAGCAGCACCCATTTCCAGCTGCTTTGCCGGCAACAATCCCTTTGGGACAGAGAGGATGTGGTCCTGGGATGCCCTGCTCTGGGTGCGAGGGGATTGCTGCAGTGGCCTCCGTGTGGAGCTGCCCTTGGAGACGACTGGGAAACTGGTTTGCAATGCAGCAGCCAGGCTATGAGCTGGGATCCCTCTCTTTATTCCTGGCCTTTCTCTCCCACCTTCACTTCCTTCCTCCATGTGATTTTTTTTGGGGGGTGGGGGGTGGGGTGGGGCTAGTCCACCTCCTCGTCTATCTTTGGAAAACCATTTGAACATGTTTCCTCTGTTTTGCAATGACGCTGAGCGATGTCACACAGAGTTCAAGTCCTAGGGACTTCTTTGTTTAAAGAAGGGAGATTTCGTGGGAGTCCTTTTTTTCTGAAAGGCCAAATGAGTTTGGGACCCTCTGATCTCCAGGAAGGAGAGCGTTGCAGACCTCGCCCCTCCCTGGCAGGACCCTCTCCTCCCCCTGCATGAGCAGATCAGGCCCCCCAGGCTGGCACCCTCTCCTGCTGCAGCCCTGGGACCCCCACCGCCTCCCCACTGCACCCTCTGGGGGTGGGAGAGAGAGAGGAGACTCACCAGACCCCAGGAGGGGACAGCGATGCAGCCCTTGCAAGAGAGGACTGGGGAGGGAGGGAGGGGCCTGGGCTCCGGAGGACCTGGCCCCCTCTTTCCTGGCCTCTCTAGGAAGGAAGCTCGGTTCCCTTTAACCCTTGCAAAGCCGAGTCCACCCAGCTCAGCCCTCTCTCGCTTGGCAAAACCTCAGATCTTTATTATTTTTTTATGGATTTAGGGGGGGCTACGCCAATGCCCAGATATCCTTTTGGGGGTGAGACTCTTTGTTGGACTCTGAGCATCGTCCTCTGTTGGCCGGAAACCAGAGGAACAGCTTGCAGGGAAAAGGGCTTTGCAGGAGGCAAATAATAGGTGGGGATCCTAGGGTCATCTAGTCCAACCCCCAGCAATGCAGGAATGTCAGCTAAAGCGTCCATGGCAGATGGCCGCCCGATCTCTGCTTAGAAACCTCCAAGGAATGTTTAGCTTGTGGCAGCAACGTAGCAAGTTAAACTGGTACCCGGGTGCGAAAATTTTTTTGCCAACCCCCCCTCCCCATCCCCTTAAAAGAGAGGTTCAGGTGCAGGAAAGGGGAGAAGGAAAAGCTGGAGGGGAGGATGGATAGGTCAGTAAGGAGGAGGAAGTAGCCATGGGGGGGGGGGCAAACAGTGGGGCACTGAAATTTCAAGGGATACCATGGGATAGAGCAGTGTTTTTCAACCTTTTTTGGGCAAAGGCACACTTGTTTCATGAAAAAAATCATGAGGCACACCACCATTAGAAAATGTTAAAAAATTTAACTCTGTGCCTATATTGACTATATATAAAGTAATTCTCTTGAATAGGAATCAAATAAACACAAAGAAAGTATTTTATAATTACTTTATTATGAAATAGTAAGTAAACAGAAATATGAAAAATTATAAAATACTTTATTCAGTGCGCAACCTGGGTCTGTTTGGCTGAACACAAAGCTGATATTCTGGCTGGATGTTTTGAGACTACAATTCCCATCATCCCTGACAACTGGTCCTGTTAGTTAGGGATGATGGGAGTTGTAGTCCCAAAACATCTGGAGCGCTGAGTTTGCTTATGCCTGATCTATACAATGCCTTTGAGCATGTATGGTATGCATTTGGAACTGACTGGAATAAAAGACAAGAAGAGCATACGTTTAAAGAAGATTGGGAAATGTTTATTGAATATATGGAGGAAAATTGAAAATGTGGGCAGCATTAAGATAAATTCAACCGTGTAAATAAGTTTTTACTGATGTAATAATGGAAAGCTGAATGGTTTAGTTTATATAAAATATGCAGGGATTTATGTTGTGCAAAATGAACCATGGAAAGAGAGGAAGTGAAGTCACTGACATTTTAAGGTGAATATTCTAAAATGTAAAACAGAAATTTAATTTTTAAAAATTCATTCTTGCATCGTGATCACAACTTGCATCGCACTTCTCCGTACTTCGGGTTGCAATACCGCAGCAGGTTAACTCAAACAGAGGCTGACTTCTAAGTACGCCATGCTTGGGAGCGCGCTGTTAAAGCAAGAGCTTTGGGCATTTCCCTCCTGGGTAGGCAAGACAGAAGCCGCTCCAACTCCAACTAAAGGAGTTCGGATCCTTGGAGTGGCCACCCTCCCGCTAGAAGCAGGGCTTGGAGGAGGCCGGAGAGCCCGCGGCCCCCTCTGGGGAAGGCGGGCCTGCAACCCCGGACCCATCAGGATGCACCACTCGGCGCCCTCGCAGGCAGGGCTGGGCAGGAGGCGGTGGCAAACGCCGCCAAAGGACCACGATGCGCCCTCGGCACCTTCTTCATCCCCTCGGCCGGTGGCGGCGGGAACGGCGGCCCGCGATGGAGCCCCCGGAGCCGGGCTTGTTGTGTCGGCTGAGAGGCCGGCTTGCGTGCTGTGCGCACTGGCCGTGCCACGGCTTCTCCTACCCTGGGGTGCCGGGGCTGAAGCGGCGTCTGCTGGCAGTCGGGCTGTCCTGCTGCACCGTGCTGGCCTTCTGCTCCGCCAGCAGCCTGCAGGAGCTGCCGCCCGCGTAGCGCCGCGGCAACGACGAGGGCGACGAGCTGCGAGCTCCGCTTCGGCATCCGCGCCTGCAACCTTTTCAATTTTTCCCATGGCACACCAGGCAACACCTCGCGGCACACTAGTGTGCCGCGGAACAGTGGTTGAAAAACACTGGGATAGAGGGTGAACTGGGGTGACCCACCAAAGGGAGTATAGGAGAGCAACCACAGCTAGGAGGGAGATTGATTTGGGGTGGGGGGAGCCCACAGGAAAAGTATGGGTGCACTGGGGTCAAAAGTCATGTGGGAGAAAGTGGGGGCAAGGAGAAGGCTGAAGGGGTGCTAAAGGTGGAGGAGAGCACAGAGGCTTGCAGTCCGAACGGATCCGGATTGTATCCGGATTGCTCCTGCTGCTTTGCTAGGAGGGAATTCCAGCCTCTCTCCTCCTCAGACGGGGCAGACCCTCCCTTCCTCCTCTTGCTTTGGCCTCCTGCTTGTTTAAATCCCCCACAACCTCCCCCCTACCTCAGCTGCCTTTGTCATTTACGGCCGTAAAGTTTGGGAAGGAAGGAGAGAAGAGTGGAGAAGCGTACATGGTGGGATGGTGAGGGCGAAGGCGTAACACATTCACCTTCCCTGTCCCTTTCTCTCTATCTCTCTGTCCCTCTCTTTCGCAGATTCTGGCGCTGCACCACGGGCTCCTTCTCTGCCAACTCCTGCCTCCTTCTGCTGCAGCCTCCCCGTCTAGAAAGAGCCTCGCTCTGGCTTCTCACCTCCAGCCTCCCAGCCAGCAAAAAGCCTCACATAGCCAGCCTCCCCTCGGCACAGCAAATCGCCGGCCAAGCGAGTGAGCAAGCCAGCCGCTGCTGCGCCAAATGAGCCTTTTTGCAACCGGCGGTGCTGGGCTCAGCCAGGGGAGTGGGGGGGCACCAAGAGTGTCACCCCACCTCCAGAATGGAAGGGGATGGACGGGCGCCATGGGGGATGATGCTGGAGGTGCAGCTATCCATTCTGAAGAAAATCAGCCCTGAGTGCTCACTAGAAGGACAGATCCTGAAGTTGAGGCTCCAGTACTTTGGCCACCTCAGGAGAAGGGAAGACTCCCTGGAAAAGACCCTGATGTCGGGAAAGATGGAGGGCACAAGGAGAAGGGGACGACAGAGGACGAGATGGTTGGACAGTGTTCTCGAAGCTACTAACATGAGTTTGGCCAAACTGCGGGAGGCAGTGGAGGATAGGCGTGCCTGGCGTGCTCTGGTCCATAGGGTCATGAAGAGTCGGACACGACTGAACGACAACAAAGGGAAAATCTGAATATGCCAGACTGGATTGCTCAATCTGTATGATTCTAACCAATCCATCAACTAGCTTCCAGCAATGTGCAAGGGAATGTGCTCTGCTAGCATGAATGAGGAAGGACAATATATCCTCTCCTACCATCCACAACATTCCCACACTAAGATGCTGATAATCTAAGTGCCTTTGACCCCTGGATTCTCATCTGTGCCTGTGTTCCTAATACGTAACTGTTATGGAAAAATCCAGATACGAGGCTACTCAGCTACCTGGTCATCAGGCAAAAAGCCTGCGGGTTCCTGAGGAGAAAAGAAGGAGTCCAGCCACCAACCGGAGCAAAAGCAAAAATCAAAGTTTATTGCGCAACAGGTTCAAGTCAGGACTGAACAACGGAACTAGGTTGCGAGAACTTTTAAAACTTTCCCCACTTTCCCATAATACAACTGGTTACATGTCACCACTACATAGGTAAAACGTCAGAAAAGGGGCGGAAAGGGGAGGGTTATACATGATTAACATACTGGTAAACAAGATTAACATGGAGGAAATGAAATTCAAATCAGTGGTAAGCCCTGATGTATTCATCTTGAGTGTTCCTGGGAATAGAACAATGGGATTGCCTGGCCAGGTCTATCACCCTTCAATGGGTCCAGAGGAAGGAGATATGGCCTGTGTTTAACTGTCAATTTCGGCTGTTTTCCTGTGTACGTGCCTTCCCGCTCAAGGGATCATGGCAGAGGCTGAGCAGTCTTGAAGCCCTTGACCAAAGTGGCAAGATGGCGATGGAACCAAGACTCTGGGAGTTTGTGTACTGCCCATGTAACAATGTGTTAGGGACAAGGGGACATTGTCTAGAGGGGCTCCCTTGAGGGCATAGATTCGTTCCTTACTGCTCAACTTGAGAGACTTCGTTTAGGTGACCCCACCCAATTCCATAACATAACCAAGTGTGAAGGGTGTGTTTTATCAACAGCCCAGTGAATAAGGAAATGCAACCTCCATTGACTCAAAGAAGGAGAAAGGGAATCTGCTCAGTGTCCCATGAGGTCTGGAGTGACCGATTGACCTCAGCAGCACCTGCACTGACTGGCAGCAGCTCTCCAGGGTTTCAGAGGGGGGATGACATTCCCAGTCCCCCCCCGGAAATGCCACCCAGAGCGGAAATTCCGAATGCAAAGCAGATGGTCCAATCCTGCGCTATGGAGACCCTTAGCCTGTCTGGGAGGATGTGGGGATGATCTCCCTTTGGAAATGGGGCTACAAGAAGAAGGATGGGCAATGAAGATGCAGCCCAGCTGCAGGCAGAACAGCAGGTGCCTCCGAGTTTTGACAGAGGAGCATCATCTCTCAGGAGGGCCCAGGTGGGCCCAGGTCCAGGTGTTTCTGGGGGGGGGGGAGTTTGCACGGTGACAAGAACCGGCCCTCCTTTGTGACCTCTCTTGCTTCTCCCTTAAAAGCCTTCTTATTTGCTTCTTATTTTATAACTTTTGATTTATTTCTGTGGCGTTTCTGCTTAAAACCACGACGCGTGAGTTCAAAGAAAAGATAGACAAGGAAGTTGAACAGCAACAACCTGTATGAGAGAATAGGGGGAAGAAAAGACCTCCTTCTCTCGCTCATCCAGGTACTTTTATTGACACAAAAACCCGCCTTCCAAAATTCAAATCAGCCAATGAACAGCATCCAGTGCCCCTTCCCCCAGAAACCATGTGGCCAGGTGGAGAACAAAGACTCTTTGAACTTTGCAGAAACCGGTTCGAACTAGCCCTACTTCCTACAACTACAGATCCTAATTAGCATTCCAAAGATGAGGTAGATAAAAAGACAGGATACAGATAGGAGAGAAATCTTATTGGCAGATCCCTGCCAGGCCTTCAGGAAATCAAAGGAACAGATGCTCCGAGGTTCTCAGGGGTTATCAAAGAGACACATCCTTGCCATGTAGTTGTAAATTAAACAGCAACCTAATTGAAAGAGAGACGTGACTCCCTTGCTTCCCAGCAATGGAGGTTTAAGACACAACCAAACAAAGCAGCCAGATTTCAGGTCATGTAGGATTAATCATAAGAAATCATATCTTGCACACAGACCAGCAGGGAACTCTGCACTCAAGCACAACCACCTCAGGGTATCGGAATGTCTAGCTCACCCGCACTATTGTCTAAGACAATGTATTATTTCTTATTTAATCCTGCATCATAAATACCACATATTTCTTTTTATTTTAACATTTTTTATTTTAATATTTTTGTTTTTATTTTAATATTTTATTTTATTGTTTTTTAGTTTAATATTTTTTATTTTACATTTTAATTTTGTGCACATCTGTGCCTATTTTGCATTTGTTCAGTCGTTCAGTCGTGTCCGACTCTTCGTGACCCCATGGACCAGAGCACGCCAGGCACGCCTATCCTTCACTGCCTCTCGCAGTTTGGCCAAACTCATGTTAGTAGCTTCGAGAACACTGTCCAACCATTTCATCCTCTGTCGTCCCCTTCTCCTTGTGCCCTCCATCTTTCCCAACATCAGGGTCTTTTCTAGGGAGTCTTATCTTCTCATGAGGTGGCCAAAGTACTGAAGCCTCAACTTCAGGATCTGTCCTTCTAGTGAGCACTCAGGGCTGATTTCTTTGAGAATGGATAGGTTTGATCTTCTTGCAGTCCATGGGACTCTCAAGAGTCTCCTCCAGCACCATATTTTGCATATATTTTGTAAATATTCATTTTGTACATAGAGGGGTTGTTAGGGTTAGGCTTAGGCTTAGGGCTGGGATTGGGGTCAGAGTTAGGCTTGGCTGGGGATTTTAGATAGTTAGCTAGTTTAGAGAGGAGGGTGGGGATTTTTCATGGAAGAAGGCAGGTTGTAAGTAGCGAGGGGATTGCTGCAGTGGTCTCCGTGTGGAGCTGCCCTTGGAGACGACTAGGAAACTGGTTTGCAATGCAGCAGCCAGACTATGGGCTGGGATCCCTCTCTTTATTCCTGGCCTTTCTCTCCCCCCCTTTCCTTCCTTCCTCCACGTGGGGTTTTTGGGGGGAGAGGGGGGCTAGTCCACCTCCTTGTCCAGCTTTGGAAAACCATTTGCACATGTTTCCTCTGTTGTGAAATGACGCTGAGCGATGTCACACAGAGTTAAAGTCCTAGGGACGCCTTTGTTTAAAGAAGGGAGATTTCGTGGAGTCGTTTTTTTCTGAAAGGGGGGGCCAAATGGGTTTGGGATCCTGTGATCTCCAGGAAGGAGAGCGTTGCAGACCTCGCCCCTCCCTGGTAGGACCCTCTCCTCCCCCTACATGAGCAGATAAGGCCCCCCAGGCTGGTATGTTCCCCTGCTGCAGCCCTGGGACCCCCACCGCCTCCCCACTGCACCCTCTGGGGGGGCGAGAGAGAGAGGAGACTCACCAGATCCCAGGAGGGGACAGCCATGCAGCCCTTGCAGGAGAGGACTGGGGAGGGAGGGGCCTTGGCTCTGGAGGACCTGGCCCCCTCTTGCTTCCTGCCCTCTCTAGGAAGGCAGCTCGGTTCCCTTTAACCTTTGCAAAGCCGAGTCCACCCAGCTCAGCCCTCTCTTGCTTGGCAGAACCTCAGATTTTTATTATTTTTTATGGATTTAGGTGTGCAAATCTTTCCCCTGACAAAATGCTCTTAGATGTCCCTCATGGCAGCGGGTCCTGAGTTCTAGCACTGCTGAAATCATCACACTGGCTACCAAAGAGGAACCAAGTGAAGTTCAAAAGAAATAAATCCTATTCTCAGCATAAATGAGTAATACTTTCTTATGCATGCTTTTTATGCAAAATGGACTGAAAATGGATCGTTGTTATTATGTTCAGGGAAGTTTATAATATTTGATGGACTATTGTACTTTTTATATTTTGTTGGAAGCCGCCCAGAGTGGCTGGGGAAACCTAGCCAGATTCGCAGAGTATAAATTATTATTATTATTATTATTATTATTATTATTATTATTGCTAATAATTGGTTGCAAATAGCATAACGTTGAAAGGCTAGTGAAATATGGGGAGCCCTAGAGCATCTGCTTGGCATGCAGAATGTCCGTGGGTCAACCCCTGGCTGATATCTCCTGCAAGGGCTGGACGAAAGCCCTGCCTGAAACTCTGGGGAGCTGCTGCCAGTCAGTGTAGACTAGGGGTCCTCAATCTATGTCCCGTGGGTCGAATCTAGCTAGCCAGGGTCGTGAATGCATGACCATTTCAGAACCCGCTCAGTGTCTGAGGCTGAAAGCATCTTGCAGTCCTCACGTGGTGGCGGCTCTATCAATGAAAGGCCAGGGGGTTTCGCCCGGGGATGGGGAAGTGTTGTCTTTTGGTTTGAAGAGCGAAGTTGAGGTTGGCCGAGGAAGGCAAACTTGGGTTGGTTTCGTTAGCTAGACATTTGCTTTAAAGGTGGGAGAAGGAAGTGTAGTCCTATTTCTGTGAGTGGCAGCGGTCTTTCCACTCATGTGATAAACCTGTTGACTGTTAACGACTGCAATTGGTCTTACAGGAAAAAGCTAATCCTGGCCTCCTTCAACCAGAATGTGGCTCCCCAGGCTAAGGAGATGGGCAATATCCGGTTCCGTGCCACCCTTTAAAAATTTAAAATTAAAACAGATCCCAACTTTCAGAGCATGTGAATCAGGAGTGGAAAGAACCATTGTACATAGAGTACTTAGGGTTAGGTGTAGGCTTAAGGCTGGGCTGGGGGTGGGGGTCAGAGTTAGGCTTGGATGGGCATTTTAGATAGTTATCTAGTTTAGAGAGGAGGGTGGGAATTTTTCCAAGAAGAAATGGGCAGGCTGTAAATAGGATTCCTTCCCTTTCTCTTGGTCCCGGGGGGGGGGGGCTGTTGTGTCCTGGGGTCTCTGGCACAGCCTTGGCTCTCTGGAAATCAACCAGTTCAGTCTTTTCCAGAGAGTTCAGCTCCTCCACACTCTTTCCCTGCCTTTCCCTTTTCTCTCCGCTCTCATTATTTAACATTTATTTTGCATCTCTGCAACTGCCCATCTCTCCCTGCCAACAATTGTTATCCTCACCACAGCCCTGTGAAGTAGGCTAGGCTGCCCAAAGTCCACCAGAGCGCTTCATGACTGAGTGGGGATTTGAATACTGCTCTCCCCGGTCCTCCTAGTTCAGCCCTCCAACCACTACACCTCTGCCTGGCTCCATTTTCCATCTCTCCAGCTGCCCAACCCCATCAGCCTTCTCTGGCTCCAAGGAAGACTCCACCACCTTCCCCATGCTCTGCTCCTCTTCTGGGACCCCTTGAGGCTTGGAGGACCCTCCTAGGGGTCTCCTCCCTCTCCAGGAAGAGCAGGGCTGTCCTCAGAAGAGGAGGCAGAGCAGCCCTTGAACGGCTGCCAATGCTTGTCTTTCCTTTGGACTGTAGCGCTGGATATAGCAACGTATATCGTAGATCAGAGCACATGTTCGTAGATCAGCTTCAGAGCGGATTGTGGCTGCTTCCCTCAAGCCGAGATGAGCCGTGCAAAGAGCGGGGACCTACTGCCCTTTGTCTCCAGCTTCTCCAGGGAACAGCTCCGCTCTTGCTGCTTTCATACGGTCGCCGCATATGGTGGGGATGCGGCCGCGTTTTTGAACTCCCTCCACCGTATGCGGCGACTGCAGATTCTCCAGTCCAGCTCAGAGGTTTCAGCACCCGCCCTATAAGACGACCCCCGACTTTTATACGCTGGAAAATACATATATGGAGGAAGCAACATCTTTTAAGTGCTTTCGGCCTCTAAAGGTCTTAATCTGGACACTGCCCATTGCCAGAAACCCACTGCATGTTCTTAACATTTTCAATCTTCAAAGCCTCACCCTCACAGCAGTGCAAAAGGAATTTACATACATCAAATTGTGCTACTCTTTGCATTTTAAAAAAGTAACCTGACTCTGAGTCTGCTTGCAGGTTGGAGAGGGGTCAGTCTGGATGATACCCTAAGTTCCTTCCTTTTCCTGGAAACCCTGCTTTAAAGCAACATTTGCCTTTGGCCCGCAAACATGGGACCTGTCCAGGTTTGTATTTTGTTTTCCTCATGACATTTGTGCATCTATTTTTTATTCTTTAAGAGGGCAAATTGAAAGAGAAATAGTATTGCAAGTTGCAGAAGAATAAAAGGTTGCGTTTGAAACAAAAGCACAAAAAACTGGGGGGTGGCCTCCTCAAATATTTTATGGGGGGCAGACACCCCTGGGCCTATTGGCACCTATTCCCTACACCCACAGGTCTCAGGATGTTTACTGTGGGAATATGGCCAGGTGTATCTTCCACGTCTTCTGTCCACAATGCACTCTTCACAGGCAAGACAAACTGGAACACCTTCACAGTATAATCCCAAAAACCTGGACTCACAACTGCTAGCTGTGAGCACCAACTCAGCAGCCAATAACCAGATGTCGTTCCAGAGGTTTTAGAAGCAATCCTTCTTTTATTTCTACAAGTTAAACATATTTACAGAATACACAGACTGTGTGAGTTTGCAGCTTCTCACTTCAGTCACCTAGCAGAGAAAAGAACAGCACACATTTCCCACAGAGCTGAGAGTTAGGAACACAGTATCAAAGTAAACCCCTCCCCTTTCTCTCTCCACTGAGTCAGGAGATTTTCAGAAAGGGAGGGGTGAAAATGCTAACAACCTCCCCCTTTTTCATTCCGACCTTTATGAAAATCTAACACAAATGTAACCTCCTTACATATACACCAAGTTGTTCCTTATTAACAGCTTTGGTCAAAGCATCTGCAGGAATTTCCTTTCCTGGCATATATGAAACTTTCACAACTCCACTTTTAATACACTCTCTGACCTGCAGCAATTTAATTTGTAAATGTTTCGTTTGCACCCTTCTGAGTGGATTAACTCTATGCAGGCTTTGTTGTCCTGGTAAACCTGAATTGTACAAGAAACTTTCACTCTCACATCCTGACATAGTTGTTGCAACCACTCCACATCCATGAGAGAATGAGTTGAAGCGTTGAGTTCAGCTTCACATGTACTCATGCTCACTGTTGCTTGCTTTTTGCAAGACCAATCAAACAAACCTTGATTGTATAAGTAACAGACACCTGATGTACTCTTGCCGTCCATTGTGTCACTGCCAAAACTGGCGGCTGCATAGATTTCTAGGCCTCCAGACTTTTGACTAGTAAGTCTTAGCCGGTGATGTACACCAGTGTTTTTCAACCACTGTTCCATGGCACACTAGTGTGCCGCGAGATGTTGCCTGGTGTGCCGTGGGAAAAATTGAAAAATTCAAGAGAATTACTTTATATATAGTCAATATAGGCACAGAGTTAATTTTTTAAACATTTTCTAATGGTGGTGTGCCTCGTGATTTTTTTCATGAAACAAGTGTGCCTTTGCCCAAAAAAGGTTGAAAAACACTGATGTACACTATCCTTCAGATATCTAACAATGCATTTTAGTGCCTTGAAATCTTGCACTGTTGGATTATTAGCACATCTGCTAAGTAGATTCACAGTAACAGCAATTGTCTGGTCTGGTACACCTTGCTACAAAGCTGAGCTTGCCTAACACACTTCTAAACAATGTGGTGTCAGAAAACGCTTCAGCATTTGTATCATGCTGATAACCTGTGATCATGGGGGTGTCTAAAACGTTTGCATCAGTTAGATTCAACTTTTCAATCAAATCATTGATTTTATGTGTTTGGTGCAGCAAAATGTCACCTTTCTCATTTCTCTCAACTTCCAGATGTAGATGTAGATGTTTACATCCTTCCATAAAAATAAAATATCATCAATGTAACACACACAATACAGCTTCTGTTGATTGCACTCTTTCACAAATACACAAGAATCTGCTTTTCCTTGCTGGAAACCTAAGGAAAATAGTACATCTGTCAGTTTAGTGTGTCAGCAACGAGCACTTTGTTTCAGACCATATAGAGACTTTTTTCACATGCACACCATTCCCTTTTTGATTTGTGGTTTATTCTCACATAAACCATTTTGCCAAGGAGATCTGGGCGTGGTAGTGAGGTGCTCAATGCCCTGTTCAGCAAGATACCTTTCAAACTCTTCTGAACAAAACTCTCCTCCTCTGTCAGTGAAAAAGCTACGTATATGTTCATCGTGCACATTTTTAAGCCATGCACAGAACTGTTGAAACCTTGAAAAGACTTCAGACTTCTTCTGTAGCACATAAACCCAAAGATATCTAGAATATGTGTCAATCAGAACCAAGAAGTAGTGTGTTTCCTCTAGGGGGTGCTAGATGTCCCACCAGGTCAGCATGTACTACTTCATAGGCTTTTAGTACCTCTCTCCCTGATTTCTCACCTTTGTTTGATTTTGTTCTCTGCACAAGAGACACACTTCATATGATAAGGACACTTTTGAACCTTCATGCCCTCAACTATATTTTGCATTTTTGCCACAGCCTGGAAATTAAGATGCCCAAATAATCAGTGATAATCATGAATACAATGGTTATGCAACCTCTCATTCTTATCAATTAATATGTTACTGTGTGCCTTTTCAATTTCTTTTGTTGCTTCAGCTGCTTTACCTATAACAAAAGGCACAACATATAAACCATCTTTGCATTTAGCATAAAGAATGAGCTTATTGTCTTGAAAAATCTCACATCGAGACTTTGTGAACACCAGCTTGAGACCTTTAGATGTAAGCTGGGAAACACTTAACAAATTACCTTGCAAATGAGGAGCATACATAACATTTTTAACAGTTGCATTAAGATTCTGCAGAGAAATAGTTCCCTGAGCATAACTTCTAATTGTCATTCCGTCGGCCTGATGTATCGCCCGCTGCTGTTCAAGATGAATAAGTATGTTCTTGTTGTTGGTCATGTGCCTCATAGCTCCAAAATAAAAACTGAATGTTCCCCTTCATCACATACACAGCCCAAGAAGACAATGACAAAAATCTACCGACAGCATACAAATCAATATGGCTAACCTGACCCAAAATTCCCACCAACCCCACTCACACAGGAAACCAAAGATCACCACAGCCAACCACAAACGAACAACCACATCCCAAGCCAACTCCGACCTCTCTCACCGCCAAACGAGCACAAGCAAACAACAGAGAACCTACATAAACAAAGCTGACACCAAACCCTACTCATATCAAGTAAAAAAGAAACAGTCACCCCACCCCACCTACCTCCCGTCCCACCCACCTCTTCCCCCCTTTCTTTTCTAATGTCTCACCAACACTGACTTATAAAAATTTTATATTGAAAAATTTGAGAGAGACATTGTACTACCTTTGAAAATCTTTAATAAAAATAATTTTTTAAAAAACTGAATGTGTGAGCTCATCAGAACAGCGAGAGATCAAAGCTTTCGACGCATGCGATCCCTGAGATTTACTTCCTCGTGGCTCTGGGCCTCCTCTGCCTTTATCTTTGCCTTTGAAGTTGCTCCTTTTCTTTGAAGTCTTCCGATACTGGTCTCTATAATGGTCTGCTTCTAAGCAGTTGTAACAATGCCGTGTCTTCAAAGCTTTGGCAGCAGTTTCACTTTCCCTTGCTGAATGCTTAAACACATTTTCATCAGCATTGCCCCGGCTCTCTTTAACAGTTTGCCTGTGGTTCCACTCATTCAAAAGTGCAGCAGACACATGGTCTGGTGTTAATCTACCATTAGGAAACACTGAAAGATGAGAAGAAATTGCATCATATGACTCATCTAGGCTATTAATTATCAGCATGGAAAAAAGCTTCAGAAATAAGTCAAATCTCTCTGGGCACGATCTTGTCTGAGGTGTTTCATCTGAGATAAATGACTGGGTAAATCAGCATTTTTCGGCAGCTCCATTCTACACAGTTTTAAAAGTACAGGACACTTGACCCTGCTCCTTACCTGAGATGTAAATCTCGAAGTTTATTCCAAACAGCACATGCAGTTCCCTGGTCTTCCGATTTAACCAACAAATGGTCAGCAACACTCAAAACAATCATCCCCCCAGGCCTCAAGTCAGCTTCATGCCACCCAGGCCATTCTACATCATTCTCGGGGGGGGGGGTCATTTTCCATAAAAGCGCTTTCATTTTAGCTTGCCAAACAGGGTATGTCTCTGGCGTGAAGACAAGGAAAGACAGAGCCATTTGGCTGCTTTGTGCAGAAGCCATGTCTGCGTTTAATTAACAACAAACACTTCCCTTCATGCAACATAAAATAAGCCTGGACTCTCAGCAAACTTCTATCTCCCCTTCAATCAGTGCACTTAATCAAGCAAAATGGAAAAGTGTCTCTGCTATCTTTTGGCAGCAAGCAGCATACCTTTGTAAATCAAACAGCTTGTAGAAACAGCTTCAGCTCTGAAGTGTAGCAAACAGTCAGCACGTCTCAGCAGCCAAGCACGCAGCCACCAACTACTGTCTCAAACGTTGAACCGTCTGTACGTCCAAATGTCCAGCAGCGGCCAGAATTGTAGTGGCAAGAGGGTGGAAGGATCAGGAAGTTCCAAAAATCTCTGAGTGGCAAGGTAAATTACAAGAATTTGCTGAAATGGCCCTTCTCACAAACAATCTAAGAGGGAAATCAAAGCAAAAATTTATTGGGAAATGGGAGCACTACAGGAGATATATGTTAAAAACCACCAAAAGCTTTATTTCCATGCCAGCATTCGAGGAATGAAAGTAACGGGGAAAAGATGGATAAAAGAATGTGGAGATTTTTTTTGTTGAAGAATGTACTAGAGAGCATGTATAGAATGTTTTACTGAGTTGTCAGGATGGAGGAAGTAGAATTATACTTTAGATTATGAGTTTTTCTTTTTTCCGCTTTTCTTTTTTTCTTTCTTCTTTCTCTCTCTCCCTTCTCCTTTTGAACAAGTTGGTACATTGATTTTGGTAATACAGGTAGAATTGTGAAATTAAAATACAAACAATCAAAACATTACTGTATGTGGTAATGTTTATTTGGCTTTTGTAAATGTATTGACCAATGATTGTGATCGTGTATTTTCATTTTGTTAACCAAAACTATGCAATAAAAATATTTTAAAAAAATAAAAAATAGATGTCAATCAGACAAAGGTCTGGTTTAAAAAGTGTTGATTTGCCTGGCTCCTAAAGCTGTATAATGGTTTTTCAGACCTTTCTATGGATTCTTTTATGGGAATTGAGTTTGGAACTCTCACTGAAGCTCTTTCCACATTCCACACACTGATAGGGTGTCTCCCCTGTGTGAATTCTTTGATGGGAAGTAAGACTGTCCTTCTTTCTGAAGCTCTTTCCACATTCAAAGCACTGATATGGTTTCTCCCCTGTATGAATTC